>NW_009259420.1:361020-414650 GCF_000687185.1 Egretta garzetta
ACATTTCACTCCTGCTTTTCAACCTCAGCAGAATAATTTTTAGCGGGGCGTGAAAAGAATAAGCCTTGTCACTTCCTTCCCTTAACCTTTAAAGGAAGTTTTGTCTTTCCATGAACTCTGCTTCTGCCTTGCAATTTGAACTTGCTATTAGGACACTGGCGTTTTAAAACTGATGCAGGTTTCTGATCAAAGACGCTGGTGGTTGAAAGGACTTATGTCGCCAAGCCCTCTCCCTGGCTCAGCGGGTGTGATTTGCTGA
The DNA here is from genome assembly GCF_000687185.1 of Egretta garzetta. Classification (NCBI taxonomy): domain Eukaryota; kingdom Metazoa; phylum Chordata; class Aves; order Pelecaniformes; family Ardeidae; genus Egretta; species Egretta garzetta. The sequence goes on from NW_009259420.1 coordinate 361,280, forward strand.
GGTCTCAACAGATTGTTCCTCGGATTTTCTCATTGATCTGTCTCATTCCTTATTTCAGTACCTTTCTCAGTCAAGGGAATATACATCATCTCTCTCTTACTCCCACAGAAAAAAAATCCTCTGAGTCCATGGGCTCTGTACTGATCTCAGACCATGATATTGTCTCATTTTCCACTCCACACTCGCAGCTAACGGTACAGCAGTTAGGATGAGAGACAACGAATGTTCTTAGGAACATGGGAATGCTTATGTTGTCCATCTCCATGTGTTTTTGTGATATTTAACAAATTCTTATTGCACATGACCCCTTCCTTCAGTAGCATTGTGTGACTGAGGAGCTCGGAGACTTCTGAAAGACTTTTCTATTTGCATTTCTAGGTACCTAAACACTCCAGAAGAACTTTGCTTGCATATGTCACAGGCTAAGATACTGTGCTTTAACCTGATTGTAGAAATTTTCAGTGCCCAACATTTTCTTTGATTTGACTTAGATTTCACACTTATCCATTGACTACTGTAGTGTTCCTCCTGATTTACACTGATGGAAATGAAACTTGGATTAGGTCCTAAAATGGTAGATTCTCCTTAGTAACTAGACTGAATAGTCTAAAGTCTTCTCTCAGGTATTCCCTTGTAAATCACAGTTCATTCTCCAGATCCAAGTAGGGTTCATCCAGATTTGGGCTAGAGCAGCTCAGAGCCTACAGAGCCCCCCTATATGAATCTGTACACCTATTGATGTGATCGGTAAAATTCCCCTTTACTTCAACAGAGCCAAGATCTCACTGTTTATAAATCAATTAAATGTTTCAGAAAACAGCAGGGACCGGTTGGTGATCCTCAATGACTATAAATGGTAGCATGTCACAGATTTCAATACAGTTGCACTTATATATACCAAGTTGGATATATGTGCTTCATGTCTTTAAAAGAAGTTGAAGACATCATCTATTTACTTACAGTTCTCTGCAGCCACTCTCTTTGGTGCCAGAAGGCTAACACTGACATTGCACATCATGGTCTTTAAAGATGGTCCTTTGCCAGTTGTACATGATCCATGGTAAGAAGGTGCTAGCAACTTTCTTTTGCTGCTTGTCCACTATAAGCAGGGACTGAGACCACATCTCTAACTGGTGGAACTTCGCAGCTCCTTCTTCCCCCCAGTCATCAGCCTTTCTAGAAGTGACAGAACACCCATTCAGAGCAGATGGTTGGCTGATTTCTAGACGTTCCCTCCAAAGGGATAACACTTCTGCTCCTCAGCAAATCCAGCAGACAGTGAAGATGAACCAAGGGTGAGGCCAGCTCTCATCTGTCTCCTGCTTAGACGTTGTCCATGAAAGCACAGTCTGAAGCATGAACTCTTCAGTGCAAAGACCATATGTCTTTGAAAGACTGGAGAGTGATAGCTCTCCTAAATGAGTGATAAATTTCAAATGGAAGAAAGACAGAAGAATAATCCAATAAGGAGAAAGTGGAGGTTTGGGTGACAAACAGAAAGAGCTAGGAGAGATGCACTGAGGTGCTGAGAGAGTGAAGCCTGGCAGTGTCAGAAAAACCGTGATGTGATTCTCAGAGGCAAGAAAAACACATAGTGACATAGTTCTCACCCGCCTGTTCTTTTCTAGAAGTTTATTATATTGAACAGGGCCCTTTCTCAGACCAAACTGCATTTGGATTCTTGGAAATTTGACAAAAATGTCTCCTGAGAACTGGCCTGTTTCCTCTCTTTCCAAGCTGACCTTTTAATGAGGTCTCATTTTGCTTCCATAAGCTGAGAACAGAGTGTACGAGATCAGCACGAGATGTGCATTGTCTTTCGAGGTTTTCTCATCTGGTTCATTCTCCTGCACATTTCTACTTTCTAGGGGCCAAATCCCAGAACAGTTGTCTCTACTTTCAATGAGAGGTGTTTCTCGAGGAACCAACAGAATGGATCTACTTACCCTTAAAAACACTGCTATTCTCAGAGGTCCTAAAATAGCCACCTATACACTTTGTCTACTTTCATGACTTAGCACAAGTCTTTCACATCGAATATTTGTTTGTTTGTTTGTGTTTATCAAACAAATAAAGGGAATGGGAACACTAATTGTGTTCCTGAAATAAGGGTCACAAGAATCCTTTGATCTGGTTCCTAAGAGGAATGAAATACAAGACCTAATCCTGGTATTATTCTAAGGATGCATCAGCAGACACTAGAAGGAAAGACTAAATCAAAGGCTACCGTTCTACAGGTGTTTAGGATCATACCAGGAGTGGAGAAGAGGGCTTGTATTCAGTCTGCTTCATCCCAGTTGTAATGTTATACACACAGCAAAAAAGTATAGTAGCAAAGTCCCTGGCCCAAAAACTTGACATCATAAATGGAGGACATTGAATGGGATGGAAAGTTGGCCAGGCTCCTTGATGGAAGGATTTGGGAGTCTCTTTCCTTCTCTGAGGATTGTTCAATCTTGGCAGGAATTTCTGAATAAGTAGCGATGGCACAGAGTAGCTTTCCTGTCCAAGATCTGGATAGAGAAATGAAGGAAAGTCACCTTCTGGTCAATCTGAGCTTCTGAGGAAGGGATACCAGTGAATAAATCTGTGCTCACTACCTCATCTCCATCCTGAACACGCTGTGGCGACTAAAGGTATGTGCCACAGAGCTAGGAGCTTGGTAGCAGAAGGAAGCTTCCATATCCCTCGTCAAGCTCCTGAACAGAGACCACTATGCCAAGGAATTTGGAAAACCTGCTCTACCGTAGGCACTTGCAAGCTGATGCAGTTACTCTTCCTTGGCACACTGTGCACAAGGGAGACTACTACTCAGTTATCTCTTCTTCCATCTAAATTACCACAACAAGATCCAGTATCTGGGATGAGGGAGAAGAAACAAGATCATAAATTTAAATGATGGGGATAGTTAAGGCAAACAGCAGGTTCTTCCATTGCTGAAATGCTTAACTGTATTATTTCTTCGTTGAAAACAAGGTGTTCTAGCTGAGCTGGAAATTGATGCAAGATTTACTAAGTGGCCTGTATTAAACTGGATGGTGATGGACTTATAATTGATAACATGGTTAGAGGGACCTTATTCAGTAAATACAACCGTGCTGGGGAACCATGCAGCATACATCTGACAGGGGGTCACGTCCCAGTGCTGTGCTCTGCTGCTCTACAGGTGCACATTCAGTCCTTATGCTGCTGGGTGATTAATCAAAAAGCTCAGACCCAACATGTATATATTTTCTACCAGTTCCTTGCAGCTTAGCTCAGAAAGACAAGGAGTAAGAAAATAACTGCTTGATGGGAGACGGGGATTCATGCTTTTGCTCCTCACGATAAGTGACAGAAAGCAAAGTGTTCGTACTCCTACTAATCATGATAAAGCACATCTGGGAGCTTGTAAGGTTTAGAAAAATGGAAGCGATAATATTTCATAGATGTGCTCACACACATATAATCCTTATATAGGACCGTTTCTTAAATGGTGTTTTGGCCTGTAGATCTCAGCAACAACTTTAACTGAACAAAATATATTCTCCTGCGGAAGAAAATAAATAGCTTGGTACAACAGGATCATGGCCAGGGGTGTTCTAGGCTGAGAGAGCAGACAACTTATGATTTCTTCCTATAACTCCTCCCAACCTCTACCAATGCAAAAAGATGTGGATTCAGCCTGGCAGGTCAAAGGAGATAGGACATGCTAACAACTGCACTAGCCTGATGTGTTCCTGGGGTTGAGAGAGACCTTTATTATATAGATGTCACATTCATAAGAGCAACCCAGCAAATGTTTAGTGGATGTCTCCAGACAGAACCGCAAGGACAGTTGGAAGTCATGAAGCAGCCACCGAGGGCAGGATCTGTAGGGCTGCTCAGGCCAGAGACTGGGCTGCCTGAGGCTTTCCAAAGGCAGCTGGCACCTCTCGCTAGTTGGAAGAGAAAACAGCCCTCAGACAAACCAACAGCTCAGCTCTGGACAAATACAACTCCTGGGGAACTTTGCAAACTGGATTCTAGTGTTGTCTCACGTCAACAGCTAATTATTGCTCTGTATAGAGTCCCTGAGATGGTAAAATATGAGGGACTGAGTCCATCCATCTTCTGGTTGCTCCAGATAAGGATCACAAGCTTAATAGTGTTGGTACTGAGTTACTATATTTAGAGATGCAAAAGTTTACCCACTAAAGATATTTCTTGTGCATACATTTTACTACTTTTATTATGCACTTAAAATAGAATGAAAAGCACTTTTCTGTGGAAGAAAGAATTAAATCACATTTATAATGACTTCCCTCCTTCTTCTATGAGCGTCTTGTGTATTATTTGCCACAGGAGCAAGAGAGACTCATTTGATTTTGTAAAGTATGTTCCTATAGACTTCAATTTTACTCTTTGCTTTTGTTCCTTCTGATGAATAAATGTGGCAATTTACTTATATGACAACACTACCTCTTTAGTCTCCCTTTCTTCAGTTGAAGCCCATTGATTTTCTCTAGACAGCTTCTCTGGGAGCTGCAGCGAGATCAATATTTGAAGAAAATGTGAGGTAACTGTAACATCACCCAGTCTGTCCAAAAGAAATAATTCAGTATTAGCTCAGACAATTTTCACATGTGGCTGACAAAAATAGACATTTAAAAAAGGTAAAGAACTATTCATATTTTAAAACATGGGTTAAAAATAAGAGGTAACCACAGAAAAGTGCACTGTGTTAGCAAGACGCGCTCCAGCCAAAATGAATTAAAGCCATGACCGCTGGGCCAGACCTGTAGCTCTGTGAAAGGAAAGCTCTGCTAAATTCAATGCTCAAAAGCTCCATTTCAATTAATTCTTTTTTAATTAAGATCATGTCTGGAGAGGTTGCTGCTACAGCCATGGACATCAGATTGCCTTCATTTTGGAAGCTTTGTGAGGTTATAGGGACAAAATTCTCCAGAGTTCAACTGTGAGAAAAGAAATATTGTGTTTTATTACAGTTGGGGTCAGGAACTGGAAGAGGGGGAAGCAAAAACTCTTGGGACTTGTTCGATATCCAAATTTACTGTGCTGTCTGAATGCAGAGGGTCACAGTAGCGTCAGGAGGCTGATACTGCACTGACTACTTTTGTGCATGGATTAATTTTAGTGAGTGTAAAAAAGGACTGGAGAAACCAAAGAGTGATAGAGACTGAGATGTCAGCCATCTCCTGAAGATCTGTTTGCCCCTTCTTTGATATGTTTAGAAATTGGGAATAAATGTTTAGGACATGGACCAGGTACCTACAGATTTTTATTAATTACTGTCAGTAACAAATGTACTGATTTAATCATCATTGCAAGGTCTCCTGTGATTCCACCTGTGTCTCATCCTGGGTGTGAATTGTTAATGGTTAGACCCATTGCCGAAATGGTATAAACACACTCGCATTGGTGGCTATGAGTTCATGCCCTGTTTCCTCAGAGTCACTCTCCCACTGTGAATGTACAATTTTATTTCAAAAAGTATATCTGCTGTGAGTTTGACATAAAAATAGCTGGCAAAGTCTTCCTGGTACACTGTGACTCAACCACGGGGAGTAGGAAAACTTATTTTAGTGGTAAATTAATAATAACAAAAGAACTGCTATGTTTTTTCCACATTTGCCAATCAAGGCACTGGGCCAATAAATATGATTTGGCCAAGACATAGGACCACAGTTTCTACTGCCCCCAACACTCAGCACGGGGGCTAGGACACTGATTTTTAATAAATGACACTAAAGACACAAGGAGAAGGTTGCTGTGAGAAGGCATCAGAGAAACAGGATTTCCAAATAAAAAAAGTCAGAGGATTATGGAGGAGAAGGTTTTCTCCTCAGTTCAGGAAGGCAAAACTCACTGTACTTTTTTTTTGGTGATACACACAAGTACTGCTGAAGGGGATGCTGAGAGTTTATCTAATGCCTCTTCTTGCCAGGGAATGGCATCACTTCTACAAACACCCAAGCACATCTCATTGAATTTATGCTTAGGGACCTCTAATGATAAACACTTTCTAAAGCCAGCTAGACTTAATTTTGAAGTTAAGGATTTGTCTTCTAGAATTTGCTTCCTGGCACTCTTAGTTATCTCCTGGCACCCCCCAGTCCTTTCTTCTCCCATCAAATATAGAATATGTTGCCTTGAAAACCCATTTTTTTTTAAAAAAAAATATGTTTAAGCAGCTTAAACATATTTCAAAGGTTATCTTACCTCTTATGTAATTACTGACATTTCATTCTGCTATAACATTGATCCAAGATCACAAATCTATGATGGGAAGGGGTCAAGAAGAAGTTTAACCCAGCAGAATGTAAAAAAACCAAATAACCAAAATACAATAATATCAATTATTTTAAACAGGGAATTTAATATCCAGCCTGAAGAAGAAAGCCTTGGCATTTTGCCCTCCGTCTAAAATTGATGTGTACCTTAACAGAAATGCCAGCTGTGGGTTTTTAATATGAAAGGCTTTGACAAAGGGATTTTTTTTTTATACTTTTCCTTTCAATGAATGAATACATTCCCTCTTGACCTGTCTTCTTGCTTTCCCTGACATACTACTATTGACTTAGTGCAAAAGGAAGGGTGAAGGCTGACTTGTATTTCTGAAAGCCCCATGCTGATTAATATACATAATGATGTATGCCTTGGCCAAGACGAGATTTTAATTTTTTTTCTGAATTGTGCAAAGGAAGCATATTCTAGTTTAACCATATGACTCTTGCTCTGAAACATACGGGTTTTCTCCTCACTGCTTTCCACCTGTAAGCAGTAGCTACTTCAACAAAACCCACTTTTCTAGCAGTTTACTGGGTCAAAACTCTTCCTTACAGATGGCCTGCTTGCAGTCAGTGGAGCTAAATTAACTATTCTGAGTCATTTGTCCAGCAGAAGACATGAATGCATAAATTATTGGCACCACCTATTGGCGAAAAAGACAAATTATACAGGATTTGTAGGTTAGTTTAAATATTTTAAGTGAATATGGCTTCGAACATTCCTCCTGTTATGGTTTATTTGAACCAGGTAACCCAATAAGGCCATTCAAGCTTTGCATTTCCCTGTGCCAGAGACAGCTTTGAGTTTGATCATCTGTCTGGGGATATGTCTGCTGCATGGGTCACACGACAGGGGAGGAGACAAGGGATGAAGCTACAGGTGGAGCAGGTCTCACTAATCTGAGTTTCAGGATCCTCTAGGTACTTTTGCCCTAAGATGCAAGTGCAGCTCTACAGGTTGTTTTCCACTTACAGGTGGTTTTCCACTCCATCGCCACAAGCACCAGCCACAGTTGGCCAGTGAGTCATGGATCAGAGTGGCTTTAGTTGCCTTTAGCTCTTGGACCAGGAAAGCAGCTCTGTGATACAGGACTTGCTGTGGCAAGTGCCCAAAGTAGTGGAAGGGATCTGAAAACATTTCAGGTGTTTTGAATCATTTCCTGACAAGAAGTTCTGGCCTGAATTATCCATATTAGGCTGGAAGAAAAGTGATGAAAAACCTCTGGGCCATGGGACATACTGGTTTTTGTGACTACTGGTGAAAAGACTTGTTTGAATGATTTCTCTTTTCACTGAAAAAAAGAGCGGGGAAAAGAGAGAAAGGTGTTTTGCCTCAAGCTACTTTTTCTCAAATCCCAAAGAGTTGTTTTGTGATGATATTAGCCCTAAGTTATCTACTGGGAGGAATTTTTAGCTCTTGGTTTGATAAAATAGTCATTCAAGCAAGAGCATTTGATTTTGACTCAGTATGGACTAATTGAAATGTGGAAGGGGTCCGCTGGATACCGTAGCATTACCGCAACTTTGAAGTTTCCTTGAGTTTTGTTTCTTTTTTCTTCCTAAACTTGGAAAAACACTGGTATGGGTAAACCTCTCTACCTTCTCAGTATCTCTAAAATCTTCCAACTGGAGGATATCTACCTCAGCATTCTGCTTCTCTTGATGTTGCACATGAGTTGATCATCTCATACTAGCATGGACAAAACTCATCCTGTTATTAGCCTGCCCAGGAGGATGGGCTCCTGTGCTCCAGTTGTCAGAAATAAAGGAGTAAGTGAGGACACTTTCTAGACACAGGAAGACTCAGACAGACTTTCTGAAACGTATACGGCACTGCTTGATCTGTCTAAAGGTGTATCTAGACACTGCCATGACCTAACCATTACAATATCTGAGTACTTCTACCCTATGGAGAAGGACTGGCTATGATAATAGCAAATAGCTAAACTCATATACCTTCATTTATTTTTAAAGAGAATATTGTTCTCCACGTTCTGAGATGAAAAGAGATTGTGGTCAATTTTAGCAAAATTAGCACATGCATAAGGCAGTGCTAATGGCAGAATAATTTTCATTTGCCAGTTGACTGTACTTACTTGACAGAAAGAACTTTAATAAAGATGTTCAATACAGTCTGATCTTCTGCCTTGAATAAATGAGAGGACAACTTCAGCTTTCGGAAGATCAGTTTTCACTTGAAAAACACCTTTCTGCATGGGCTTCTGCTGCAAAACACAACCAGATTATTTCTTTATAGTGAATGTCTATTGTCTTTAGACAAGTTGAAGATAAAATATAAAAACTTGGAGAATAAGTTTAGAAAGTGCAAACTTTTATTACTATTATTTGGATTTATAAACCAGCCAGTAATCCACAGATTACCACTTCTGTGTGAATCCTATTTAAATGAAGTGAGAAGAAAGCAGGAATTTAACAAGTCCTTGTTCCAACAACTATTAGGATAACAAGCCCTTTTCCTGACAGCTCCCATACTTAGGGACACTTAGGGCATCCTGCATAGTTTGCACCCATGACATGCAACAAAGTACTAAGCATGTATTGACCAGTGAATGATCTGACGAGCACATCAGGTGATTAAAGGTCTGCAAAAAAAGAGGTGACTGTATAAAAGTAAAATGTCAATGAAATCTATTTCTCTAGCTTGGGTTTGCTCTGAGCTGTGGGTGTTCAGGGGTAGGTGCGGTATGGATGATATTCCGTCCATAGTCTGATGTCCTCCATGAGAAGAGGATGGACCTGCCATGCAGAAAGCAGTATTGTTTGGGACCACATCTTATCTGGGCAGGACTGGCAGTGTCCATCTTAATTGACATTGGCTGTGGGCAGCCAGTTCCAAATATTTCTGTTCAGATGGTGGCAGATGAGTTGTATGGATGGCCTTTCCCAGGAGTCTGCAGCTGTTTAAATAGCCACCCTGCGGGAGCCACAGCACCAGAGCTATGTTTGACATTATTAAACCTCAGCAGGGATAGGGAGAGCCATGGGGACAAGGAGTCCTCCCCGCTTCCTGGCTTCCATAGATTACTTTAATTGGTAAAACTATGTTCCTGTCACTGGAGAGGACATGTCATAAAACAAAACATGAACAAAATCCTAAGCCTAAGAATTCGTTTGCCTTGAGGCTCAACAAAAACCTTCTGGGTAAAGCTGTGTCCACAGGGAGTCAGAGCACCAGCAGCGAGAGGAATCCCTTGGAAAGGGGACAGGCTTGTCACACCTCTCAAAGGGGGACAGAGTAAACAATATCTATGGCTTCCTGCCAGCCTTTCCCCCCCGCCCCCCCAGTGATTTTTGGCTTTTCCATCTGAACAAGTACGTGCACCCTCAGTGTAGAGCCATTATCTTTCTAGGGCGAAAGAAAAAGAAAACTGTTTGTGTGTGTGCGTGCACACATATACGTAAAAATAAGAGACGATATTCTAATAATGTGCCTTTTTAATGCTTTCGCATAGAATTCAGCTATGACAGGCCTGAATGCGCTATTGAAAGTGGTGCTTAGCATCTCTTACATGTGCAAACAGATCTTTCTTCTTAAGTTAATTGATAAATATTTTACAGGAACAATTAATTCTGATTTGTGACTGAACTTTAACAGGTGTTATTAAACAGACTCCTTTAATCTAAATCTATTTATGCAAGCCTGTTTTATTTGTGCTAGGGATGGACACTTTACAATTTTCAGAACAGAGAGAACTAGGATTTGAAGATAAACTGCCCTCTCCATATAGTAAGCTAACAACCCTTTAGATACTGTGTTTCATACAGCCAATATTAATCTCACAATAGATGTGAGATAAAAATCATCTTTAGGTGCTCAGAAGATAAAGTAATCCTAAGTACAAACCTGATAGTGCCTACAGTTGTTCTAGAAATATAATTTAAGTTTACTCTTCAGCATCTCTGCACTACCTGTAGCTAATCCATATAAAATCAGTAAAGAAATTCAGATCTTTTTGCCTTTAAATTTTCTACTGAATGATAACTACTGTTCTCATGAGCCTACCTGCCTGATTCCAAACCAGCTGCTCTTCTTATCGAAAGGGCCTTCAGCAGAGTGCGCTCAGGTCCCGTCCCCCAGGCTCGCCCTCATTCCCCAAGCTTCAGCATAGCCTGGGAAGGTCCTCTCTCTTCAAGCATCACACTGCATAGGATGAGAGGGTTTCTTCCACTTCAGTTTTCCTCCACAGGGCCCAGATTTTTCCCCTTTCCAAACTCAAATTGAAATAACTGATTTTTCCAGTTTCTCCATCTGGCTCTGGGACCCCTTCCCTGTCTCTCAAGGATCTTTGCACAAGAGAGTAAGACGGTACAGTAGAGCTGCCCTCCATATATACACGCTGTGGATCTCATGTGGAAGTTTCCAAGGACCTCAGGCAAGACCCTGTAACCTGAAATCAGAAGTTCAGTAATTAATATGTTTTAAAGCCTGGCTTTGAGCTTGCTACTCACTGAACATTAGCAGGAAAACACACATGTGAGCATGTGTGGCAAACATTTTATACCCGTGAAACTGGTAATAAATCCTTCCAGATTTTGGTTTGGTTTGGTTTGGTTTGGCTTTTTCCAGTAAGCAGAGTCCCAGAGATAAAACAATGCTCATGATTTTTATTTCATTCATGTGGGGGTTTTTAGTTTAATTTTGTTTAAAACTTCAGGCATCTTCAAGATGAGTCCACTGAAAACAAGATTTGATCAATAGTTGCTTTGTTCAGTGTTTGTCTGATAAATTTGGTTGATGGGTTTCTAACTTTCTCTCATTTATGTGATAAATGGAGGAGAAACAGAATGGTCTTTAACGTAAGAGGAAAATGACAAATTTAGACTGCAGTTCCATGTCGCAAAGGCATGGGAGATGTCATCCCAGCATCTCCATGTCTCCCACTCTATAAGAGTTTACTGTATAAGTAGTTCACATGACTGAAAAACCAAATTTTTTTCCATAAGGGTTTACTTTGGAAAGAAACTTGTTCCTGCAGCTTGTGTCCATGTGATCTCTTCTAGCCTCTAAGTGCAACTTGGTTTTATTCCAGCAAATGTTGCTAGATTGAAAATCCAAGGGCAAGAGATTTCCTGCCCCTCTGTCACATAATTACAGTTGGATGGAGACAGAATTGGTGTTTGATCTCCAAGCTGGCTCCAACTTTTCCCTCTCCATCATGGACCAGCCAGTATTTTAGCTCCAGGCTTTCCAACCTATTTGTGGAGCATAGGAAGGACACCATGTAATCATAATCAATCTATTAAAAGATACTAGATAAAAAGGTATAAATAGCTCTTGGAACAAGAACTGGAAATCAGCCTCCGCATTTCAGGTGACGGCTCTATTGCTTTGCCTAGCAGATGGCCTTCCTGCTACACCTTTTTGATCCAGAAGAGATTTAATCCCAGATCTGCTGAATAAAGGCTCAGTTTCAGCCTGCTAGGCAAAGAATGCTCTCCCCTGTCTCCCTAACACGTAGGCTGTCTGCTGACAAAACCATTAGTGGAGCCGCGTGGGAGAGTTTGAACCTCCACGGCTAACAGGGGCTGGAAGGCTTTCTACTTTTCCAGAATATGCTTGAAAGGGGGCACAAATTATCTCCTCTTTCTGCAGCACCTGAAGAGAGCAGATAGAGCCTGTTTCATTCTTTTAAAAGCAAAAATGTACACGTTAGCAGTAGAAAAGGTGCCCTCGTTGGTAAGGGTCTCCTTGTGTGTAAGAGCCCTACACCAAACCCATGGAAAGGAAAGAGTTTAAGACACTTCAGAGGTTATTCTGAAATCTACCACCCTCAGTCTGTCAGACGCTGAATATCCTTTTTGGAGCCATCTCTTTTTCCGGAGCATATTAGGGCTCTGAGGCTGAAGGGAACAGCTCAGGAGTCAAGAAACTCCAGGTCAGATGTTGTGACTCTTTGGTGCTCATTTCACCTATTAATCTCCTTTTAAAGTAGGCCTTCTGTCAAAGACTGTCACCTAACCTAAGGTTTGAGGAGAAAGATGCTCTTCCAGGGTACGACTGGTTATGTCCCAAGCTAGGTAAAGTACTGCTATTGTCTAAAGGTTTCACTCTCTCTCTCCCTCCTCACTCGGCCTCTCAAAGACTACCCCAGACCCAGTATCTTGTCAAGATCAAAAGAAGTTTTACTTAAGTAAGATAAATCCCATTGATGACACGTAGCTTCTGCTGGCTTTAATCCTTTCGCTTGTTGAGTGAGGCTCTTATAAAAACTGAAGAAATGACTGAGCTCACCCAGATTTTTGTCTGTTTTCTCTATTTAGATGGCATTTTTCCCAAGGTAGGGTTGTCTTTTAGTAAGTGTGTGTCTAGCTCTCTGGCACAAGGGCATATGAATCTTAGAAATGTGACTGGCTGGAGGTGTGCATTTGGCACTTACAACCTCTTTTGCCTTTTAAAAAAGACATTTTGCTTTTAGATTTCCCATAGCCTTCAGTTTGTCTCAAAAGTGATACATCCACAGTCTTTTACAGTAGACATTTTAATAAGAAAAATTATACGTTATCCAATGAATGATGATTATGGCTGTTCCCAAGTCTCCTCCCTCTCCATTATCTGTTGATTTTCTTTTTTATTAGTTCCTGTGCCAACTGAAAACCACAGAGTTCCTGTGGGTGAATTTTGAATGGGTGCATCAGATGGAAAATATTGATTTCCAGTCAATTTAAAAAAAAAAAAACACCACCACACAGCAGATATTTTACAATGGAAAAGTTCACACAGGACACAGGAAATAGACAAAAATGTTTCCTTCCCACTTCAGCGCAGGAGCTACACAGCATGTTCCAACTCAGAGAACATGCAAACAATGTTCAGTCTTCAGGCAAGGTCAGCAAAGCAGATGTGACTTTACGTTTACCGCTTGTATAGCGTGAGAACAATCCCTGCATAATGGAAAGACCTTATGGGGAAGCCATGGAGTTTACGAAGCGTCTTGGCTAAAGGCACCATATGATTCACTGTGTGCCATTTCCACATTGCTCAATGCTCTTGGGGCTGCTGGAACAGCAATGATTAAAAAAAAAAAATCATCATTTTGAAATATCTTTAAAGATTGTGGGGGGAGGGTAGAAGAAAACATCGAGACTCCAGGGCTACCATTGCAGTCCTCCATCTCCTATTGTATGTAGAGCACTCTGAAGGATGCCTTGCTCTCCATGGATAAGTTGCACTATTAAAGAGGTGTGAAGATCATCCTAGGGTAAGACACATTCTAGTTAACTCCTACATTTTCAGCCACTCTTGGCTCTTCCTTTGGCAGTTGTGAGCTGAGACCTCTAGCATCAAAACTAAATGTACACATGGCCTTTGTATTCGTTTAAGTGATTTAATGTTCAGCATATAGTTTATTGGAGTCTTGATCCTTGACAAAGATTTCTGTACTGTATTTCAAAGAGAATAAGGAGATGAAAACATGAATTAATATTAGAGCAAAAAAGCAGGGCAATTTCCTTGGAAACCTTTCACACACATTTCAAAAATGTGTGACCTGTCCAAATAAATACGCGGTTCCCTGACAGCTGGAGATTATACATTTGTAGTTCATTAGTGCTTTATCATAATAAAAACATTAAGGAGATGGTATTCCCTTTCAAACCTTTTTGAGGGGGAAGAGCAATAACGTTGTCAAGTGACGTACGTGACAGGGTAAGTTAACCTTTGTAACTCTGACCAAGGTCAGGTGACTAAGGCTGGAAAATAAATTTTAATCCCCCTCTATCATGTGGGTGCTAGAATTTGCTGGATTTGGATCTCACTTGTCCACAGATGTGAATCAAACTCTAGTTTTCTGCTAATCTGCTATTCTGTAAAGTAGTAATGAATTGGAAGCTGAAGCTAGCAGAACTCCAATGTGACATTATATAGTTGGGTTTTTCCTCTAAGCATGCTTAATCACAAGCACAAACACATTGGTGAAAAGTGTAATTACATTCTCCTTCATGCAGGAGTCGCTAAACTGGTAGTCTGTGTTTTTCTGAAAAAAAAAAATAGACAGAATTGAAGAATCAGTGGCTCTCACTTGAGGTCTGCTTTTTATCAGCAATCAGCCTAACTGGTTTAACAGTATTTATTCTGCAACTGAGGAAAGTAATGGATTTAAATTCATTTACACCCCTTAGTGAAATGCATGTCTGTGCAAATTAGTATAGAAAATTAACTAGCAATGACCTTATCCAAGATATATGTTACATGCTGAAAATAATTTTACCTTAGTCCAGGCTCTGGAGCACAGGTATCCAGCTTACAAGAAAACAACCACAGATAAAATTATCACAAATAATGTTTCTGATAACTCCCCTGTTTTCCTTCCCTGGTCTTCTGCTGTACTTAACTCCTAACCTTAGCTGAATTTCCCAAGATGGGATGCTGAAGCAAGCTGGCAAGGTAAGGTGGAAAACTTTGCAGTTTATGTATTGCAGTCAACTATTCTATGGAAAAAATAGGCAATTTAAGCCTTGCAGGACTGAAGAGCTTTCCATTCATTTTCTTTCTTTACTCACACAAATTGTAACAGAGGGATTGGCGCTCAGTTGCCAGAACGTGGGTCCACGGTTGTAGTGATTGAAAACCTCTTGAGCAACTTTAAAAGTTCTGAAGGCAGAAATCTGATCTGTGATTAACTCATAGTCTTTCATATGATGTCATGAAAATAGTTTTATTAAAAAGTAAAAGTCTTTATTTTACCTGCACTCCATGCTAGAACAGAGACAAATAGAAATCCAGAATTGTTAGCTTTGGGTATTTAGTTTTTCACACATGAAGTTTCTTTTGCATTTAGCGGTAAGGAGCGAGATTCACTTTGACTTTAAGTGCACAAACTCCTTCAAAGTTGAACTCCTGAAAAAATGCATTGACATTTTCTGCATCTTCCATTCTGGAGAGATCACTTTACTGGTCCTGCTGGCCACACTATTTCTGATATAAGCCAGGATGCTGTAGGCCTTCTAGCATGGGGTTGTTGTGACCCAAATGCAGGAGCCAGCACTTGGATGGTCATGAAGATGATCAGAGGGCTGGAGCACCTCTGCTGTAAAGACAGGCTGAGAGAGTTGGGGTTGTTCAGCCTGGGGAAGAGAAGGCTGCAGGGAGACCTTATAGTAACCTTCCAGTACCTGAAGGGAGCCTAGAAGAAAGCTGGAGAGGGACTTTTCACAAGGGCATGTAGTGATAGGACAAGGGGTAGTGTCTATAAACTGAAAGAGGGTAGATGTCAATTAGATATAAGGAATAAATTCTTCCCTGTGAGGGTGGCAAAACACTGGAACAAGTTGCCCAGAGAAGTTGTGGACACCCCCTCCCTGGAAGTGTTCAAGGCCAGGTTGGACGGGGCTTTGAGCAACCTGGTCTAGTGGAAGGTGTCCCTGTCCACAACAGGGGGGTTGAACTAGATGATCTTTAAGGTCCCTTCCAACACAAACTGTTCTATGATTCTATGTTTTGTATAGCAGTAATATTAATGTCTGATGTTAGGACTCCATTTTCACTGTGGATTGTGAGATTGCTCTTTGCCCTAAGCACAACCGTGGCTATACCAGCAGCTCTGCGTGGCAGCACTCTCCTTAGTGGCCTTAGGTCAGTTGGTGCTGAAGTTATTGGTGAAAAATGACTTCTCTGCAAAGCAGATGAGACCATTGTACCAGTGGATAGGGAATTGGGGAAAATTTCAAAGTACAAGTCAGTGGTGTTGGAGGATAAGGCAGGGGACATCTTGCATGTTGTTGATCTGTGGGGATTTGACACACTAGGTTTTAACTTTCTAAAGATAAAGATAGACAGGAGGCAATCACCTCTCAGTGCAAGGATTGAGAAAATAGGTTCATATTTTTCTCTTGATTTTCCTGCTCTTACGTGCAATCATAGCAATACTGCACAGCAGAGCTGCTAAGACTCTGTGCAACCTCATAGGGACTGCGTGTATATCTTATTCCAAGGGGGTTTAATGCCCAACTTGCAGATATGATTCCTTTATGCCTGCACTCTACTTAAAATTGCCAATAGCAGTGAAGATATAGTGACAGATCACTTTCAGATGCTTAGGATGCTGGGGGAAAAATTGAAAAGAGCAACAATTTTGGGAACATAGTTATGGTGTAAATCATGGTCTAGATGAGTTTTAATGTGCTGCAATAGCCATTGTGTATTTTTCTTTACGTTTCTCTAAATATTTAAGTGTTATTCCAGTGCATGGATATGAGAGAGTATAGATGTTCAATTTAATTTATCCAGAAGAAAGTTAGAAGCCCTCCTGATACCAGGTCTCTGGCCAAGCTGAGTGAAGATTTCTGATATGACTGCACACTTTTGTTTATCAGACAGATTCACAACAAGATCAAATATCTGCCAGGAAAGCTGAACAAATTCAGATGGAAGATCAAGACTCTCATTTTTGCCTTCCATAGTAACTAAACATTACGTCAGTTTACCACAGGACATAACAAAGTCACTTTTTCTTAAGTCTTTTTATCAAGGCAGGTTAGTTTTCTAAAACATGACGTAGCTCAACCATTTAATTCTCTTAAAAGTCAGTGAAATTCCCCCTCTTGCCATTGTTCTGCAAGAAGTCAGTCAGTCCAGGTGAATCCTGACCTTAAACATAAAAATGTTTGAGTGTTAAAGAGATTAAATGCAAAAGGGACAGAGGCATGACATTTAAAGCACATACATGTATTTGCCGAAAATGCTTGGCTGACTGCTTCTGTGCACATCATTCTATTCCCAGATGAACTGATCTTTCTGCCTTGTTTATAGAGAAATGTATTGTATGTGATGATTATTTTCTTTAAAAAAAAATCTAGCAAGACATGATCTTTAAGCAGTAATAAAAAAACTTGCCCTTTTCTTCTGAAAACAATGTATGGGGTTTTATGGTTCAGTGTAGCAGTATTACCCATCGGGATGACTTTCTCTGCCACGGTGTCCTCACAAAGAAAGAACAATATGTCTACTGAAGCAGCAAGAGTCTCATTGTTCAGGTGATTAAAGAACACAAAAACTGAGATAATGAGACTGATGTCCACATTAAAGCATACTTTATCCTGCATGGTCAACCCTACCAAAAAATCAACTCTTGCTCTACCTCAAAACTGGAGTCAACTGTGGGCACCACACAGCCAGGACACTTTATGTCCACGGGTAAAAACACTTGGCAACAACTGTGGATGAACTTTACAAAGCTATCATGGGAACAGTCCTGGCTGTGTGGTGGAAAGCAAAGGTGAAAGTTCAAGAGAAGATGTTCTAGCTTCTCCCTGCACCTCTTCTTTCCTGAACCTTCATTTTTCCCGCACCCCTTTCAGCACTTCATTATCCACATATGAACCCTGTGCCATTTGCACCTTTATCAACCCTTGATACCATTATCCTTGAAGAAGTGAAGAAAATTTATATCTGCAGGTCCACTGATGGCTCTTCATTTATGGTCAAATGTGCTTCTTTACAAAGGTCTCTCTATTTGTGCATGAATAGATCTGTATGCACACCCCCTCCTTGCTTAATATTCTTTTTCAGTCTGTAATTACATAGTAAGTCTTTCAGACTCCTTTTCTCCTGCTGTGCTTCGTAGCAAACACTTTTTTATTGGTTTTGTTTTAATCTTTTCCATTTCTTCACCAAATTGACAGCACATTTTTACGGTTTCAGCATTTATACAGGAATAACGATGTTCTCACACTGTCCATGTCTGAAGATGACATTGCATCCTGATGACTTTGCACTGCGATGGGATTTTCACAAGGTTCTCCAGACAGTCCTAGTAATGACTGACCATCAGTGTGGATGTTGGTATACCCAGACCCAACTCTGCCCCTGCCGAGGTGTAGGAAGGACTACCCAAAGCATGAAAACCATGCTCTGAAAACTATGCACCAGTCTTGGGAATATCTTTAAAACCTTTAATTCATAATAACACTGACAGACATTCCCCTACCCTACAAATCTTGAACGTATAAGCCAACGTCAATAAAACATTTTGGGCAGAGAGCAGTGTCAGATATATTATGGCTTCTTATGCTTCATAGTTATGCGACTATACAGAAGAGGGAGATTCTTTTTAATGTCCTCTCAGAAAGAAGAACCCACTCACGTGCTCACAAAAAGCTACACATCAGCAAACCAGGCTCTACTGTTCCTTTGCTTGTGAACTGACCTCTGCATCTCACCATAGCCTTTTCTTAGGGTTCCTGGCACTCAGCCATGGCTCGTGCTTGAGAGACTTATCTCCAGTCCTGGAACTGTGTTCTACTTTGTGTAGAGACTCTACTACACGTTTTAAGTTATTTTCTTCTTCTAAAAAAAAAAAAATCATTATCAGACTAGAGGGGAAAATATGAGGCTGAGTGTCTCTCAGGAATACAGCATAATGAAGCTAGAGTCAAGAGCAAAACTGATAGAGGTCTGACAGGACGCAGTCATGTTTTTGAATACTCATGATTTAGATGGAGCCAACTTGGAATCAGACCACAGGGCTCTTAACAGTTTGTGGCAGGTGTAATGCTAAGAGGTGCCAGGCATGTAATTTTCTCCAATTAAAATAATTATGTGATTGGTGATCAATTACTGCACTTCTGAAAAATAACTGGGAATCTCTCACCCGTGGATATTCTGAACGACTTTTTAAGACTTTCTGTCAGAGATATGGTAATCGCTGCTCTGTATGGTGCATCTATCATATCCACAAGCTCTCTCGTGCCCAGTTGTATTTTGGCAGGTTGTTTCTAGCTGTATTATAATGGCCTCACAAATCTGTACAAAATTCCTTTCTCATGCGTTTTTCTAACTACTTCCAGAAAGCTGGTAAGATCATCAGATTTCCAAGATGTAGGAATGGTAAACTGGGACAAATCCTTCCTTCCCTAGCTGTACATACTATTGAATGTTTGATTTGCAACCCTGAGATCGAGCACGAAAAAGCAGTCTGTACTTTATTGTCTGCTAAGCCACCAGTAAACCTCTTCGCTGTCATTGTACAGTGACTTGTTGGGATGCTTTGCTGATAGTCTTTTAAAAGTAAAAGAGGTCAGATAAGGAAACTCAACCTCTCAGAAGGGGAGAGAACCTTGTAAGGACCGGGGAAGGAAAAGCAGATTGCCTCTGTCCCAGGGTCCCCCTGATTTGCTACAAACGCAGTGCTTAGCCAAAGCAAAGCTGTCTGGGTGCAAGACCATCCTGTGATGGCACAAAACCACAACCACTGTTGTTAAGTGGGAACAGGAACTCCTGAGGAAACCATAAAGCATCAAAGGGGGTAGAAATTCATCAAGCAACTGCCTGGTCTTTACCCAAGGCTGCAAATCAGTACACAATTCATAGAATCATAGAGTCATTTAGGTTGGAAAAGACCTTTAGGATCATCAAGTCCAACTGCTAACCTAACACTGCCATTCCACCACTAAACCATGGATTCCTTCATCGTTCCCCAAAATAAGATGAATGCAAAAAGGTTGTGGGGGTCTAAAAATGGCTTCTCCAGCAGAACGGCCCTTCTAGACATGAGAATGTGAGACCTTCAGGAAAAGAGATTCTGCTAGAAGGAGAAGCAGCTCCCAGGAATTCCATTCATCTCCAAATCCAACAAAAAAGATTCACAGTCAGGGGAGGAAGGGCAAGCAGATAGACAACAGGATGCTGCAGAAGGGGAGGAAAGTCAGGAAAGCACTGCCAGCCTATGGAAATAGGAAGGCACGCTTAGCACATGTCTTTCTATAACACAGAAACAATTTCAGAGGGTTGAAGAAACCCTGAAGACCTTCAGGGCCTTCTGGTGGAACAAGTGTGGTAGGCATTCACTGCAAAGCTTCATCTTCTGGTGCAGCAAATGATCTAACATCTTGGTACACTCCCAGTAGCAATGGATGTGTTTCAGCTGCAGCTCCTGGCGTAATTCCCTCTGGCAATCTCAGCTCCTGCACATCAAACCTAGAAAGAGCCTCAAGCCTGTACAAAGCAATGAAGAACACTCTGGGATTTGTGTGAAGTCTTTATTGCCCTCAGACACCCACAGAAGACCAGAGTTTAGGGCCTAACCTCAGACATTAAAACTTGAATATGGACAAAGCATGGCTAAAAGCACTTTGAACTCATGAGATGCATAATCCATCATGTGGAAGTAGCCTTAAGCATAATGTTTTGAGTGGCAGGACTGTTCTCCTCCAGATCACTGTGGACCTTGGGCCATTGACCATAGACATTCAACCCTCGTGAAATTTAGATTTATTAGAATACGGTTTCAAAACAATAAGAAGGACCTCACAGAACAAACAAGGCCAAAGTTGGGTACTCTCCAGTTTACCTCACGCTCGGTGCTTGGTCTGGCACACCTAACTGCTCGTCCTGTTTTCAGTCATGAATAGCTCACAGCCAGGGCAGCTTTTTTTTCCAATGGTTTCTGTTAGGAAGGGGATCTCAAGGGTTAAATGTTCTATTTATGAATCCTGCCAAAATTTTGCAGTGTTTCAAATCCATGGGAGTATTTTTAGACAGAGAATTCTAAAATTAGCCATTTGGCCTTACTAAAAATATCCTGCCACACTTCAATAGTTCCTATTGATGAGACATGAATATAAAGTACATTTTATTTTCCTACAACCAAACAGAAGGAAAACGATTCTCCCTCTAAACGGAGGGGGAGAAGTATTTGCTCAAAGTGGCAAGTCTCTAAAAGGCCTTGCTTGGTGAATAATCAAGTTTATGGGGGAAGGAAAAATAACCCTGAAGACCTCTGCACTTGAGATTTCAGGGGGAAGACACAACTTTTTGGGTTAAAACAGCGCCTCAAAATCAGCCATAAAAGGGGATATATATTGTTGGTTTTGCCAAGTGTTTGTTAGGGGATTTTGTGATAAAATCCATTTTTTGCCTACCATATAAGAGGTAAAATCCTGCCTCCATGGAAGTAAGAATTTCTGATGGATTTCCAGACCTTCAGAATTTCATCCATCATCTTGTCCTTTGTGTTTCTTCTCTAACCTTTAAATAAAGGGTGCTGTGTAATAACAAGCAAAACCATCAGCTCCCTCAAAAAACAGACACAGATAACAAAAGCTTTTTTCAGATGCATAACTGGGTTAAATCCATGTAGTTCCTTCAGTTCTGGTAGATCATAATCCTTGACCTGATTGAGGCTTTTAGCCTTCCTCTGATGTCTTCAGAGATTGATACCAATTGCAACCATAGTCCAAGCTCAGGCAGTGGGACTACTGTTGTTGACACCTGGGTTGAAAAAGACCTATGGGCTTGTGAAGACAGCTCAAATGCTTCCAATTATCAAGCACCTTCTCTACTCCAGATCACACCACAAATCACAACTGCTTTGGGAAACAGAGCCTTGCAGGACACTGAGACTGTCCTTAGCCATTTCTAACAGCTCAACTACCTGCATTGGTTTCAAAATCCCACATCTTCTTCTGTGTGAAATCAATTATAAAACTCCTGTATGTTCCTTGGAGACGCTATTCCAGCTGATTTTTGGTAACTTAAATTATTTCACTGCTAAGTTGTCATCTTGCTGAACAGAATAATAATCACAGTTGGTTTTGTTCAGCTCCATTCCCATAACTGAGATTCCAGAATAATTTAAAAGGCGGCTTCATTTTTCTTGATGGAAAATTTCTTCTTGAATACCCAGAATCAGCTTGTCCCCCACATTAACCACTTGCCGATCTCCTACAATGTTCTGACAATCAGGGATATCATTTCAATGGCCAAATGGAACAGTGCTTGCTGTGGGGGGGGATCAACCCCCTGTCTCCTAATTACTTCATATGTTCAAAGCAATTTTGCCAGAATAAAAACTTTCTGAGTGAATCACTTTTAGATGACGTTTGTGAGCCCACTTGGGTTTCTGAAGAGTTCCAGCGAGACCAGGTATAGAACTATTTTTTACAATCTGGTTGAGAATACTTTAAATGGAAATAAACTGACTTTTAAATCTCCATCTCAGGGATGTCTTCTGGGACTATCACTTGTTTGTGCATGCATGATCCTACGCACTGGCTGATGAGTGAGTCATCCTGCCTGCCACCTTATCTGCACAATACCATGCAATCTGGAGAGTGTGGTCACATCAGAAAGTGATTTTACTACTCCTGGCTGCCCAGGCTAAAAGCTGAAGCAGAAAAATGAGACTTTTTACTTCTAGTGTATTCTGAAAGTCCAATACATTTGTTTTTAATTGCTGATTTTTATTTGCAGTTACCAACTGACAGGCAATAATCCTTCCTCTTTTCCATGGCTCTTTTGCTCTTTCTTGTCTTAGAACTGCATCTCTAATTTATGCTGGTAGTCAGTGTTATAGAATCATAGAATTGTTTAGGTTGGAAAAGACCTTTAAGATCATCAAGTCCAACCATATTTCCTCTCTCCAAAAGTAAAAGCTGTCTTTACATATTTGAAATGCAATGCAAAGCTGGCTTCATACTCTTATCTATGCAAGCAAAATCAAGGCCAGGTCCCACATGCACTCAAGGTTAGGCAAAAATGAGCAAAGCACTCCTAACATCAGACAAGACCCATGCTAACATCTTTGCTACTTCACACATAACCACTTCTGGAGCACCTAGTGCAATTTCTGACTTAAGCAATCCCCTCTGTTTTAAAAACCTGTATCTTTATTCAAGCCAACATTACCTGCTAGCGTAGGCAGGTGACAAAATGCCTACAGTTTCCCTTTGAGTGAATTCATACCTTTTAGAAAAAAAACACTTTCCCTTATGATTTAAAGAAAGCAGCTGATGAAGACTCACAAAGTCTTTAAGGAACTTGTTCCAGTGGTTAATTTCTCTCACTGTTGAAACATGTGTTCTTTATTTCTAGACTGAATTTTTGCAGCAGTTCACTCTAGCCTGACCTCCACCTGTCTCTCAGGAAGGGTATTTCTGTACAGATACTTGCAGAAATGAGACCAAGTCAACTCTTAACTCTCACGATGAAGCTGAAGAGACACCACTTTTAAATCTCTTGATTAAAGTTGTAATTTTAAGACCACTTGTTGCTGTTTTAAAAATATCTTTAAATTTTTTTCAGTGTTCTCATTGAAATATAAATATTGGCCTTGAGTAAATACATCTTTAATTGCCCAATTAAGGCTGCATTCAAGATAATACAACCTATCTGATAGTCCTCTATTACTACGTCAAAGCATGGCATTGGCCATATATGCAACAGTTTCATGCTACTCAACTGTTTCTCCACCATGGCCTTATTGTAACCCTCTGTAGATGTTATTGACCCCTTTAGTGCTGCACTTTTAAATCCCCAGAGGGAAATGGTTCATACAACCAGGAAGACATGAGAAAATACTGGTGTTCATGCCCCTTGTTGATCGGAAAATACTGTTTCCTGCAGGGGTGGAAAGAAGTCAGAAATGCAGAAAGTATCAGTTCTCCTTGGGAATGGGTGGAAGATAAATTGGAAGAAAGCACAAGCTTGATCCTACTGCCTCTGAACTCTTGTTACATTTAAGAGTTCAATGACACCAATTTTGTGGATGATGTTATTGTTCTTGTCTTCCCTTGTTTAGTTATGGGAAAGTGCCTGCCCTGAAACTGTCTGGAAAGGTGATCTGGCCTGGCCACACAAAACCTACCTATATGGGAATGCCACATCCGTCAGCCTGTTGATAGTTCACCTCTCACTTCAGCTGCCTAAAATCTGAGATGTTTTAATTTAAATCAGCAGAAACATTGCAGTGCTCTTTCATCACTGTGCTCTTGGTGACATGGTACTACACCGAGATGATGCCTGACGTGGGGATTTGGACACAGAAGCGGTCACTCAGCAGGCTGTTTCCTTTGCTACTGCACTAGTTTCATGGACCACCCTTTTTTTTGGGTCTAAGCTCCCAGACTTTTCATGCAAGGAACAGAAACCTATAAGATGAATGCATAGTAAACCATTTCCACTTTTCCTTCTTGATAGCCTTGTTCAGTCTGAATCCGTATACTAAAGTCAGGAGCCTGGTACAGTTAAAACCTTTCATCTCATTTCTCTATTACATTGTCTGTCTAGACAGGATCTATTTATACTTGGCTGTAGCACCTAATTTAGACAAATAAGGTCATTTTGGTAGAAGTCAAGTCATAAATGGCACAGACGCTGCTTTCTCTGATCTTTAAGCTTGAGCCATCTTACTATGAACCTATCAAGGCTGCTGCAAATGTGGAATTTCCAAGGAAAGACAGATGGTGCTCTGATAGGAGGGGATTTAAAGTCACACAGCACCTTCACTGCATGGAAGATCACAAAGAAAATCTGTTCTCAGTGTAATTAATCTGTGGAGGCTCTCAGAAACTCCCCTCTTTTCTCCTCTCCAGGCTCCTACCTCTGTTATTAGGCTTCATTCTCTGATCAGTGCTACCTGCTTCAAAGGAAGATAAAAACCCGTAATGAGTCACGCCTACTTGTAATGTCCTGTATCATGCGACAAATTTATTTTCACACCCATGCGATGGATTAGCAAAAGCCCGAGTTGCATATGTCTTAGTAAACTGCTAATATTCTTCATCCTGATAAAACACCAATGCTTTCTTAGGGGCAGCTGCTAAAGCTATTTTCTTTTCTAATATTTTGCAATAGCGACACCTCTAATCCCTTTGTGCCAGCCCCTCAAAAATGCTGATCAGCTCTAAAGGACCTGGGAAGAGCAAATGCTCAACTATTTCACTGTGGCACAGGATGCCTTCAGTAAAATTTATGATGTATCTGTTAGCAGAAATAAGGGAAGGGGGTGTGCCAGGACACATCACTAACTCTAAGATGGGCTTGTTGGTGGTATTCACACTGTTGAGTTGGATCAGTCCACTTGGGCCAGAAGCTATTTCCATTTGATTGGACAGAAAATGTTTTCATGGGTCCCTTCCCACCCCAAGCATTCTGTGATGCCATGAACCATGGCGGAGGTAATCTGGAGGGGGCTGCAAAACACCTGTTCTCCATGTTGCTGTTAAACTCTTCCCATTAAATGTTGGCATGTAGAGGAGCCTTGCTAGTAAGAACTGTGCTGGGCCATGGGAGAAAGCTGCTGAAAACAAGGCTGGTAAATCACAATTAGAAGCAGACTGAAAGGAACTCCTGCTCAGTGTTCTCTATTCATAAATCCTGGATTTATTAACAAGGTGGGTTTTTTTCGTTTTTCCTTTCCTGGCTGTTTTTCTCCTAAAGTGTCCCCATCCCTCCATCTTCAGCAGAACTTGCTGTTAAGCAGGGTTTGTGATAATTGTGCTGTTGTCAAAGAAATGATGGAAAAACGTGATCATTTTTTGTTGCTAGCTCTGACAAAGGTTCTCAGGGTTCACTACGTTGTGCTGGCAAGCCAGGAAGAGGTCTTGTTCCTGCAGCTTCTCTTTCTGTCCTCTTCAGTCTCCCATGGCTGGTGGCCCACTCTAATAGACAGAAAGGATTACAACTGTGTTCCAGCCTATTGATGTCCGATGTCCCAGACACTGGTTTTGGAGTTAAATATTAAAATCTCCAGGCTAAAGAGGACATTCCCAGACAGGGAGAGCTCCAACACCCAAACCACTGCTTACAAAAAGGGGAGTAGTGCCTTTCCTCTTGGATATGACTTGAAGGAGTGGGATTATGGCTACTGCTCTTTGCTCCGCTCGGTGCTGTCATCTGTAAAGGTGGTAAGATCACACCCATGGGGCAGCCTTGGCAGAAAGATCTACTCTGCAAATCCCTGGAGTATTTAAGCTTGATGTAGCTTTTGAAGTTCCTCAATCACACCTCCAGCTAGACTGAGAAGCAGAATTTAAATTATCAAAGGTTTTCTGAGGAAAAAAAATAAAGCTCCCTATGGTCTCTTAATTGCCTAAAAATGCAAAGGCAAAATTTAGGCATGTACCTTTGGGAGACAGGGTCTTTGTCCTTGGTTTCTATAGTTCTCAGTGATACCTGTGCTGCAGTCCTTGCTCTGCTCTACCTTACAGGAATGTTGCAAGGATAAATGACGTCTGAGTGCTGGTCATGCCCATCATTAAGAGAAACCTGTCCGTACCAAGGATGGGTGAATGGCTTTTGAAGCAAGCCCTGGGGACATGAAAGAACACCTTGCACACAGCATGTCTTCTGTTAAGTTTATCTTTTGACAAACTCTCCATTTTGGGAAGGCGCAAGGACACCAACTGAATTTCTTGTGTTAAGAAATACCATGAAAATGATTCAACATGAAGCATTTAAGTAACCACACCGAAAGGTTGAAATCCAGCTAGTTTCAGTCCCCAAAGTTCATCTTTCTCATTTATCTGGAAATAAAGTGGCATACAATATACCCAGCTCTGAGCCTTTGTTTGCGATACATAATGAAAATGCCTGAAGCTGGAGAAGAAAGGGGAAAAAAAGGCAGATTGCTGAATATGGAGCTCCTGTCCCATCACACCCTTGCCTGCCAGTTCGTGCCTCGCTTGCTGCACGAAGTTGTTACACAAAAAAGGGCATTTCCCCCTCGTCAGGTGGAAGTTTCATGATGGGGCAGGGCCAGAAAGACCCATGAAGTGAGCAGAGACCATCAGGAGCTGGTTTTGTGTGTACTGTGTCTGTGCTGGGGAGCACTCTCCTGGGTGTCCAGCAGTGAGACCTCATCCAGACTGAAGTTCATGTTAAACCTGTTGCAACTGGAAAGACATTTTTATTTGTGATTAGTGTGACATCTTTTTTGTTTTTTTCTGGTCTTACAACTGTCCTGTGAGATTTCAAAAACTGTATAGAAATCCTCATTCTGGGGTTGAATGAAGCAGTTGATTTCATTACTTCCCACAAATATTAGGGAGGAGAATATGAAGGGAATAATGAGCTTGCAAAAGCACAAAACTTACTATGCACAGGACTTCTACTTTTTTGAGTATTTTTCCTAATAATCATAGAATCATAAAATAGTTTGGGGGACCTTTAAAGGCCATCTAGTCCAATCCCCCTGCAATGAGCAGGGACATCTCCAACCAGACCAGGTTGCTCAGAGCCCCATCCAACCTGACCTTGAATGTTTCCAGGGATGAGGCATCTACCACCTCTCTGGGCAAACCGTGCCAGGGTTTCACCACCCTCTGTGTAAAGAATTTCTTCCTTATGTCTAGTCTGAACCTACCCTCCTCAGTTTAAACCCTATCGCTACAGGCTCTACTAGAGAGTCGGTCCGCATCTTTATTATAAGCCCACTTTAAGTACTCAAAGGCCACAGTATCATCTCCTCAGAGCCTTCTCTTCTCCAGCCTCCTCTCCCAGCCTTTCCTCACAGCAGAGGTGCTCCATCCCTCTGATTATTTTCATGTCCGTCCTCTGGCCCCGCTCCAACAGGTCCATGTCTGTCCTGTAGCAGGGACTCCCGAGCTGGATGCAGGGCTCCAGGGGGGTCTCACCAGAGTGGAGCAGAGGGGCAGAATCCCCTCCCTCACCCCGCTGGCCACCCTTCTTTGGATGCAGCCCAGGGCACGGTTGATCTTCTGGGCTGCGAGCACACATTGCCAGCTCATGTCCAGCTTTTCATCCATCAGTACCCCCAAGTCCCTCTCAGCAGGGCTGCTCTCAATCCCTTCATCCCCCAGCCTGTATTGATACCATGGATTGCCCCGGCCCAGGTGCAGGACCTTGCACTTGGCCTTGTTGAACCTCATGAAGTTCGTGTGGGCCCACCTCTCCAGCTTGTCCAGGTCCCTCTGGATGGCATTCCATCCCTCAGGTGTGTCAACTGCACTACTCAGCTTGGTATCATCTGCAAACTTGCTGAGGGTGCAGTCCATCCCACTGTCTGTGTCACTGATGAAAATATTAAATGGTACTGGTCCCAATACAGGCACCTGGGGGACCTTTCTCTACAGCCTCTAATCATTACCCATACTCCAACTTCTTATTAGAGCAAGGGACCTTCTATCTAGATTTGAGGGACTGAGAGGAACCCAGCCCACGAGCTGAGGAGTTTGGGGATGAGGCTATAATCACAGTCACCACCATCGAAAGCTGCATAACACGCAAAGAAGAGGGTGTCATAGGACATTTGCTAAAGAGGTTTTCAGCTGTCCAAGAGGACAGTTACTGCAGCAAGGCAATTGCTCCCACCTTTAAAACACTCTTATTCTTGTCTATGTTTTTTTCTTCCTAAATATTTCACCCAGTTCCTCCATGCAACTTCTTCCTGTTAGCTGAAAAGCATCACCTCCCAGAGGCATTCAGTCATCCCACCCTGCAGACCTGGATACTGCTGGCAGGTTCCCAAGGCTGCACCTGAAGTGCACGCTATGAGTGCCAGGAGAAGGTTCTCCAAATCTCGCCAAACTTCTTCAACCTGTTTTTTTTTTTGCGGAGGCAGGGATGTCACTGTTGATCTGTTTGGGATGGATGTCCTAGGGGAAGTGTATTCACAAGTCTGGCACAGCATAAGAGAAGGAGGGTTGTGCTGCTGCATAGCCCCTTTCTGTCCATGCTTGCTATGGCTCTTTCTAGACCCTGCATTCATACGGGGCCCTTTCTGCACCAGATGCTGGTTGGTTTGTTGAGTGGCATCATGGCAAATATGATCAGCAGTATCGTTATCCAAAGCGTGTTCCTGTACAGCTTGTGCAGCCCCGTAGAATAGTTTGGAGACCCTCCAAGAGGACTTCCTCTGGGAGCCGGCTCTGCAGTCAAATAGCTTTCACTGTTATGAAACATTTCCTGATACACGGCGCATTTGGCCCCAAGGGGATACCCTCACCATTTCCTTTCCTGCTGGTATCTGCCCCCTTCACACACTTTGGATAGATCCCTCGGCATCCGCAGGCCTGGCCATTTAGTGACAGGCTCATGCCATTCACAGTTTTGGAAGGATGGGTCCCAAGTTCATATTTAGGTCATTAAACAAACAAGTTTTTGCTTAGTGCTGGTGCTGTGATGAAGGTTCCTGGTGACGGATGCAATCTTATGCCCTACCACCAAACTCTGCATTTCTGAGCTTTGTATTTGTCTCACAGAAACATGAGAGCCCTGTTGCTGTATTTTTCCTCCTGATGCAACACCAGAAGAGGCAAAGAAGGGAGGCAGCGTGAGCCTACAGGTTGTCAAAAGCCATTAGAGGTCATGAAATAAAATTCCTCATACAAGCCCCACAACTCCACGCAGTCTGCACAGTTGCTGAAGAGCAGGGTTTATTCTTAAAGACAACTTGGGGATGAAGTGTGAAATCATGGTATCACGGGATATCATTTATGGAGAAAGCTTTGCATGATCAGAACAGGATAAACCAGAGCGGTGACGTACCTGGCCTCACCAAGGGGTTGAAGAATCCTGGTGGTAACGAGGCATTTCTCCGTTTTCCATTGGCTTTAAATCAATGGCAGATGGGGGTAGGGCAATTCCCAGCCCATAGCACAGCGCTTTATGTTGCCTCCACCCATGGAGTTTGTTGAGTTCTTCTCAACACACTAAGATTAGCAGGTTTTTTTGGTTTGTTTTCTTTTTTTTTTTCTAGATTGGTGGGCTTTTTGTCTTTTTACTTCATATTGTCAAATAAGAACAGAAAAATACTGGAAAACAATGAGAGGATGCAACATTATTTAGGCTATGAAGTTTTCACTAATTAGCTTAATTCCTTTGAAAAGATGGGAGAGGGGGGTAAGCGTCCCTGAGACAATGTTAGTTCTTGAAGAAGAATAAGATGTTTCAAGAAATAACCAAACCAAAACAAAACCTGTGAGAAAGACCTGTCACCATGGTAACAATGTGTATCAAATTGATGTCAAACATTCTGTGAAATAATCTCACCAAGTTGTAAGATGCGATGATGAAGCAGGCTACAAAAGGAGTCTGTCGGTGTTTTATTTATACCACTTTTTATATACCTATTTGCCTGCGTGGTATGCATCTATCACACCCACACTTCCACCCACAGCACACAGCTGTCCCTCTGAACTGTCTTAGCTCTACTCCAGAAATTCAGGGGATGATGGAGGGAGGAAAGCCAAGGAGAAGAAAAGACAGGAAAATAGCATTCAGATTTGAAAAGAAAAAAATAACACTGCGTCTTTTTAGTACCAGGTGGACGTTACTTGAATTGGCCAGATCCAGTTCTCACCTCGGTTATTTGCAGGTTTCAGTACTGCAAGTCCAGATTTATGCCAGCAGAATTGAGATCAGAATAAGCTTGGTATTTTCTATGTTAATAACTTTTTATTCCATTGGTGTGCTCTGCAAGTGTCAATGCACGGATATCAATCAGTCTGAAGAAACAGGGTTGCGGATGCAGTGTGAAACTAAGTCATGGAATCACAGAATAGTTGAGGTTGGAAGGGACCTCTGGAGGACATCTGGTCCAACCTTCTGCTCAGCCAGGGCCACTCACAGCTGGTTACCCAGGACCATGTCCAGATGACTTTTGGAGATCTCCAAGGGTGGAAACTCCACAACTACCCTGGGCAATCTCTGCCACTGCTTGGTCACCCTCACAGTCAAAAAGTGGTTCCTGATATTCAGAGAGACCCTCCCATGTCTCAGTTTGTGCCCATTGCCCCCTGTCCTGTCCCTGGGCACCACTGGAAAGAGGCTGGCTCCCACATTGATGAGACCCCCCCCAAGCCTCCTCTTCTCCAGACTGAACAGTCCCAGCTCTCCCAACCTTAGCCTTTTGTCAGAGCAGAGATGTTCCAGTGCCCTCATCAACTTTTTGGCCCTTTGCTGGACTCTCTCCAGTATCTCCATATCTTCCTTGTACTGGGGGTCCCAGAACTGGACACAGTCCTCCAGGAAGGATCACCTCCCTTGACTCACTGGCAATACTTTGTCTAACGCAGCCCAGGACACCATTGACCTTCTCTGCCACAAGGGCACATTGCTGGCTTATGGTCAACTTGGTGTCACCAAGGTCCTTTTCTGCCAATATGCTTTTCTAGCTGGGTGGCTCCCAGCATATACCATGCCTGGAGTGCATGAGATTGGTCCTCCCCAGGCGCAGGAGTCTTTAGTTAGGTGACAGAATAACTGACTTGTCTTCGTCCCCTCACATTGCAAAAGAAAAACAAAAGCTGGTGATGCACTCTTGTGACACAATGGGTCCAGTGAACTGCTCAGAGGACAAAGCTGAGGCTTATAATTACTAGCATTACTGTTTCTGCAGTCTCCAGAAGAAATCTCTGGGCCTCCTGATGGGACCTTAGGAAATCAAGAGGAGACACTATGTTTTGCAGCAAAGCAAGCAGAAGAGCGAGAGACAACATCCCTGAAGGCTGGAGTTGATTTGGAAGCAGGCAGCAGCTTTAGCAACCAGCAATTATTTTTCTGAATAAAATAAGAAATTTTTTTCCCATTTGGCCCACACTGACCTTTATGTATCTTGCACTTTTTGACCTTCTGTTCCTGCCCTTACTGGGTATAGACATGCAAGCACATATATCCATCTTTACACAGACTTTCTAAATCCCTCTGATATTCCCTTTCCATTTTCCTGAAGGCACTTTTTGGGTTCATTAATGCAAACCCTCGGCTTCAATGAGCAGTGGTCCCACTATCACAAGAATGTTATCCTAACTCTGCCATATCCGTTTGACTCACTTTTGCTATGCTCCCAGACATGTTCTTCCTTGTTGATACATCCCTTCTACTGTCTTTTTCCCCTACCATCAGGCTTCATCGCATGGAGTCTGGTACCTAACCAACTTCCTCAAGCTTGTTGCGGTCCTTCTTGTCCCACCCATGTCCTTGGATGGACCATTCCTCTTCCACAACCTATGCCAACCTCCATCCCACAAACTACTGACTTACAGACAATACCCCGGCTGACCTCAAAATACAACCTACTAAGAGGCCTCTGCAAAGACCAGGCACCCAAATTACACCACAAAGCCATGTAAGAAAAACATAGTTGGCTGGTGTTGTAAAACCATAAAGATAAGGACAAAAACTTATCACTGTTGTAAATCTGAGTAGCCTCTTTATGCCAGGTGACACTTTGGTTCATTACACATCTGCAGAGGGAGCACTGTGCTCCTTCAAAATGTATGACACCTCCTTGATGACCTCAACTAACTGTCAACTTTAGGGGCATAAGAGCTAAACTAAAACATTGTACAAAATTATTCAGATTGGTCAGTTATTACTGAAGCAGGATTTTTGTTCTACACAAAACTGAGTGGCTGGGTTTTTGACCCTTTATTCCATGTTTCAGTGGAATATCCCACTGGATAAAAGTAAGGCTATTTTAGATTTCTTTTCAGGACTATACCAATTCTGTTCAATCAAAATTCTTTATAGGAATCACCTGATTTCAGTGAATTGCCTGGTTTTTAAATAGAAAAAAAATATGAAAAAACAGAAGGAAAACTGTGATATTATGCATTCCATCTTTGACACTTCCACAAGAAGAACTGATGTTTTCTGATATGGAGCGAGCTTTCATGATAAAACAGCTGCTGCTTCATACAAGTATCTACATTTAAAGGTTGAAACAAGGATCAACACTTTTTTTGCAGCTGGCCTGTGATTTGCAAAGTCAATTTACAGCTTTGAACTATATGGAGGGAGTTGCACCAGTAAACCCTGTGCAGACCCATTCAACACCCACCTTTGCTAGCAACCTTACTCTGAAATGAAAATAAAACTCGCTGTATTACGTGATATTTCGTTCTTCCATCCTAGATCTTAGGATTTAATTCAACTGGTTTTTTGTGCTTTCCTTCTCTGGAGTTCCTAGGCCCTGGGTACCTGCATTTCTGCCCTGTTTACAGCTTGCAAAATACTTCAGGGACCTTCAAGACAAGAAGCATGTCCAACTCCTTAGTCTTTCCTGCCTGCCCTGGCTCTTGAGGCCCTTCATGCCATGCTCATCAGAGCATACAAGATGTTGCTCATAAAAAGACGATGCTAATCTAACAGTAAAGCTGCAGGGTTAAGCATGCAACACTCAGAAAGCACAAAGATAGGTTCTCAACCATGCAATGGGACCACCTAATGCTCTGTCACTGAACAGTGGCCCAGTCACCCTGGTAGCTGAAATCCCTCGTACGTAGTGGGCACGGGTGGCATGACTGTATAAGCACCTGATCCCTGCTGGCAGCCTGGAGCTCTGCAAGAGCTGAGAGATGAGGAGATCAGGGGAGTTTTAACCATCTGATGAGATCCTCCAATACACAGAAGAGCAAGTGGTCTTGTTCTCTTCCAGACATCTTCCAGGAGGCACCAGTTTTACGAGCTGAAAACGAACATTTTCTGGATCTGGGCTTTATGCTGGGTTTTTATTATCCACCTACTGAACTCCACATGAGGCAAAAAGAAGAGAAAACCCATTACACCTTCTTATGTTCAGCATAAAGTTACTGGGAAACAGGGAAGAGCAAGAGTATCGGTGTCCTCTCTGTAAGTATCTGCTGTGTTCTAACATCTGCTAGAAAGTCTGGAGAAGAAGCCAGCCCTGAAATTTCAATGCCTGGAATTACAGGGAGGATGGGTGGAGCTTTCTTGTTCTGTTTATTTTTGGTTTTGGTTTTTTTTTTTCTCTTTGGAAACAAGCTGCAGTGATGAGCTATTATTTAGAGCTGGCCCTTTGCCAGGCTGCGATTTCAGAACTCCAAACAGCCTGGAGGTTAAGCTCAGGAGAGAGTAAATCTTGTGTTTTCGCTCAAACAAATGAACACTAGTGGTGTTGCCTGGCTTTCTGGCTTCCAGAAAAAAAAAAAAAAAGGGGAGGGAGGAGTGTGATTTAGTCCAGATTGCTCCACGGTTGCAGTGGAGTCAGTAAGATCATGTTTAAGTGAAGTCTCTCACTCCCTCCGCTGCCACAGTTCATACGCCATGGCTTCAGAAGCAACACAATCTCAAGGAATGAAATGGGTCTTCATGATTTAGAGCTTTAAAAATTAATTTTCAAGTGATTCCAAAAGGAAAAAATAAGACTTTTAAAACTCAAAAGATGTCATGGGCTATTTTTGACTATTAAAGCCCCAAGCCAGTTTGGTGAAGAGACCATGAATGGCAGTAAGGTCCTCTAGGTGGAGTTTAAGCCCTTTGAACATAGTCTTCTCATTTGATGTCGCGTCCCTCTCCAAGCTTGAACCTGGCAACAGCAGTGGTAATAACATATGGGTAACTCTACCGCCAAACAGGAGTGGTTCTTGCCCTTCATTCTGGGATTTGATGAAGTGAGACCACGAGGGAAACTCGCTCTGTGTCTGACATGTAGCACTTGCCATATCTGATTCAGTAAATTTGCAAGTAAGAATATGTTAAATTAATTGTGTGGATGTGGAAACACCAATTTGGGATGGGGGACATTACAAGCGCTACCAGAGACATCATCTGTGGTTGTGTTCACATCACATAATGTCTGGCCTTCATCTCTTTATAAATATTTAAGTTCAGATTTACCACAGAAGAATAAGCATACTTTATCCCACTGGCCAGCTGCTTTTTCTGATGTTTCTCCAGACATTCCTGCAAAAACTGCTCGGTTTCTGTGCATCCCCTCTGCCTCAGACCCAGACAGGAAGTTTTCCTCCCTCTTAGAATCATAGAATCATTTAGGTTGGAAAAGACCTTTAAGATATCAAGCCCAACCATTCCCCTAACCCTGCCATCCCACCACTAAGCCCTGTCCCTAAGCACCTCATCCAACCTTCTTTTAAATACCTCCAGGGATGGGGACTCGGCCCCTTTCCTGGGCAGCCCCTTCCAATGCTTGACAACCCTTTTGGGGAAGAAATTTTTCCTAATGTCGAACCTAAACTTACTCTGGCACAACTTGCCGCCATAATTAATAGGACTCTCAGATTTGGGGGGGCACAATGAAATATGATCAGCTCTGAATCCTACAGGTCTTCACTTCAGCAAACTAATAGGAGCCTGGGGAACAGATGAAGAGGATCTGGGGTTGAAAGCACTAAGTGGCATAACAAGCACCTCTTGCATCATAAATGCATCCTGAAAGTACAAGATTTTTTTGTTAATTATTGAACTCTGATAATAAAATAAGTTAATAAAACCATGCCTGGATTCCCAGAGTGACACATAAAATTGGCATTGCAAGGAGGTGACATGCTAGATGGAGTAATGCCTACAAAAATTTCCTTGGAGTCTTCAATTTGATGAATATATTTAATTAAACAGTCTGGATATATAAAAAGATCGACTGAACTAAGAATACTCTGTGAGCAAAGAACCATAGAAAATAACAGGGTTTGGTGTCTCCCTTTGTTTACTCCAGGTGAAGTTGGAAGTCTTGGATTTGTTTGGATTAGTATCAGTGTCAGTGAAAGTAGAGAACCACTAGTCTTGACTCGTCAGTGGTTTCCAGCTGCCCTCCACGGACCCCTCCAGTGGGTGTGGGAAAGATCCTTGCCTATTGTAAGTCAGCTGAAATTTATAACACAGATGCCTTTAACTCCACTGATGTAATTTTACAGCTGTGCAAGCTGGAGAAAGTTGGAAATCACAAGGTCCAGATGCTCAGCTGGTGCAAGCTGATAGTACTCCATTTCGACGTCAGCAGACTTGGCTGTCTCTCCTTGGCTGTATCAGGAAAGCTCATCATTTGCCTTCGTGTCATTCTTTGTACTCACGGCTATTCAACACAACATGTTTAATCAAGGAGACACATCTGCCAGGCAGACGAGACTCTGCTGCAGAGCTACAGTGCATCTCGGGTCAGTGTTACCTAAGCAATGGTCAATAAATCAGGCGATCGAGTTGGCAGGCCTGATTCTCACAGTACCAGTGAAGTCCATAGCTGTGTGTACATTTCATATATCCAAAGGGCTGAATACAAAAGGTGTGGCACAAAACCAAATGCTCTGCCTTTTTTTTTTGCACAAAAAGTGTGTGAGTGAGAGAGAGAAGCTGGAGGGTGTTTGAGGATTTCTCGCTTAGGCTACCCTGAAGCACAGGCTGAACACATGAACAACCTTGTTCTGAACCAGCCAGACTACACTGTCTCTGACACATTGCATCATTGCTTCTGCCACAGGGGCTTCTATAAAAATGGGGTTTAGTGAATTATTTTTTTTTTGGTAGAACTTTATTTTTCCCCAGAAAATTTCATTCTGGCGAAGAAAATCCATTCTTGGGGATATGTTATGGAGCCTGCTGTAGGCAGTTAATAAGTGCAGATAAGTGGGTTCCTTGTTGTTTGTGGAAGAAGATTGATCATCAGAATGGGGAATTTGGGAGGATCATAGTTTGATTCATTTGCCCTGAATCACCACCTGCAGCCCTTTAACCCCTCTCCACTGGCCAAAGGAATTACGAACCTAAGATGAAGCATCCCAAGGTATTGGGGCGGTGCAAAACAAAGGATGATCTCCAGCCCTATGTGGAATTGGCCTCATTCTCTAAAATATGAAGCAATAAAAAAGAACAATGGTCAAAGCACAAGTTGCTGAGGAGAGACACGGTTGCTTCCCAAGTGGGCTGTAAATTGGCTGAGCAATGCTCACCTTACACACCTTACATTGGGTGAGGCCATAACTGGTGGATCAGTTCCTGTGCCTACATCCACCTTAGTTCAGAATGCATCATCCCAGTACCAACTAATATTCAAATTCCCTTTCTCACATTTTTTGGGATTTGTGGGCAGGGCAAAATAATCTCCTTGCACTGCAAACAATACTCTAGTCTTCTTGGGCAACAGCCTTGCTAGATTTGCTGCACAGAACGCTCAGGGACAGTCATCCTGGGGAGGAAATGGCTTGTGAAGAGGATGATGTCAAATGAAGCAGCACATGGTTGTGTTTGGAAAGGAGACAGTGAGAATACCCCAGTCCTCCAACTTGATACACCAGAGACCCTGGGACCCACCCAAACTGGCCACTACCCTCAAGACGATGTAGAAATGGCGTAGGATAACTGGAGCTTTGGGACATAATTGAACTGAAAGGGTTGTCAAGCATTGAAACTGGCTACCCAGGGAAGTGGTTGAGTCCCCATCCCTGGAGGTATTTAAAAGACATGTAGATGTGGTGCTTAGGGACATGGTTTAGTGGTGGAGTTGGCAGTGTAAGGCTAACAGTTGGACTCGATGATCTTAAGGGTCTTTTTCAACCTAAGTGATTCTGTGATTCTATGAAAAGGTCCGTGAAGGCTGTCCCTCTCAGAAACATCCCCTGCTCACCCACTTGGGATTGTCCCACAAGATAGATGGGGCCCAGGCACCAAGGACTTCAGCCCCCCTCACAGACAGGTCTCAGCAGACGAGCTGGAGCCCAGCTTTTGGAGCAACTTCTCACCTTACCATTTGTCTGTCAACGGGAAAAGTTATTTGACAAGGACGGTGCCTCTGGCTCATCTCTGAATTTCTGCGTTACCTGTAGGTGAAGGTGCTGCTCTTTCCTCATAGGTCAAACAGTGACCGCTCATTGATTATGCGGCACGTCATTATCAGCACACCATTCATTTGTGTGCCAGAGAAAGAAACCACACCATAAAAACTGGATCCCCGCCAGCACCTCGTGCTCATTCCTCTGAAAGGGGACTGTCATATTTGTATCCAGACAGAGCAGAAAATATCATGCTGTCAAAAAAGCAGCTCCAGATTGCAATTCCTTTTACGTACAAAGCTTTGGTGCACGCTAAACAAAAGCTACAATTTGTGGGTGGGGAAAGCTGGTTAAAGCTGATTCTGATTTGGTTTTGGCTTAAAAAAACCATAAGGCAGCACAGAGCCAGAAAAGCCTGTAGTAAAGAAAGGCAGGGTAAGCATCTCTGTTGTCAAGGAAGAGAGGGGGCTACTGGAAACTCCTTGTGGGAGTGGAAGAAGGAAAGCTCTGTGTCTCCCCCTCTCTGCCACAAGAGCCCTGAATCACCCAACACAGAATCATCTTTGTGATGAGTTTTTCTCTGCCTCAAGGGGAACTAGGGGAAAAGGATGTAAAGTGAGAGTGCACCAATTATCTCATCTCATCTCATCTCATCTCATCTCATCTCATCTCATCTCATCTCATCTCATCTCATCTCATCTCATCTCATCTCATCTCATCTCATCTCATCTCATCTCATCTCATCTCATCTCATCTCATTTCTTCCAGCTCTGACAAGAAGGTCTTCACTATCAATCACACCTTCAGCCTTCAGCTTCTTATAGTGCTTTGGTTCTTTCCTGAAGCCACACTGATGGCACAACACTACCAGAAAATGACCAAAACTGTACCAAGATCTCATCCCACGAACCCCTAGAAGGGGCAGGAAGGACCATCCTCTGAAGACCTTGCAGTCTACTTGGACAGAAGAGCGCAGGGAAGCCTGGGCATATGGCAAGTCAGCAGAACAAGCTTGATGATTTCCTCCCTGACTGATGCACCATGTCCTAGGGAGCTCAATATATAAAGCTGAGCTTCTCTTGTCAGGGTAGCACAACTCATGTCTAGCTGGTGGGAACAGTTGCACCAACCAGATACAACAGGAGCAGACATGGTCTTGGATTTTCATTCCAAGCTGTTGTCAGCATATTAACACCGATATCTTCACTCAGCTTTGATTATTGCTAATCAAGTTAGACTCTATACACTAACTATAAGTCTACCTTGCCAGATCCTTATGTAAGAGCAATGTTTGCCTGCCCTGATGTAGGCCAGATGTTTTCTGCAGTGCAAAAAAAGAAAAAAAAATAAATACTTCTCCACCTACTGAAAGTACATGTTTTATCCACATCTGTTGAAAAGATTAATGAGTCCTCTTGAACTTGGTTTACTGAAACTCAGATTTGTAACTTACAAACATTCCTTTTTTTCCCAAATATGTAACAATTTTTTAAAAAGTACTGTTGAGGTTTAAGAAGTCATAAAACTAACCAGCATAAAACAGCAAACCTGGCTGAAAATGAAATTTAACCTCAAAAAGGAACTTCATATCAATCAAAAGTTTTATTCCGAGGCTCTCCAGGTTAATCTGTATTTCAGTGTTTTCAGCATTGCCATTTGAAAAATGCCAAAGTGGGTCAGGATTATAAAAGACTCCTCCAGCTGGGAAGATAGTGGGAAAACTTGTGTATCAGTTCACTTTTCCAGGCACATTACTCGACCATTCAGCCAGGGCGTCAGTCACCCATGCTTGGATTTCAGCACTTCTTTCACTTCAACTTTTTGTCACTGAACCCTTCCCAGAAAATAAAAATGTTTCTGCTGGGCTTGCTGATGTCCTAGACCTGACCCAACCTTTAAGGGCATTACCCTGTGCTTTCAAATTGTCCTCAA
This sequence comes from Egretta garzetta, assembly GCF_000687185.1. Lineage (NCBI taxonomy): Eukaryota > Metazoa > Chordata > Aves > Pelecaniformes > Ardeidae > Egretta > Egretta garzetta. The sequence goes on from NW_009259420.1 coordinate 400,699, forward strand.
GTTCCTCTTTGCAGTGACTCCCAGTAGAGTTCAGCTGGATTAAGATGGAGGGAGCAGGAGCTATTGAAGAGGAGCAGATGTTAGTTATTTGAATTTTCACATGATTTTTCATCTTTGGACCATGCAACCATTGACCATTTAGCTGTGTGGTCTCTGTGTCTTCATTCACTCTGTCTACTCTCTTGATCTGTTCTGACTGGAAAGAAGGTGCGAAGTGCCCGTATCAAGGATTAAATTGTCTCTTTGTTTTCAAATGATGCAGGGCTAACAGCCAAGGCAGGGAGCAAGCAGGCATGGGCGTATGGACATCTCCCACCCCTGTGCATGGGCACAGAAGGAGGCAAAGGCTTCAGGAGTGAAGTCCAAGCTAGTGGAAGAGAAGGATCTAGTGAGAATCAACAGTAACGTCAGAAGACAGACCAGAAGCTGGAGGCAGGTTATAAAGAGTGAGGCTATTTAAGAACTGGCTGTGATTTTATGATCAAATCAGACAGAATCTGTCTCTCGTTTTGCTGCATCTGCCTGGCTGGATCTTTCTCAAGGGCTTTTTCATGTTCTCCTAGAAGGCACCCCTGAGGTCACGGAGGTGATGCAGCCATCCAGGGGATCCTGGCCCAGGTACAGCTATGCGGGGAGGAGGAAGAGCCTCCGTGTCAGCGTCTGTCAGGCCAACACATCAAGCAGAAAACAGGAAACATAAAAAGAGAAGCATGTTCCCTGTTCCTCCGTCCACAGTGAGTAAATCCGTGCTTCCCTGTGGTGAGCCCAGTGAGTATTTTGTCAAAGCTAACAGTTCCTAGGTTTTGATTTAACAGAAGAGGCTGTGTCAGATCTCAAAGTAAAGCAGAATAACCCCAACGTAGCACCAGTAAAGAAACCAGCACCAAAGCAGAGGGTGTTGCACCGACAGAGAGCTTTCTGTTGAAATAGGTTCTGTTTGTTGCAGCTAGACATAATACTTGAGACTACACAAATCCTTATTCTCCATATTTCCAGTATTGCATTCAGTTTAGTTTCTATTCATGAGATAAAAGACAGCCATTGACTCGAGCCAGCTGGGAGCAGAGCCTAAATGCCTGTCCCAGCATAAATCTTCAAGCATGCTGCTGAGAGCTGAGATGAAGCTGAGTAGTTCTGCAAAATAAGGATGAGGATTTGGGGGCTCTTAGGTCTGTTCCAGACTTAGAAGTTGAGTCTGGGTACAAATCATCAGTTTACATAGTGCAAGTTAGTCGCCCTCAGATCTCTTTGACATCCATGAAAAGCTATATAGACGTAGTAGAGGGCGATGCATCTCCTCCTAAACTGGGTTAGCGTCAGTCTGTTGGATGAATTTTCCCCTGGAGGCACTAGTTACTCCTTTTTCACTCTAATTGAAGGTCACAGTGACTGGCTTAGAGTGAGACATCTCATTTTAGATTTATAAGAGTTAAGGGAGATGAATACCCCCATGTAACCTCCCCATGCTGCCATATCTGTAAAATGAGAATAATGATTCTGTGCAACTCAGGGAAGCTTCAGCAGTGAATGGGTGAAGGCACTAAGAAAGCCTCATGGGAGAATGTGAAATTCTTGATAATGATGTATGTCACCCCAGCTTTCATAAAGCCAGATAAATCTTTGCTCACGAGGTTTGATCTCATCAGTAGATTTGCAAAGCAAGATACCCAGGACTGCAGTGAGCAGGAGCATTTGGCCAGGGCAAAACAACCATGAGCAACCATGCCGTGGTGCATTGTTCAGAGGCAGCCTGGAGGGACAGAAACTTATTGTCAGATGAACAGTGGGAAGTGGTGGGGAACTTACAGAGCAGCTCTTCTCCACCTGGTCCCTACCTCTGCTGCCACTGCTCCCCAGAGTCTGTTTTTGAGGGGAGTCTTCAAGCCCTTTTTTAATTCTAACCCTGATTTAGGACATCACCAGCATTCACTTTGCCCCTGTTGGGACATCATTCCTCCAATCTTGAACTGGTGGAGGAAAACAAGAGCAGCCCATCTGCCCCTTCACCAGTCTGCTCCAGGGTTTCTGCCCCATTGCTAGAGAGCAGAGTATTTGGCGTATTTGGTGCATCTTGTCTGGGAAGCGGAGTGGGGAGTGCAGCAGGCAGGACTGGCTGAAGGTAAGTTGGGTTCCAGTGGGACGAGGAGGCAGCCCTGCTCTTTGCCAGGCATGCCCTGCTTCAGCTGCCTTCTGTCCACAACAGTGTGCAAGGTGACTTCATTAACGCGTTCCCCTGGAGGATGCAGCTGCAAGTTTTCTGACTTTAGAGCCATTCTTGTTTATGCTGTTGTCAATGCAGAGAGGCAGGGATGGCGTGGATGAAGCCCAAGGGAAACCCTTTGCTCATATCCTACCCTGAAACGATGGGAAGGTCAGAGCTAGTTCCCCTGCATCTGCCAGAGTCACCCCCCTTTCCCATCCCTCCCCCCCCGCTCTGGGAACATGCAAACCACCCATGCCAGAGTCCCAGGGTTCATCAAAATTTTCTTCTGCAAGAAGCCAGATTGCACAAACAGGCAGATGTTTGCAAGCAAATGTCCCAAGGAAGATTAAAATCCCAAGACACATTTTTTTCGTAGCTCACATCTCAACTGTTGTCAGGATGCTGGAGTTGCTCACTGGAGACAAACTATATAGAAATGACCAGCAGAGAAAATAAGAGGTGGAAAATTCCAAATGATGCCTTCCTCCATCATGAGAGATGAGGTTTGTTTACGGGGAACAACAAAGGAACGATCCTCATTCATCAGGAGTGCAGCAGTGCTCTGAAATCCCACCAGAGACTGGGTATCTATAGGAGCAATGCAAGTCTGATCCTAACTGGGAACGGGTAGATAAAATATTGTCATCCAGAAGAGAAAAAGACCTTGCTGCACTCCTGCATCTGATTTGTGTCAAACAGTGGGGACAGCCCACCTCTGCCATCCAAGATGGCTACAGCCAGTTATATCCCTTTTTGATCACCCTCTTTTACTTTGGCCATGCATCAAGACAAACCCTCAGCTTTTCTTTGCTCAAAGGGAGTTCTAGGACACACTTCAAAGCACTTATACTGAACCATCTCTTCCTTGTAACCTCCCACACAAAGAATTATCTGTCGATAAATCTCTGCAACCCAGCAGACTGAAACACCTTTCAAGTCTCCAAGGTTTACCTCCAGATTGGGCTTTGCAACATGTCCTGAAATCCAGGAAAGTGAGGCTGGAATTCAAGGCTGGAATGAGTGGCTAAGGGCTTCTTCTAACGACCTGTAAGATCTTTGTAAAGTCAGAACTGTCCTCTCCTATCATCCACAAAAGCGGGATGACTTATACAGACCCTACAGACAGATCAACAGGTAGGCAGGTACAGATTTACCAGGGTGCTATGTTCATCCCTCCCCTTCTCCTGGAAAATCGTTCGGGTTTGTGCATACAACTGATATACAGTTAATGTCACATCCTAACACATAGAGCAAAACTAACATTTTTGTTATTTGCACATACATGTTTGCAGAGCAGTTATATGATTTCCCCCAGTTCCTCAGTCCCATGAGCCAAATAAAGTTAATTTTCCCAAGAGCTGCACGGGCTGTCTGTGCAAGAGAAGTGTCATACAGATGTAGACCCATAGACCTCTTACAGCAAATGTTCTTTTCCAACACAAGCAAGGAAATTCAAATGCGCAGTCCCCTTTCGGCCCTCCTTTTCCCCAAGTGAATTTGGGACACAGTCCTTTACTTGGGCTGGTTTTGAGTTTTGGAGCTCCCTGGCTCTTAGTGGCACTTTAGCTAGCAGCTCTCATGCTGATGGATGTGAGTACCGAGAACTCCTGAGCTTGGCACAGTTGCTTTTGATTCTTCTGTTCTGTGACAATCTCAATCTATCCCCACAGAAAAAGAGGTACAGGGGGTAAAGCTAGGAACTATCCTCTCCATATTTGCAAGTGCTACAATTCTTTCTTCGCCAGAACTTCTCCACTTCTGCCCTTTCCATGGGTTCTGAAGTTCTTCAGCTTCCGTGCATTTCTTTTTTGCACCTGATGCTCCCATCCCTCCAGAACTGCAAAGCTTTCCCATGGCTTCAAGCAGAAGAAATTGCAAAAATATTTTATTCAGCCTCTGAGGAGACTGGCAAAAATTGCGTCCAACAAAGATGGCTTCATAAACAGGGTCAGAGAACAGTTTTACCCAATAAGTTGGCCTTGGTGTAACTATTTATTTCAGCACATATGAGCCTGCGATTCTAGTTATGTAGTCGTTATGCAAAGGACTGCGTGAGACCTTGATGACTCACGCTCAGTGCTTTCAATCACCCCATGAGCTAATCTCTTGATACCATTGCCTAAACAAAACTAGTTTTCATTTCACTGCATATAGTACAATTCATTAATGTCACTAGGCCGCACATTGGCTGAGGAAACAGTTCCCTTGGATTTTGGAAGGGACTCTGGGCTGCAGTGCTCAGCCTGTCTGTCTACCTGTTGTCTTTCCAAACAAGCCAGGGATAGACAACCCAGCCAAACAATCGAGTGCCTGGTTACTGGGGTGAGACTGCCTGGAACCTTACATGAAATATGTTTGGGAGTAGTCTGAAGCTCGAAGCCAAGGCTGGTTAGGGAAAGAAAAGGTCCTATTTTGGGTGCTTTTGCTGAACATTCCACTTGAAGGCATTTCCTCCTTTTAAGAAGGAACGTGAAATGGTCAGACACCATTAAACTGACAATTTTATATTTTGATTTTGTGTGTGGTCTATTTATAATCATAAATCTGCATGGCAGGTCAGGTGGTGAGGAATGTCCTAAGGACAACTCTTAACCATACCATCCTTGTGCATTTTCTTGCTTAAGAAAACAAGGTCCTGCAACCTTGATAGGCAGGGATTGAGCTTTAGGTTCTTATTTTCTGTACTTATTATAGGAACTTCCTTAGAGGTTTTCAAATGTAATCTCTGCGATAGAAAAAAAGAAAGAAAGGAAGAAAAAAAACAAGAAAAAAAAAAAAAAGAATAGAAAAAAAGAAAGAAAGGAAGAAAGAAAACAAGAAGAAAAAAAAAAAGATTTCCAAGCCTTCAGAACACTAGCAGCTCCTACTGCTGCAGGTCATTATCTTTCTGGGATCATCAGTCTTTTCTGAAATGCTGAACTGTGTGCAGCTCAGATTTCACACTGCAGCTTTCAGCAGCATCGCACCAGAATAGCTAAGTAAGCACGAGACCTTTGCAAAGCCCTTGATATTTCACCTTTTAGAATACCTAAAGTAAGGCAGGACTAGTCTGAGAACCCACTGCCACAAAACAGGTCAGGTTTATACTTTTTCCAGTTTTATATGGAAGACTCTTTGTTGGCATAGGCTGAAGATGTGCAAGGAAACGGATTAAAAATTAGACAGCTTGGTCGATCACAGGCTGTGTCCTGGCTCTGTTTTGTTTATTGGTGGAGATGCAGCAATAGGATGATGTGAGAGTTTCTGATTTTCTCTGTGCACACTGAAAAAACCCAGCTCTTTTTGTCACCAAACTGACTTGCGGAGGGCAGTTAAGTTAGGAACTCAACTATCAAGTGAGGACGGAGAGTTTGCTTAATACTCTGTCTTCCCAGTCCACACCAACTAAGTGAAGGCAATGGTACTTATCTTGTTGCCTCTCCCTCTGGATGTCTCAGGCTTTTAACACCTCAATGCAGTGCATATCATGACAGGGCATCCCTCAGAGCATGGGGTAATTCTCTCTGCTAGTAATGATCTTATCTTCTGCCTTCTTGCACCATTTTTTGATTGCCTGTCTCCTGGGCATTAGGAGTGCTCATTATTCCCATGTCTGCACTGTGTTAAACACGGGTGTCCCGAAGTGAGCATGCCTTACTGGAACATCGATAACAACATCATTGTAGTGGCAGATGCTGGGGTGTGACATTCCAAAGGGTTGCTTCATGGAAAGGCCTGCTGCACTGGGAGAAGAGGTCACAGAATCCCAGAATCCCAGAATCCCAGACTGGCAGGGGTTGGAGGGGACCTCGGGAGCTCACCCAGTGCCACCCCCCTGCTCAAGCAGGCTCACCCAGAGCAGGGGGCACAGGACAGCGTCCAGGCGGGGGTTGAATATCTCCAGAGAAGAAGACTCCACAGCCCCCCTGGGCAGCCTGGGCCAGGGCTCGGGCACCCTCCAAGTCAAGAAGTTCTTCCTCACGTTCAGCTGGAACCTCTTATGCTTCAGGATATGCTGCAGAGAACAGCAGGGCGATACAAGCAACACCACGTTCAGAAGTACCATGTCCTGCCAAATCTGCCCTATGCTACAGAAGCCAGGCTTGGGTTTAGGGTACCTTTTCATTTGCAGTTCATTGTGACAGTTTTTCCACATCTCTGGGATCATGATCACCTCTGATCATCTCAGAGATCATCTCTGGAATGATCTCTTGGCAAACAGTAAAACCTCTGAGCTTTGCCTCTCTTTGGACTTTTTCATTCCCTTCCACCAGCCTGTTTCCTCCTTGTGTTCATATTGGCCTTTGCTGAAACTTTTAGCCGTATCATTCACCAAGTGTTGTCAGCCTTTGTGAAAACACCTTTTTTTTTCCTCTCCTTCTTGCTTCCCAGCTGGTCCACAACCCCACTCCTTTTCTTTTCACGTGTGGAGGCGAAGAAGCCTTTGCTCCTTGCTCCCACATCCTCTGCGGGGTCCGATTCCCCTGACACCTGGTGCTACCCTACTCAGGATCCCGCATCATTTGCTGGACACCCAGATCTCTACAGAAAAGGCTCAGAAAACTACCAAACCTCACCTTGTATGTCCATGACGTAAAAGCAAACTGAGTGTTAACCATTTACTGCTCCACGAGGCTGTGAGGAGCTCGACTTCCCCACTCAAACAGGCAGGGAGAACTTTTCCATATCTTTTTGTAACTACCTACTCTGCAATTCAGTGTCACTGCATAATGTGTTCAAAATTGCACCTCTTTTCATTTACAGAAGAAAATGCCAAATGGTCAGATTTCATTCTATTCCCTACTTTGAATAGGAAATTTCTCCTTAAGCAGCCTCCTCCAAGCAATCAGGGCTGAAAATAAGAAGCATATTCCCTAAGGATCTATCCCATGTGGAGAAATGAAACTTCAGGCACAAGTCCCCATCCCTGGGGGGATTTAACAGCCGGGCAGATGAGGTGCTTAGGGACAGGGTTTAGTGGTGGGATGCAGGGTTAGGGGAACGGTTGGACTTGATGATCTTAAAGGTCTCTTCCAATCTAAACAATTCTATGATTCTGTGACTCTAATACCCGGCCTGTCTCCCCAGTATTCGGGGAACAGGCTGATCTCTGGCAGCTGCACAAGGTTACCAAATGCTTACAGAGGCAGAGAAGTGGCAATACAGCTTCAGAAGCTGTTTTGCTCTGGGAATCCAATGCTATTCTCTCTCCGATGGAGCCAGATGTGTTGGTGATCACCCAAGCAACTTCACATCCACTGTCCTATGCTGTGTGCAGATATCTAAGGTTTTGGCCTTGTTTCCTATGGATGTTGTACCTACCTCCTCTAAACTGCCTGGCAACCCTATGAAGAAGAATACTTTTTAAATACTCTTATGGCAGTCCATATCTGTATGCCAAAGGTTGAAGGCTCTCCATAAACATGGATGTCCTCAATGCCGGATTGAAGAAAGAGACCATTGCTTTCTTCAGAGTTGTTTCAGGGATGCTCTGTGGTCCAACAAGTCCTTTTTGTGGCAGCAGAACTGCTGTTATTACACCTGCAATACACCCATTGGTGTTCAAACAGTAGCACTCCAGCCCAGAGCCCAGTCCAAGGCTGGGCACAGAACCAGTAATCCTGTCCCCAGGATCATGGGTACTTCCTAACTGAGCACACCCCAAACAGCAAGAGGTTTTCAGCACTGCCTTTCCATGATTTTTATTTTCTTCTGAAGATCAAGCACTGTGAAATTCACCGATGACATGAAAAAGAAAGAAGTAGCAAAACAGCAATAAAATACCCAATCTGTAAAAGAACCAAGAGAATGTAACACAGACAACACGGAGGAGATTCAGCATGGGTAAAACAGAGGAGTAACAAACCAGCACAGACAAGATCTGTCTGGTTTCCAAGTAGCTAATGGTAGGTATAGATTTGAAAATTAGCACAAAATTAAGTACTGTGTGATTAACAGTCATTCCTGAATATCTCCATGTGTATACATTTTCATTCCCAAACAACATCACCTCACTTCTAAGACTCAGCTTTTGCAGACCACTACCCATGTAGCCAAACATGCAATGCATCAGGGGTTCCCCCGTAGGTTTGTAACTGTTATCACCAGATATCCCAGTATTTTATTGATCTGCAGAAACATCCAAGAACTTATGCCATTTTTCCTATTTGAGCTACCCTTTAGGAATGCTCTCACACTGTTATAACTTGTTTAGCACCATGCTGCACTGTCATCTTCTCAGCCTACAGCTCCTGAAAAACTTAGCTTACAGAAAAAAACACCACCTAAAACCAAACCAGTGATAATTCAGCGTATGGGATGTGGGACTGACAACAGTGTGATGCTCTTTCCAGTTTCGTTGACTTTGTCCGTCATATTTGTTGAATACCAGGCACTGTTTGTAAACAAGGAGAGTTCAGGGAACATCCACCAATGAGGAATAATAAATCCACCCTAAGAAAAAAGAGGTTTGTCTAACAACAAACTTCACAATGCAAAAAGTAAATACACTATCAACGCAATAAAACTATGATAGGGCCAATATATATACGCTGGCAAGAAATCTGTGTGGGTACAAAATACAAATGAAAATAAGATAGATATTAAAATCAAAAAGAAAAAGTATTTCTAAGGATACTTGTAGGTAATTCATATACCAAGGCAGAAAATCCTGCTTATGGGGGTGTTTTGCAGTTATTTGTGTCAGAAGCAAACTGTGTTGTGGACAGCCTATACAAACAGAGAAGCAGGTCAGAAGTTCTGCACGCAGGTTTCTCCTCTGTCGCAGGATGTGCGCCACTGTCGGGCACAGATGGATTGCGGCAGCTTGTATTCTCACCCAGCCCTGTGTCTCAGAGGGCTGGAGCACCTCTCTTGTGAGGACAGGCTAGAGAGTTGGGCTTGTTCAGCCTGGAGAAGAGAAGGCTGTGGGCAGAGCTGATTGCAGCCTTTCAGTGGTTAAAGGGGGCCCATAGGAAAGATGGGGAAAATCCTTTTAGTAGGGCCAGCTGGGACAGGACAAGGGGTAATGGTTTTAAACTAAAACAGGGTAAGTTTAGACTGGCTATAAGGAAGAAATTGTTTACAAGGAGGGTGGTGAAACACTGGCATGGGTTGCCCAGAGAGGTGGTGGAGGCCCCATCCCTGGGAACATTCAAAGCCAGGTTGGATGGGGCTCTGAGCAACCTGATCTGGTTGGAGATGTCCCTGCTCACTGAAGAGGGATTGGACTAGATGACCTCTAAAGGTCCCTTCCAACCCAAAACATTCTGTGATTCTATGATTCTATACAGTTAGACCAGAGGAGATAGAGAATAATTAGGCACTAGCACACCTTCAGTAGAACTCACATTGCCTTGCAGCATTGTTGTAAATCTCCATGGCTGGAGATCTCCCTGCACACACTCAGCTCCTCTGCCTTTGTCAGGCACGCAATAACCCCCATTTCTCTCACTGGAACCACCATAAAAGCAAAAACCCATTGCCAGACAAATTTTATGGCATAGATTAAAATGTCACATCATCCTTCCGTCTTATGAGCTCTCTCCAGGAATTGGCAATGCACTCTCAGCATTGATTCATGAGGCCTTGGACCTGTTCCTCCCACTTGCTTGTTGGGTACCACTCTGTGTATCCTGACCATCCTGGTCAGAGGAGTATCTCTGCTAACTATCTCCCATCCACATGCTCCAGTTGTTGGCCAGATCATAGCTCACAGGAGCTGTACGTGCTGGGGCCAGAGGGGAGAGTGAGTATTCCTGGGCATGGGAAAGCTATTCTTCACATCCTCTCTCATTTTCAATGTCCCCGTAATTTAGGGTGAATTTTCTGACTGTCTTCGGAAGGGTGGAGGGGAAATCAGAACTATTCCTTATCCCCATGGGACAGCCGCTGCAGGTATTAAGGTTGGTCTGTTTTTTGCCTTTAAATCCAGATGGCTTTAGGATTTAATTTCCAACTTGTTTGTTTGTGTGAGGGGTTGTTTTGGGGTTTGTTTTTTTTTTTTGCTCCAACTGAAAACCAAATCTGCACCAATGATACAAGGAATGCATAAAAAATTTGATTTATACAGTTGTGGGATATAATCAGCAACACAAATGGAAGTGGTGACCAGGAAAACACTTCAAGCAAGTGGTGACAAAACTTTCTTTGCCCAAAGAACGACAGCTGCCATTATCGGGATTACACTCAAATGGCAGGGTTCATTGCAGCCCCTGTTTTCGGAAAGGATTGGAACAGGAACCCCTCTAGCTCAGGGAGCAGGAAGCAGCAAATCAAAAATGTCTTTCAGCAGACAGCAGTGGCGTGTTCTTGTGCTTAGATGTACTGTTAGGGAAATGCCAGTTGTATACAAGCTTGATTTCAACTCTAGGTTGAATCAGCTCCTAGTGATCGCACCAAGGATACCCTGTGTAGGAAAATCTGACATGTTTTAGTAGGATATGACTTTTTATTTTATTTTGGAATATTTGGTAGATGCACCCAAGGCTTGCATTTGAACGCCTCTTATGAATATTATTCCCTATAGGCAAAGACTTCTGGTGGCCCTTTGCTTTCCAAAACATCCCTGTTTCTTTGTCTCCCCCTACCAAAAGAGAAGACTTTCTGCCCTTGAGGCTGTAGGACATCATGGGAGATGCAGTCTGACTGTGAGGGCCAGAAAACATCAAGGAATTGCAACAAGATGTACCCGAATAATGGCTCCTGGGAGGAACTGGAGCAGTTTGTGTCCCCAGAAGAGTGGGGAAGCCACCAAAACAAAATTATTCACTTTGATGTAAACCAAAATGTTTTGATTCAGAATAGCTCGAAGACTGTATTATCCCAGAAAAAAAGAAGCAACCTCATGATGATACTCAGCTCCTCATTTCTGTTTTGCATGAGCCGAGAAAACACAGCAATAGGAGAGCAAGGAAAATAGCAACAATTTTAGCCCATACACAAGCACTTCCCTTTGAAAAATAAAAGCTGCCTTGAAGTTTAATGCTCAGAGTGCAAAGGGTCCAGGCCAAATTCAGATCACCAAGGATGATTAAGGATTTCTTTGGAAATTCGAAACAGCAGACGGTTGACATTCTTGCAATGATCTCCCTCTGTAGTGTATATTCAAGAAAAACAGATGCAAGGGAGGGGGAAGGTTACCTCTGGTGATATTTCATCCCAGGTACAGCAAAAAAATGACCCCAGAAAACATAACCCTGGCCTTGTTCTGGGAATTGCTACATATTTCTTGAAAAATATACAAGAAATTGCGTATTTCCTCCTCAGCCTGGGGGAGGACACAGTGAGTGGACAAAACAGTTTTGAAGCTGGTTCACTATGTCTGCCTGTAATTGCAGTGGAGTTTGGGTGTTGGTGGGTATTTGGCTTTTTTTTTTTAACCATTGATTATGTTATTGTGTATTTTGGGACCTGTTAACTACAAACAGATGTGGACTTATCAATGTTCTGGCCATGATTTCTACTGTTTCAATTCCCCTGAAAACCAAGGACTTGTGCTCCTACTTCATGAGTAATAGACTGGTTTTCCTTTTCAGTTGGAAATCTTACAAGTAGAAATTTATTCTGAGGTGACAGAGGAAGGGTTCGGGTCGTAGGCAGAGTCCTCAGGACTCCTACACTATTGGAAAACCAGGCTGAGATTTGCTCGCCCTGAATGAATCCCACCTCTCCCCACAGCCATGACCCCCAATGTGCATGGATGTGGTAACCATTGCAGGAAAAGGAAGAGGGGTGAGATAGAAATGCTGCCACTCCAGCTGCAGGGAAGCGGCAAGGCTTCTCACTGAAAACCATCCCTGCACATTTTCTGATATACACCCAAAAGTTTGCCTACCTTGGCTTCCAGGAGACTCTTCAGGTAGAGAGCTTTGCCTCCCATTCAGCACTAATGCTGGTTTTCAAAGGGGTTGGCTTAGAAGTGGGGAGGCAAAGAGGAGATTTTCTGGAAATTTATTTCAGAGTCTAAATGGCAGATGAACTCTTCTGAAAATCCTGCTCTGATGGTAGGTGACGAGCAGGTGAGCATTTGGCTGAGAGCTTTAGAAAAAAATCAATCCTGTGATGCTGAATAATAGAATATATAGACAGGAAAGAGCTGATCTCTTACTGATATTCCCCCCAGCACTGTGAAATTGCTCTCAGCAACACATTTTCCAGAATCCATTTCCACGTTAGAGAAAGGCTCGTGCTTTCAATCTGTGCAGTGAGAGAAAGACGAGAGAAGAAACAGCATCCTGCTTCTTGGGCAAAAGGCCTTTTAATGAGCACAGTCTGAAACACTACGAGGACAGGCAGTTGTTTTCCTTCTTGCAGTCACTTATGAAGTCCAAGCTGTGAGATTCATAATGCGAGGCACCACTCGGTGGCCCACCACAGGCCGGTGGCGTTATATTTGGCAAAGTGATGCTAGAATTGCAGGCAATGGCCACAGGGCATAAAAAAGGCAAGGTTTGTAAGTGTTGGCAAAGGTTTTTTATTAGGTCAGGTTGTGCAGCTGAAAAAGAAATAAGGAAACAACAAAAAAACCCCATGTTTGTGGCCAATAGTCCATTTTCCAGGTCCTGAAACCTGCTTTCTCATTAAAACATCCAGTAATAGCTGAGACTGGTAAAAGATGTTATCTCTTCCACAAGCCACAGCCTAAGGAAATAAGATTCTTTGTTTAGGACCTGATAATCTGACTTCCTTTCAACTACAGTCTCCTGCACCCTGCATTTATTAAATTCTGTTATGAAACTCAAATGGGGCAGAAATCCCCAAGTACATATATTGGTTTGCAGTTACTGAGATTGGCTGAAGATCTTCCCAATAGAGGCACTGATCACCGAAATCCTAGGAGCCAGGCTCACCACGCTTGGTTCCTTCATGTTATCTTCTGTAGTTTTTTATTCTTGTGCCAGAAAAGCAGGGAATGCTGCTGCATCCCAAGGCCCTTGCTGGAGCAGCTTCTGCTCAGAGCCTCCTTGGTAAAAGGGCAGAGTAATATCAGCCCCACAAATGGACCTGGTCTGCAGTGGCGTTAATGAGATTGGGATTTGCTCCAGGTGCAAAGCACTGGAGAATCTGACAGAGAGGGCAGAGCCAGGGACATCTGTACCCTTCCTCCTCCATCTGTGCTGCTCACTACTTTCTCCCATTGATGTCGGTGCTGATTTATGCCACTAGGCACAAAAAGAAAAGTGGAGGGGAAAAAGCAAGCATCGGGTGCCCCCGGGAGAACAGAGCACCTTTGCGACAGAGCGAATTATTTGCTTCATTGCAGGCTCTGAGTAATTAACCCCCTGGATCTGAAAGCACTTCTTAATCTAAAGGAAGATCAAACCGAGAATGCTGAATGTGTTCTTACATTAGTAGAGAGAAGACACTGACTCTATCCCTTCATTTTCTGAAGATGCGTAATTAGGTTCTGGAGTTATAATGTGAGCTTTTGAATGAGAATGAAGGTTTAGTTTCTTTTTTTATAATAGCAGGAGTTAAAGACAACTTTGGAAGGGCTATGGCAAATAGGCTCTTCATTCCTGAAGTCTTACTATCGTGCCCAAATAACGTGGCTGAAAGCACTTGCTTAAGAAAACAAATGACTGGAGTCTGTTCAAAAGCCAACAGAAGCAGTCGTGTCTCTGCTGTTAGCTAGAGGCTAAGCTAGACGTGGTGCTGCCTCTTGTGATTAAATACTGCAGAATTGCCTGTATGTTTGGGGTAAACAGTCACACACTTGCTCTGCCGCTAGTCCAGGCTGATGAGGCCTGAGGCGGCCACCTTCCCCAAG
>NW_009259420.1:414703-439600 GCF_000687185.1 Egretta garzetta
GTGGGGGTGGGGGGGGGTGGGGGAATTTCCTCCCCCTAAGCACATACGCAGTACCATTAGGCAATTAATAGGAAATCCAGGGCTTCAAAGTAACAACAGATACTTTAATAAACTTATCAGTTGCCTTCAGGCTGTTGTCTACAAAACCCAGGGGAAAACCTGGTCTCTGGACTGCCTCTGAGCCCATGAAAAGTAATTAAGAAATCAAAACTATTGTCAGCAAGCTTAAGCTTGCTCTTCAGGGCTCTAATAGTCAGCAGAAAACACTGAGATACCTGCAAACCAAAAACATGTTGAGAACTTCTGCACTAGGGAAAGCGCAGAAATCACAAAAATCAGCATTACCCTCCATTGAACTTGCTAATTCTGATATTATTGCTTAAACGGAGGATTTCAGGGCATGGTGCGTTTCCTTCTCCCAGAGCCCCACAACCCCTGTGGGATGGCTGCCCTCCTGCGATTCTTGCCATCGATGGGCAAGGCCTGGCTTTTACCTGCTGTGCCACTCTGTTGAAAACACCGAGCACTTTGGTTTTTTCCTTGGTGGCGTGAAAACTTCGCAGCAACAATTATAGATCTGGGATTCGGATGCCTATTGCTGTTGAGTGTTTTTCAATGTCATTTACAGCCTGTGCTGAGTTTTATGGGCTGCCTGTTATCAGATGTGTGTTTGCTTCTTGCTCTCACTGTTACCGTTTCGTCTTTACCTTGTAGCTGAAATGTCATCCCCTTTCATGCAGAAGTGGTTTTCTTGCTCCCTGGTGCATCAGACATTTTGCTGCTGGAACAGTGAATTTCCCTCCACTGCCACCTCCCATAAGTTGCTTTCACTCATGTAGACTTGGGGTGTGTAAGAAATTAAAATAATCCCCATCCATAAAATGCAGATAGAAACATTTTTTTCTGAGCTGCAGAGGAGAGACCACTACCCAGCAGAGTCAAGGTGTGAGGCTGTATAGGACAGCCCTTGCTTTCGAGGTGTAAATGCATGTTGTAAATGAAGCATGGAGAAAACCCTGCCTGCCTGGTTGCCCATTGCCTGTGGCCACCCACAGCACCCCAAGAGAGGCAGAGCCCCTAGAAAAGGAACCATCTGGGGACAGGAAAGTGAGAAACTTGTGAAGATGAGCATACTGCAATGATGAATCCAAAAGGCTGAGCCTTCATAAAACCAGTCTTTGCATGGACAGCGAGGGAGACAGATCCTGACTGCTGGGTGGGGTGGGCTGAAATGCAGCACACTCAAACCCTCTTGAAGAACAGGGAACGGGAGGAGATGAGGTTGCTTCTGCCTAATGACACCAACAGGCAAAGCCTGGATTGCAACAATTCTTCTTTCTCTTTTTCAACAAGCAGGGGAGGATGCTGCCTAACACAGCTCCTCCACGAGCAGCTAAAATAAAAGACCCCTCATCAACACCTGGATTCCTACGGTGGGTGAATTTTTGAGAACAAATAGTCACTGCGCACCTCCGTGTGCAGGAAAATTCCTGAAGTAATGAAGAAAGTGGGCTGCAGGCACAGGTCAGAGAGCGGCAGACACACTGCCGTACAAGTCACATATTCTGCTTTTCATAGAATCATAGAATCACAGAAACATTTAGGTTGGAAAAGACCTTCAAGCTCATCAAGCCCAGCCATTCCCCTACCCCTGCCATCCCACCCCCAAACCCTGGCCCTCAGCACCGCCTCTGCCCGGCTGTTAAATCCCCCCCGATCCCCCCAGATCCCCTGGGATCCCTCGGGGACCCCCAAACCCTCGGGACCCCCCCCGGACGCCCCAGCACTGCCCAGCCTCCTCTTCTCCAGGTTGAACAGCCCTCTTCTTTTCGTTCCATCCTTCTTCCTTGCTCAGAATTTTTAACCTGAAAATAGTCAAATCCCTCCAAGTAAGGCACGGGGATACCTGGAATCCTTCTGCATCAAGAGTTTTCCCCACCGTAACTGCTGTGATCAAACCTCCACAGGTCACGCTTGCTGCTTCGTTTGATGTGACGATGCAGCGTTTCCCAACTGGGCTGTGCTTACCCAGTGTGCATAACCTCGTTGTCTTCAACACCAACAGTGGCAGGTGGATTGATTTACTTACCAGGTAAGTGGGAGATCACTGGGTAAGACAATAAATAAAGTCACAGTCCACATTTTCTTCCAATGGTATCATACGTTTCCCATGCAAGGTGTGAGGTTCCTCTAGCGTGTGACTCTCCATCTATTTGGCAGCCCTGGTGTGATAAGATTTATCAGCATTGCTAAATAAATGTTGCCAGGGAACAGACTTGAGGCCTGTCCCCCAGCTGCCCACACCACAAAATCAATAGTCTGTTCCCTGGCTCTGCTTTGGATCACTCGAGTACTCTGGAAGGAGAAGCCTGGTTTGGTGAGCAGTTCACTGCAAGGACCCCTCCCAACAGGCAACATAAGTGAGACTAGATTTGGGGTTCATCTTCCTCCACCTGTACAGTTTCCAGCACTACTGCCTGGCCTTGCATTCTTAAATATCCCTGTGAACCTTCCTAAGGCAGTAACTCAGGATATAAAATGCAGACCCTCCACTTGGTATTATTAATAAAAACTTTCCCCAAGGGCTTTGTAGTATGGACGTGGTCTGTTCAAGATGGGACTGACGTGAAAAAGTGCAGACATGAGGTAAGGTTGCATCATCTGGACTCCAGGTTCAGGATTGCTCCTTGGTCCTCTTTCATTTACCAGCACAGACAAACCCTTCAAGCTCCTGTTTCCTCCAGATGAATATTAGTGAGAAAAGAATCAGACCCCTGTATTTTCGTTCTGAACATGTCCTTTTGATCACATGGACTTGTTTGTTTTCTCAGAACAATAACGGGGGATGAAAATGAGACAAAATAGCCCCAAATTTCCTTTTTTCTCTTTTTTTGCTCAGTGAATTCAATATAAAAGGCTTAAGCATGTGTCATTTTCACTTACATTTTGCATCCCCTTTATTTTTTACAAGGAGAAAGAAGGTTGCACCATCTTTTTTAAGGAAGCATATAGAATCAGAACATTTTCTACCACTTTAGAATTAAAAAAATCATGTAAAAAAAAACCATGAGCTATTTCTTTTTTTACCACTTAGTTTGGGGAAAACGGTTAAGATGCAATGTCAGGTTTTCTTTGTTGAACACCAGCATTTCACCAGCACAAGTTTAAAATTCCTGCAGCATGGGTTGCTGAGCTATGCTGCATGTCTGCTGGGCATGCTGGTCTCCAGGCTCTTTTTCCCTTGCAGCCATGGTTCTCCAAAGCCAACACAACCCATCCCTGCCCCAGATGCAGGCATCTTGCCTCCCCTCTGACCCTTGTTTCCCCATCACCCAGCTCTTCGATCCATTCATCTCTTCAAAAGCACATGCTTTTCTCCTTTCCTTGATGCTTCTCTTCAGGACAGAATTAGAGGACAAACTGCTGCTTGGACCCATCGTCCTTTCTGCAGCCTGGGGAAGGACTCAAAACAGCACTAATCCAGTCTGGCATGAACTGCTGTGGCCTTCCCGTTGAGTGAGGGTGGACATAGCCCAACAGCTCCAGAGTGCCAGTATCTAAAGAGACCTCCACCCCAATGTTGCATGACCATCAACTCAACTCATATCAATATGCAATGATGTGGGCTACCTTGGACCACTTTTAGGATGGCACCTGTCACCCCTGCCACCTTTGGGTTGGGATGAGGTTAGCCCTGTCCTTTTTTCCTTCTCTTTCCTTGGATGAGGCAGCCAGACAGGACAGCTAGAGCCCTAGCTATGGCCCAGTCATGCAAAAGGGAGCTAGCTGGCCTTGTGGATAGCATTCACCATCCACTGTTTGAGCAGATTTTCCCTGCCTGAAGGCAGAGAGACCCAGGTTGGCATCCTCCCAGGGGCTGAATTCAGTGCCTTCTCTACAGCTGGATCACCAGCTTCAATTTGTCCCTGTTCTAGCAACCAAATTTTTCTCTCTCCCCATCCCTGCTTTCTGGTCCATCATCCAGCTCTGAACATGATGGACGATTTCCCTCCTCATCCAAGTCAAAAAGAGTTTTAGCAGCACAATTTCCTCTTCGAAGTGATATACTTTCCAGGCTACCACTGTTGTAATCTCACATTATTTGCCCTCACGTGGGGCTCTGGTTTTGGAAACCTCTTTGAGTAGCTTCACCTCCTTGCATTTCACCTCATTGAAACACAGCGTGTTAATGCGCCCCCAGTTCATCTCCAAATCGCCACTCCTCAGACCCCGCACAAAAACATGCTCAGTGCATGCTAATAGCGCCAATGCAGCTGCGAGGTCGTTAGCATCAGGCTGTATCTGTTTCACACCATTTATAGAGCATCGTTAATGGTCTAGATAGCAATTAGTTGTTCATATCTGGAGGCAACTGAAGCTTCACACATGACTGACAGCATGCAAGGGGCAGAGGACTTTCTGTAGGGGAAATGGAAAGACACAAGCAGTTCCCAGCTACTGAGAAAACCGAGCATGTAAGACTTGTTGTGCTCATCACAGCAGTGATTCATTCACTTGCTATGATGACTTCAGAAATAATAAGGACCAGGGCCTTTAAAGAAAGGCTGACAAACAACACTGAAGGTTAAAGGAATGGCACACTTGAAGTGGTTTAACCCCGGCTGGCAACTCAGCACCACGCAGCCGCTCGCTCACTCCCCCCCCCGTGGGATGGGGGAGAGAATCGGGAGAGGAAAAGGCAGCTAAACACTGCACATCCCAACCCCTGCTGGGATGGGGGAGAGAATCGGAAGGGGAAAAGTGAGAACACTCATGGGGTGAGATAAAGACGGTTTAATAGGTAAAGCAAAAGCCATGCACGCAAGCAAAGCAAAGCAAGGAATTCATTCCCCACTTCCCATGGGCAGGCAGGTGCTCAGCCATCCCCAGGAAAGCAGGGCTCCATCACGCGTAGTGGTGACTTGGGAAGACAAACACCATCACTCCGAATGTCCCCCCCTTCCTCCTTCTTCCTCCAGCTTTATATATTGAGCATGACATCATATGGTCTGGAATAGCCCTTTGGCCAGTTGGGGTCAGCTGTCCTGGCCGTGTCCCTTCCCAGCTTCTTGTGCCCCTGGAAGAGCAGGGGAAGCTGCAAAGTCCTTGGCCAGTCTAAGCACTACCCAGCAACAACTAAACCATCAGTGTGTTATCAACATTCTTCTAGTACTAAATCCAAAACACAGCACTATGCAAACCCCTATGAAGAAAATCAACACTATCCCAGTTGAAACCAGGACAGAGCCTCAAACGCTGTGACAAAATTTTGCAGTGCTCTGTGAAGTCCCCAGACCTGTGGAAGGCCAGATGTTCGGTAGCTATCTCAATGTCTTGCAGACATATGAATCAGAAGGGCTCCAGTGAGGGTATCTTTCATTTGCCAAAGGAACAAATAAAAATAAGTCCATTTTAGTGGTATTGATTTTCAGGAACCAGGGAGTTCCTGTTCACTGCTCTAGAACAGAATGGAAATCTTAGAGCATCCCAGTAGAGCAGGGAAACTGAGGAATAAAGCACTATGAGCCAGGTCTCTCACTTTGTATCCTACTTTCCTAAGGAAATAATGCTGCACAGTCACACTGGGTGTGTTATCTGTTTTCCTGTGTCAACCCTAAAACAATTTTAGCCCTTTTTACAGTGTTAACTGAATTTGACAAGCAGGGTGAAGTCTGAAAGATCTTATGCCATACTGAAGATAAAATTTTCATTAAAATACTAGGTGGAAATGATCCCCAGTGCCTCTGGGATGAGATTGAGGGAGTCTGTACCTTGCTTCATATCAGATATTCTCCACTCAGAAGAGTTGGACAATATCTGGGCTCCCTCTTTGTATCTCTCTTCCATCTGAACAAGATGCTCTCTAACCACACGACCAGTATTGCTCTTTAAGGAAAAAGAGCTTTTATTTTTCTGCTGATCCTTTTTAGCGCAGAATGGCAAAATGAATGCTACGGACAGGATAATGTGAGCTAAAGGCTAAGAAAAATTAAAGCGTAAGCAGGAGGAGAGTGTGGCTTTTATCTTTGCCTTGTTATTCATGCCGCTGTCTTTCTCAGCACTTCTCTCCCACTTGTCTGGCAAATTAAAAACATAAGGAGATAAAATAAAAGGCTTCATTTCCAAAAGTTCCTTTTTTATTGTAAAATGGTTTTCAAGCCCTTTCTGTTCTGCTGTGGATGGGACTCCTACAGTCACGCTTTCTTCCAAGCATGAAAGGACTTCAAACATTCAAGAGCTGCGCTAAACATTTGCCACATGATGCAGAAAATCAATAATAGCATTTTGGAGAATCCCCAAAGCAGAACAATCCTGCTAATGGCCAGGTCAGCATGAACAGTCCTCGCACCCTGGGATGGTCTCTGTTTTGCTTCTGGGGTAAACTGAGGTGCAGAAGCGGTCTGTGAATTTATTCCAGAATAAGCCAATACTCTTAAAATAGGACACGGAGCCGTAACTGCCCTAATGGATGGTCTATCCTTTTTCAGAGCTGAACCGTAAGGCTTCCTTCCCTTGCCATGTTCTGTCCTGCACACCTCTGCTCGGAGATGCCATGGGGCTGGACTGGGATGCATCTGCCAATAGGCCATGCAGCCAAATAAATTCCCAGCTGGAAGGTGATCAGCCAGTGTTACCCACAGGTGCCGATTGCTGCATCAGTAGTAAAGAAGAAACAAACCAAATTTCACAAATTACTTCTATATTTTTCAACACAGACAGTGGAGAGTAAAAGGAGGCAGAGCCTGTTTTCTGGCACACATCATGTTCACACTTTTTTCTCCCCAAATGGGATTACCTGGTCTGTCCTGCCTTTTGGGAATGATCCTTGGCAGATGCCTTCCCCTGAAATTGTGCCCTCTAGAAAAGCATCAGAGCAGGGTAAAAATCACACCAAGGAGTGAAGGAAGCTCTGCCAAGAGGGACCTGGGACTCTTGATGGATGACAAGCTGACCATGAGCCAGCAGGGTGCCCTTGTTGCCCAGAAGGCCAATGGCACCCTGGGGCACGCTAAGAGGAGCCTGGCCAGCAGGGCAAGGGAGGTTCTCTCCCTCTGCTCTGCCCTGGTGAGACCCCACCTGGAGCACTGCATCCAGTTCTGGGCTCCCCAGTTCAAGAAGGATGAGGAACTCCTAGAGAGAGTCCAGAGGAGGGCAACAAAGATGATGAGGGGTCTGGAGCATCTCCCCTATGCAGAAAGGCTGAGGGAGTTGAGCTTATTCAGCCTGAAGAAGAGAAGACTGAGGGGGGACCTCATCAACACATACAAATATCTTAAGGGTGGGTGTCACAAGGACGGAGCCAGACTCTTTGCAGTGGTGCCCAGCACCAGGACAAGGGGCAATGGGCACAAACTGAAGCAGAAGAGGTCCCAGCTGAATGTGAGGAAGAACTTTATTTTGAGGGTGCCCGAGCCCTGGCCCAGGCTGCCCAGGGGGGCTGTGGAGTCTCCTTCTCTGGAGATATTCAAACCCCCCCGGACAATGTCCTGTGCAACCTGCTCGGGTGAGCCTGCTTTAGCAGGGGGGTTGGACTGGATGATCTCTGGAGGTGCCTTCCAGCCTCTGCCATTCTGTGTTTCTGTGTACAGGATTTTGAGCCAGGGCTGGAGGCTGTGCCCTGGGTCTGTTTAGGGACTCAGATACATATAATCCACGAGTGCACGATAACACTCCCAAACCAGCCCTTTGCACGGTTCAGGGATGCATGGACATGAACAAGCCATGTCCTGGGGGCTGGAACAAGTCCTGGCTGTCTGCAGCAATGCACAGTGGTCTTCAGCCTGCGCTGGTGATGCACTCTTTAACGAGGAGCTTTTCATTAACTCCAGCTTTGGCCCCAAGACGTCTGTCATAAAAAGGTGGCCAGCCCAAAATCACAAAGGCAGGATTTGTCATTGAGGATTGACGATACGCTGGGAGAGAGCAGAACTTACCGTGGGAATTTTATACATCTCATTTCTACCTCTAGAGACTATTGAAGTAAGAGAGAAAAAAGCAAATCAAAAGCACATATTGCCTTTATTTTCTTGTCGTGTACAAGAGAGGGGGAATAACGCAAATCACCAGTAAACTCAACGTCTCTTCTGGGAGAAAATTCTATTGCATTTGTAAGAGGCTGTTGACAGATAACTGGAAGCGTTGAAAGCGTTTCGTTCGAGCTGCCCCCCTCTATTTATAACCATTGACAATGCCGGGGAGTTGGAGGCAGATTAAATGGGAGGCACAAAAGTGACAACCGGAGTTTTAAAGCAAATAAAAGCGTATTTAAGATGGGGATGGGTTGTTCTCTATGCTCTGCTTTAACTGCCCCCGAACGCTTCTCTGAAGTGAAGCAAAGTGACCTTCTGTGCCAAATTTCAGTTTGATTCTCTTTACCGCGTCCTCCATGGCCAGCTAAGTTGGGCCAGCGTTGCCACAGCAGAAAAGCCCTTCCTCAGATATGTGTCAGCAGTAAGCTAAAAATAAAGCACAGTAGGCAACCGTACTACTGTACCACACAGCCAAAAAGTCGTTAGCATTCCAATGCCAAAATTACTCTTTGCCCGGTGTTGCAAAGGAACTCATGGGAGAAATGTGCAATGGCCCCTTGCAATCTTTATGGTCCATGAATCATTCGTTGTGACTGCTTTGGGTGAGCGGTCATCTCCCCCAGGGTCTGTGCATATGTGCAAAAGCAACCTAATTTTCAAGCTACCTTGCCCAAATTCTGCTGCCATTTCCAGGGCTGCAGCTCCCCTTGATGAGTCCCCTGCTCATGAGCAGAACCTGGCAGGACAAGGAGATCATTGCACCCTGGGGCACTGATGGCACAAAGGTTTTTTGGATGTGACTATGGGACTGCTAATCACCAAGCGCATGAAGGGCCTTTCCAGCATGGCAAAAGACCATTTTTATGACAATGTGTTACGGAGCATTTATTTCTGTGGTATTCTGGGGGATTAAAGGATATTTTTTGCTTTCTCAGCCAGTGGAGCAGAGTGGGCAGTGCATTACACAAGAGACTCCATTCTATTTCCAGCTCTGACAACAGCATAAAATACAGGACCAGGAGCAATTCACTTCACTTGCTATTAAATGAGGTAAGGAATCTTGCTTTATTTACTTAAAAAAAATCGTTTTAGGTCCACTGATTGAAAAAAAAAAGATCAACATAAAAAAAGCCCAGTATGACTAAAGCAAGCTACTTTAAAGCATTCTGCAGACAAATGTTCCACAGAGGCAGCAAGAAAGAGCAAAAGAGGCAGTGACAGCTTTAAACAACACATAAATGCCATCTCTAGCTTTTCCCCTGATTTCCTGACCCAGAGCTCCCCTAAATTCCTGCTTTTCCCACAGCAAACTCCCAAGGTGTGACTTTGCCCGCAAGCAGACATATTTATTTGAAAATAGGGGCAAGAATTATTCTGATTTTTGGAAAACAGAAGACTTCTGTGGAGGATCAAAATAAAACATGTGAAAAGCGATCTCCCTCAACTTTTCTACTGAAGGAGAGAGGGGCTGGAGGCAGAAGGTGAAGCACAGCCTAGCAAGAGCCTTGGTGGAACCCATTTCTGCATGTCCAGGTGACAGTAGACTCGGGCTGTGCTGTATTTTGGGCAATTCTGCCTGGGCAGACTGTGATGGAGGGGGAAGGGGATGGTGGAGAAGAGGAAGAGGGACGTCAGGATGTTCTCATAGGAACTCCAGGCAGGAAGGGACCTCCGGGGTCATGGAGCCTTGCCCCGGGTCTCACATCCCACCACATCCTCTAGACCCCATAGTCAACCCAGCAAGCGCTGCATCATTCTCAGCTACGTTAGCCTAAGGCAGTATTATAGTGCAGACATCCAAAGTAACGTGTCGTGATACAATCACTGCAAGCCAGTAGATGTGTAAGAGCTGAAGGAATTAAGCTCCTTGACTTGTTTTAGGCTTTCTTTCTCCTTATTTTTCTCCTTTAGAAATCCATCCAGCAGGCTCTACACAAATCAATAGCAGTGAGGAGGCTCTCGCCCACGAGGAAATGCTGAACTTGAACTTGCATGCAAAGACTGAAACCTGAAAGTATAGATCCCGTCATGTGTACACGTCCCAGCACGGACTTGCATGAGCCCATTACCTGCTCTCTCTGGAATGATGCAGCACAGCTTTCAAATTGCTTTCCTGCAGGTTTTGCCCTTTTATTTTTTTTGCTGTTTCAGAGTTTATCCAAGATAATAGAAGACTGGTATGACTGTGCTTAAATAAAATTTAATGTAACAACTTTCTGAGCCTGTGCTTAGTTCAGGGGCTGTTTGGGGGGCATTTTTGTTGCCTGGCCATTTCCCTGTTTTGTTGTGAAAGGTTAAGGTGCCGAAGGGACAGTCAGGATTTCTAGGTTGGATGGCTGACGGAAGGGACAAAGACCTTTGGATACATGTCAAAGCTTTCACAGGACTGGCTGATCAAAACTATCTCAGGGGTAATAATTTTCAGCATATCTGAATAATTAGTTTCATTTTCCAGAAGATAACAGCTACTGACTACAGCTCAGTGCTTTCTGGCACGTAGCTGTTTTCCTAGGTTTTCAATGAAGCAGTCATTGACCTGTTCGGCAGCTCAGGCAGTTGGGCCAAATCTCACTGCTCGGGACTCCTCTGGAAGTGTTCCATGGGTGAACCTCTCTGAAACAGATTCCAGTGCGAATACTATGTCCTGGTGCTCAGCTGCTCCATGATGTTGCATGTGTAAACAGTTTAAAACAGCAAAGTGAATGCTGTGTGCCTTGCTGCCTTTTAAAGGGTACTTTTGCTGGGACAAAAGGAATTTGGTTGACAGGGCTGGAGCCTGAGATGTTTCACGTATCCCCCAAATGTGTAGAGCGCAAAGGGGTTGCTCTCCCATGCAATGCTGGAACTTCAAGACTTGACCAAATGCAGCCATAATTCAGCCTTATGGTCTCAGACACTTCACGATTGTTGGTCTACATCCCAGGGAACCAAAGTCTTTATACAGTTCACAGTCTGGCCTCTGCTAGACCAAGTTGAATTTTACCCATGTGTCAAGGACTTGTAAAGAATATGTGAAGTCTCAGGGACTTTCCAGGTTCCACCTTGCTCCCAGAAGCACTCAGGTCACCTGCAGCCAGGTCCTTAGGTAGCTGAGACTCTTCACATGTGGGTTGATCACCATCATTTATGTGTTTATTGTCCTATGTCAACTACTGAAACACAGGCTTTGAGGGGTAAAAACTGGTGTACTTGGAAAGATGTGAATATTTATAAATTAAAACTGGATTTGTGAACTGATCTTTTCATCCATCCATCCATCCACTGAAGAAATTTCCTTCCTGCCCAAAGTCAGGAGGCTCCAATATTAACTCTTGAGCTCCTCAGAGACCAGAACCTGATTTATTCCAAGCTCATCTTCGCAACTTCTAATTAAAATTGTTCAAGAAAGATGAGGAACTCCTAGAAAGAGCCCAGAGGAGAGCAACTAGGATGATGAAGGGACTGGAGCACCTTTAGAGGAGAGGAGGACCCTCATTTTCAAATTAGCTCTCACTTCACTATAAAAGCTCATGAGAGATGCTGCAACTCCTACCTGTGTTCTAGCCACATGCATGTAGACAAGATTTCTCCAAGCAGGTTGCTACACCTTCC
The DNA here is from genome assembly GCF_000687185.1 of Egretta garzetta. Taxonomy (NCBI): domain Eukaryota; kingdom Metazoa; phylum Chordata; class Aves; order Pelecaniformes; family Ardeidae; genus Egretta; species Egretta garzetta. The sequence goes on from NW_009259420.1 coordinate 426,325, forward strand.
ACTGAACTCCTTCTGTTGTGTGCTCTTTAAAAAGCTGCTTGAAGGACTAGCTGGCACAGGTGGAGTTACAAGTCAACAGCCCATCTCCTAGGCACGTGGCTTTTGCCATAAGCCCTTCGGGTCTTTTTAAACCTCATAGACTTTCAAAGTCCTTGAGCAAAAGCCTTATTATAACACTGCTACTATGATGCTGGCTGGCAGCTTGTTGCAGCTCTGCATTGCTCATGTGCTCTTTTTCTTACAGTTTTTCTATCTCAATCTGATTAATAGATGATTTTTTTTCAAAGGCATCTCAGCCTTGACATTGGGCCCTCTAAGAGGTCTGCGACCTAACACCTTTCTCAAGCATCTTCAGCTTCACTGCCCCTGTGCTGAGACTCATTATTATACACAAGGTGGGTTTGTTTCTGCAAATTGCTCCCATGTATTTGGCTACTTAATAGTTATTGGATATGTGCTGAAGTGCTCTTATAAGTCCTCTATTGTTCTCTGATGGACTGTGATGGTCTCCGTTCTCAAACTCATCAGCCACTGTGAAATGGCACTATCTCATGTGATGTTAATAGCCATAAATGCAAAGTTCAATATTGATGACACTCCAAATTTCAGAGCTGGGCTTGCCCGATTAGATTAGGATCATAGAATCATAGAATTGTTTGGGTTGGAAGGGACCTTTAGAGGTCACCTAGTCCAACCCCCCTGCAGGGAGCAGGGACATCTCCAACCAGACCAAGTTGCTCAGAGCCCCGTCCAACCTGGTCTTGAATGTTTCCAGGGATGGGGCCTCCACCATGTCTCTGGGCAACCCCTGCCAGTGTTTCACCACCCTCATTGTAAAGAATTTCTTCCTTAGATCCAGTCTAAACCTACCCTGGTTTAGTTTAAAACCATTACCCCTTGTCCTGTCGCAGCTGTTAATATTGTTGGTAAAAGGCAGAGACATCTTTGCAATGGATTAGACATAGCGCTCTCCTTGGAGAGCAGTCATGAGGGTTATGTCAAATCTGCTCAGTAAAGGATTCTCAAAAAAGAAACATGGTTATCCCTTTGGACTAATCTAAGCCTGCTGCCACAAGATTCCTAAGATACTTCAGGTTATACCCTTATCTTATTTGCCTTTGGGGGAACTTTAGATATCTTGAAGTCAGCAAATATGTAGATTACTTAGCTTAATTGCTCATTCACATAACAAACCTCATTTGAGTACAAGTAGCATCATCCCCCTTGTGTCACACTGAACTCTGAGAAATGCTGCGATTTCAGACAAGTTTAACATTGCTGAAAAACATTGCATGGCTGTGGTTCACAACCACTTGCTTAGCTTATGTATGCTCTGCAAAGTAGCCATTGGCTATCATTTCTTCTTCTCCCGATCCCGGAACCTCAGTTACTCTATCACCTTGACATCTTTGCTAAATGGAAATAAATGACAACTGTTAATAAATTCCTGTGCCATTCACACAGGTCAAGAAAACAAGCAAATATAAGATAATACAAGTTAATCAGATATTGTTTACAAAATAATTAAAGTCTTGAAACACAACCTCTCTCTGTTTTTAATAATGAATATTTGTAAACCACTGTTTCATTTCACATGAGATCATTCAGCATCTTTTCTGCCTTATAACTTTCAGCCTAATTTTAATAATGAGTGCCTTTTCAGTCTAGCAATGTTCTTTAGATTTAAAGTTAGCAGATTAATATGCACATAAAAAATAAGTGTATCACCTCTAATATCTCCCCGGTGGTCAGGTTTTACTTTGCGTGACTGACTCATTATGGATAATTAATATTGGCATGTTTACAGTTCGGCAAATTAAACTACGTGCCCAAGGAGTAAAAACAGAACCACAGAGCAACTTCTTTGCAAGGAAGATGGCCACACAAAATCTTGGTGGCTTTCTCCTACCTGCTACAGCCTGTCTGCCCTGAAGTCTCTTCTCCCTCCAGGTCAATCAGCAGATAAGCAGTGTTGACATCTCTCATGTTGATCCGTGCCAAAAGCACCACATCAGCACAATCCCTCTCTGGCAAGCAGCAGGCTACCAGCAGCACTCTTGGGCTGCCAGATGTTGGGTGAAACTTTACCACCTCTGGTAGATCCAGATGTCCTCTGCAATGTTAGTCTTCAAAAAAACCCCAAGCTAAATAAATGTAGCATTTCTTTTTTAGCATTTAATTATTTATAAATTATTATTCTATTCTACTGTACTCTACTCTATTCTATTCTATTCATCAGGGGCAGTGGCAACAAAGATTAGTGGCCACAGAAGAAATAGCCATTCAATTCTGAGCAAAAGCCTTTGCAACAACTTGTGCCTCAGTTTACAGTGTGATATTACTGACCCCAATTTATGAACTGAAAGGAATTTGTGAACATAATCTAGTGTTTTTCTAAGTTCGTAGAAACTTCTGCAATGTAGTCTTGTAGTGTCTGGTGGTCATGTTCATAAACCACAGCTCCGGTGCTCCAGACCATCTGCATCCTGACCATTACATACAGGTCCCATTCCTGAAGCTGTAAGGGATGATTCAAACTATGTGCCTTCCTTACCATCTCTCTTGGTTTTCAGTTACACATAATGATACCTACAAAGATGATCATTTTATTCATACCTTATAAGTGGCCCAACAATCTAAGGCAGATTACACTAAAGGAAGAAGCTTGTTCTCACTTTTTATTCTCCATCCTTTTGTTTTGTGCAGAATCAAACATGGGTTTACAGCTCTTTTGAATTTTCCAGTCTGTTAACTGCCTGCAATTGTATTTTCTGAGTGCATCTTGTAACTCCTTTATAAATAACTCTACTTATAACTCCTTTTACATGTCCAAAGACATTTTTTTTTTTCTCACAGAAAACATCCTAAATTGTGCAAAAATGGGAGGCCAGGTATAAGAGAGACACTCTGTGACTGCCCTCACTTTTTTCTTCACCAGCAAAGCAAGAAGTCGGTCTCATCTCCTCCCTGCTCCCATCTCTTTAGCTATACCAGTGCAACCACAGAATTAGGCTCTCCTGAGTTTGCTTTTCATACCCGCTGCCTTCCCCTGACGCTCTCTATTCCGACTGTGGTCTAAGAGGTGCTAAGATTTCTTGATGCTTTCAGAGTGCTTTTTTGAACTCCTCGTGTTCTTAAAAGCCTTACTGCCAGCATAGAAACCTAGACTGTCACCTTTTATTTTTGCCTTGGCTTCACCTTCTCCACCACCACCCCCACTTTGTTCTCAGCAGGGTACCAAGACAATATCTTCTGCGACCAGCACGAAAAATGCCTCCCGTGGCCAGCTATGGGGTAAAGCATAAAACCCCCAAGGGAAGTTGTGCTTGACTTTCTTGTTTGTTCTGACTTTAATGCTGTAAAGCGGTGCCCGTCTCTGGAAGGCATTTTACCGAAGCGAAGTGTTTTGCGGCAGTAACTCAGCGGGTTATTCCTGGTGCTATTGCAAGTTCTGTCAATGTCAGCACAGTGTGGCTGGCACTGGGTGATTATGCAAATAAAATTCAGAATTACCGAATTGTAATCACGGTGCGAACTCTATTAGCACCTGGTGCATCGATCACTACCTTATTAACCACTCTGATTATGATTAGTATGAGCTGTGAGAAAACCCTCTGGGTACCGACACATTGATCTACATCTAAATACAGTCATAATTTTGGCGGTCCAATATGGAAACCGCCCGGTTCAAACAATTATTTGGTAAGTAAAAGAAAAAGGCAGCATGTCATCTCCTGCAACATTAGCCAGGTTCGAGGTATATCACAAAGCAAACAGTCTAAGATACCTGTTCTTATCACTGCCAAGGTTTGGAAGGTTTCCTCTACTACTGGGTTTATCTGCTGCAACTGTAAGCTAGCTGACACGTCCCAGAAATCCCAGAATCCCAGACTGGCAGGGGTTGGCAGGGCCCTCCGGAGCTCACCCAGTGCCACCCCCCTGCCCAAGCAGGCTCACCCAGAGCAGGGGGCACAGGACAGCGTCCAGGCGGGGGTTGAATATCTCCAGAGAAGGAGACTCCACAGCCCCCCTGGGCAGCCTGGGCCAGGGCTCGGTCACCCTCCAAGTCAACAAGTTCTTCCTCATATTCAATCAGCTGCTCTTTGTCTTGAGACTCTTTAGTGTTTCCAAAATGCAATGTGGTGCCGGAGTTCTTGGTCTCAGTGAATTCCAGTTGCTCTTCTGGTTTTTTTTTTCCCCAGTTTCACAAAAAATTATTTTGCTTGATGCAATCTATTGTAAATCAATCCAAAGCAAAAATAATTTCTTTTTTTTTCTTAATACATACATACATAAATGTATAGCAGACTGTACATATATCCTCCTTATATTCTTTGCAGGGATTTTCAACACGGTGGAGGAGAGCAGGAAGGATTCTTACTGAATTCAGGTTCTGCCAAGCGATATTTTCTGGATTCTGCATTAGAAGTGGATGTATGTACGCTGTCCTTGACAAACTCTCTCTGAACAGCTCTCATGTATCTCAGGCACAAAGTTTTTGATAACCATGGAAAAACATGTACAAAAACAAGAAAAAGAAATGCATTTCAAACATTTTTGAATTGTTTGTGGATCAAAAAAAGATTTCAGGCAACTCTCTTAAAAAATCCAGAGATTTTTTATTAATTTACACATAACATTCTTTTTTACCTGCTAGACAGCTGATGTATATGATTTGTGCATCTGGGGTAAGTTGGTTTATCTGAGGATTTTAGAAGGAATCAAAGGGCAAAATGTGTTCTGACACTTAATTTTACAAGTACATTTGTTCTGCCAAATAATTAATTCTTTAAATTCTTCCAAATGGGTAATCATGCTTTCTGGCCCATAAGCAGACTTGTTATTCCTAACCGTAGAGTATGAAAAATAACAGCCTTTTTTGCAGATATCGGGCCATGTGACACCTATAATTTACAGCATTTGTACATACAAATGGAATTAATGCCAGGTAAGGTTTCCAAAGGGCCTGGGAATCGGATATGCTTTCGAAAGGCTGTTGACCAAGGATCACAGACTGATCTGTTTAAGGGACAGGCCTGGCACACTCTCTTGAAAACTTTTCTTCACCCAAGTAGCGGTGTTGAACTCAGCAGTTTAACATGTCTGGGTAAGTGCTGGCAGGATTCACCCCTCCTTAAATCTCTACATTTTTAGAGAGCTGTCTGGACGTGTAGGAACAAGCCCTAACTATAGCTGACATTTATATTGTTCGTGCCAATCAAAATACTAAAGAACTTGCGACATTAGCGCCCCGTTATCTCTTTGTCTGTACACATTGCAATCCATACAAAAGAGGAATTATCTCTTTCCCCCTTCCCTCCCATCCTTTTTCTTTCCTTGCTTAAATTATTTTACACTTGCAACTCATCCTTAGTTAGACCCTCTAGGGGTCCCTTCCAACCCAAAACATTCTATGATTCTATGATCCTTTTCAGCATCTGTAGCTTGCGTCATTTGAATTTTGGCTTTCGGGATTATCATAGGATTGAAACTACCTTCATTTTCACCCCTTCAGTCCCTCTAAGAAACACTGAAAAAACAGAGGTACAGGCGATAAAAGCAATGCTCTGTCCCTGAAGGTGTTCCACAGCATGGCCCTGAGCAACCTGATCTATTGAAACCTGTTTTGAGCAAGGTGTTGGACTGGCTGACCTCTGGAGGCCTCTTCCAACCTAAAATTTGATGCTGTGGTTCTATGAAGTTCCAGCTGAACTACATTTCCCATGATGGCCAGTTATAAGTATACAGGCCAGATATCTTCATTCCCAGTAGCGTGACTGGGACGTGAGGAATGTAGACATATGAGTGTGGCATGGTGCCTAACTTTTTCAATCCTTGTTCACCTTTTTTCTATTTGTGGCCCCTTTCATAGAAGTGGGGCACTATCCAGAATTTGGGAGACCAGCTGACCAGCCAACGTTACTGAGCGAAAGACAGGCCATGTGTTACCCATTACCATCAACTGTCCCTCTTGGGTCCTTTTTTAGTTAGTATCCAAATTAAAAGTGTAGTAAGATGCAATAAGAATATATCAAATCCTGAAAAATCATAAAATGGGTAAAAATCATATTCATTTCCAATAGATTTACAGCAATGTGATTCCAAGGGTGTTATGTCATATTAGAACGGTTTAAGTGAGAAGAAGAGTTGCTATGGACTTGATCAATTTTTACTTACCGCCTGGTGCATTCCCATCTCTGCAGGGCAGTTTGCTTTTCCACAGCGGTGTGAATCCCTGACAAATGTTCCCTGTGTGCCTGCCGTGGCCCCAATTCTTCTCTGCTGGCTGCTGCCACTCATCCACTCTCCTGTATCACACAGCTGATTATTCCTTCTGAGGGCTAGAATTTCACATTTGGCCTTATTGAATAGGGCTTTATTTTTTCCAGACAATTTTTCCAATCTGTCAAGACACTTTTGGCTTTCAGTTTTGTCTTTCTGCTTGTTCACATGGATCACAAATGCCATCAGTCTGTAGAATCTCAAAGTCATTAATAAAAAATGTTGACTGGTTCCTGTCCTACAGAAGACTTATGCTTTTTTTTTCCTAATGCATCATTCTGGACTGATACGTCTCAGAGAATAGTTACAAATGCTTTGCTATTTTCCAGTCAAATACCAGTACAATAAATAGTAGCATTATCTAATCCTTGTTTCCCAAAATTGCTTAGGAGACTATCTAGTGAAATAATGTCCAGACCTTGAGTCACAATATTTGACATCTATGATATCTTTCTTAAATCTCCCAGCCTATTGTTTTGTCCAAAAAAAAAAAAAACAAAATTAAATTTCTTCAACATAGGTTGTTCTTTAAAAAAAAAAACACAACTGTTTTGGGGGTTATTCCTCCCTCTTTCGTCTTCTTCACACTTACTGAGTATTTCAACATTATTCGGAACACTGAAATGATGCTAACTCACTGTATCACCCGCCCTTCTTTCCAAAGATTGGCACCGCGTTAGCCTTTTCCCACCTCACCCCCCACCCCGTGTTCTCAAAGGTCATTCCCATGTCTCTGTGGGTTTCTCCAGCTATGATGTCCCAGAATGCGCACAGGGGCATGTTGTCAAGTCCAGATCATTTGAAACACCTACCTGCTATATCTTTTTTTCTCCTATTATAGCCTGACTTCTCATTTCTTTTCAGTAATGTTAATTGTGCCAACCACCTCATCATTTTTGAGACAGCATTATTTTTAATGTCTTTGGCTGACATCTTCCTCTCCCTTGAGATGAGCAACAACTGTGTCATGGACATTCATCTCATTCTTGTTATATTTATCAGATGCTTTTTTCTTGTTCCTTGTCTATCTGATTTTTGTCCCTATATATCTGGGCTTGTCTAATAAACATGTCTATAGTGCTTTGATGAAGTTTCTGGATCCTGTATGCTTTCTACCTGTCTCTGAGATCCCTAAAGTTCTGTTTGGTCATGTAAGTTTCTTACAACTTTCTTAAATCATTTTTCATGTTGGGATAATCTGTCTGTCTTCCTTCAACAGAAATTTCTTAAGGCATTGCCAGTTCTCCACAATTTTTGCCCTTAAAATAGTTCCCTGTTGGGTGTGAGCTACTTCCATTTGAGGAAATGAATTTTCCTTAAGACCATTACCAATATCTTGTCTTCTTTTCCTAAGACCTATCCATACTGTTTCAGTCTCGTACAAGCTGTTCTCTATCTTCCTGTTCGCAGTCCATTCTTACCTATTCTATTAGAAGTCATAACATCTATTTGGTTGGGATTTTTTAGATGCCTATCAAAAATTAATGCTTATTAATGTCCAGAGTTTTCTGCGTTCTTTATATACCCTGCTTTATTCTTCTTTCCAGATATGTCTGGGTCAAGGAATTCCTTTCTCACATCCCCCAGCTGCTACCAATAAGTATCGCTATGACTAATTCTGTTAATTTTCCAGAGATGGATTCAAAGTCCTAACATGAATCTTTCACACTGAGAGATGGAAGACGGTTGTGGCACATGACCAAGATGTAATCTGTGTTTAGCAAAGGGGTGAATTGCTGCTGCACAGGAGACCTTTTCATAAGCATATCAGTTCTGGGGCTGTTACTGGGGTGTTTGCTGGGGTCATTCTCATCCAAGCTTTAGAGGAAACCCAAAGACTTCCAACACCAGGCATCCACTCTGATTGCAGTTCTTGGATACACAGCTTTACATAGACTGTGACCAAGCTCCACACAGAAGAGCTTTTTCCCGGTTTATTGGCTGGATTGTTTATATTCCTTATGATTTATTTGTCTGCTTAATTAGTGCTTGAAACTCCTTGCACGGTATTTCTTCTAGAAGCTGATTCTAGGGTATTTCAATATCCTCTAGGAAATTTTTTGTAATGCTTCACTTAGAAGCTTTCTCACTCTTAGCTTATTGTAATGTAGGGCTCTGTGTTCAACTGACAGAGGAACAATAAAAGAAAAATTTGTTGGATCCTGCTATCCTGATAGGGTTAAAAGGTAAACATTACTGACTGCATGGGTCATCTCTTCAGTTTCTTTTTCTATTCTGTACGCTCATCTATATCATGCTCATCACCACCGTGTCTGAGCACTCCTTGGTAACGCACTATGTGACTCACATATTTACATGGTCATCACTGTTCTCGTCTTTACCCTTCCACCGTGTGCATGGAGCCTTTTCCTGTTTTTTCAACTTATTTACGAAATACACCATTTGTATTAGACATATTGCTATGCACTGATGTTTAAAAAGTCATGATCGAGGAAAAGAAAGACAGTGGTCCTTAGCTCAACAGCCTCACTGACAGTTTTTTGCTATGAACAAGAGGAACTTTATCCGGTTCAAGGGAAGTTCATTGCACCACAAAAGTGAAAGCACTACCCGGAACTTTCATTTGATGGATATTGTTATCTTCTGCATATTTCAGCCTGAACCCTTCTTCATCTCAGAATCCAATCACTTAATTACCCTTTTCTATCATATAATTAACCATAAAAGTAAACCCCTTTTTGAAGCTTCCAGTTTACTTTCTGTTAGGCAAGATGGTTTTGCCCAGGAACTTTATCAAAATCTTGTAAATTTATAAGTTTTCTAGGTGAGCCACGCCTATCTCTTCTCTTTGATTTGAATGCATCTAGCTGAAAAAAAGTAGTTTGAATGGGATGTCTATGGTGACTCATGGTTGTGATAGCCAAGAGTTAGAGGCAAGCATACAATGGAAACGTACAAAATAAATCAACAAGGATTGGGCTGATCAGCTTGTTCAACATCATTTGGATGAATGTCCCAGGAACCTGAATATGTATCACACCCTGCACATTGCCTGGCATGCCCTGTTTCGGCTACACGTCTCAATTAAATGACCATCAGCGTGAATTGTTACGCTGGAGCTGACCTAGTTTCTGGAGAGCAATTACTAAGCAACTATCTCAGCTGTGTGGTTTTTCTTAATAGGAACATGTTGCTTTGAGTACATTGTTTTGAAGAACTTTGGGAAAGTCAGCACTGAAAAAATCCACTCAAGCTGTCCAGCAGATACTTAGGAATTAAGTATACCATATGAGAAGGAAACAACACTTTTTCTAATCTTTGCCAACCACATGCAGGTTCATCTCTCTTACGTTTCATGTCCTGAGATGATGACTGCAATAAGAATTGACTTAAATCCCACAGACCTTGTTTTTTCTTGCAAATTGGATTAAGCTCATCTCCTAATCAGGTAGTTGCACCATTTGTGTTTCTTGGCTGAATTCCAGTTCGGGTTCATCTCTTATGAAATTGTTCCAGTTCATTAACCAGTCTGGTGATCCCGAACCAGTCATTATGGGAAAATACAACATTTATGGCCAGAAAAGGGAAGATGACCAAGGCAGATTTCAGATAAGAGCTTTAGACCCTTTGTCTGAGCCTTGTGACGGATCTTGAAGGCTGCTTCCCAGCAGTGTCCCAGATTCTCTCCACTTCCTTCAGCTTGGCATATAGAGCTGAGCACCCACTGAGCCTGTCATGGGGTCATGAGTGGTACCAGTACGATGGCAGGTCCAGCTCCCTTCCTGCCGGTGCTGGCACCCACGGCCTCGGAGCACTGAGCCCATGGCTTTTGCCCGAGGCTCTTCTTTGGAGTAGGTCAGGGGATGGATGGCGTTAGTGAGGCACATCAGCCCTAACAAGGCACCACTGAGGGTAACAACATGGTTCTCCAATGTGACAGAGAGGCATCAAAGGTGTGCCTTTGGTTGAGAAGAACTCTCTGCTGGAGATGTTCCTGGAGCTGACTTTAAAATTGTGAGCCTTGTACAGAGTCATTACATGAAATTATTTGGATTTAGGAGGCACCCCTGGATGGTGAGGACCTGAGTTCTGGTCTTTGTTGGCTCTAGCAATTGGCTGTTATATTCTTCATAAACAAATATAACCCAAGGTAAACATTTGGCCCTCACACTTTCTCCAGCAAATATGGCTTTAAACGTGGGGGGAAAAAACAAACTCTGAGACCGCCTCTCAGCTTTCAATAACTTTTGCATTCATTTTTCATGTTTTATTTTCCCTCATCCTGGAAGGAAAGCAGAGCAGTAGAAAGCATTAATCTCTAACCACAGTAATTTCCTGAATGCCAGAGAACTACTGTCAAAACCAAGGATTCACTCACTGCTGAAACATCTGTATTAGATTACTGCACTTTCCTTTTTGCTCCTGCATCAGCTGCTGCTCCAAACCAGAAGCTGGAAGCAGCTGCAGACTTCAAAACTGTTCCAGGCTTCCCCTATCTAACAGTGTTGCAATGTAACTTTTTAGAGCAGAGACATCTTTTTGGATTTTACGGATGCTTATTTATCCAAACACTGCAGAGCAAACAGTAAATCCCGTTTCCTTCCTGGAACAGAGCTGGAAAAAATCTGCATTGGGTTCCTACCATTTTTTAATGTGGCCTTACTAATTTGTCTCTGCCTAACTTTCCGGATTGCTGCCTCTAATCTGTACCATTTTCTCCCACTGACTGTCAAGCTGCTCACAACACACACTTCTCTGGAAGTGTATTTTTCTCCTTTTCTTCTCTGTATATTTATATTCTAGTCCCTACTAAAAATAATGATGATAGTTTTAATAATGACTGATCTTCCTTGACCTGATTTAGCTCTTCAGCTAGCTGGCGCAAGAAGATTATTCATTGTCTTCTCCAAAGTAATTTCCACAAGTCTTTGGGAGTCATGTCTTCTGTCTGATTGACTCATTAGATTTCAAGATCCCTAATATCCAAGATCAGAAAGGTTGATTTGGATAGTACCTTCTGGGAGTTTGCTCCTGACTTGCATGTCAAACCTGGATTTCTCTTGAGAGGTAGCAACACATAGAGACCCCACAGATTTATCGCCAGAAGAAAGCATGTTCCTACCAAGTGCCCTGAGATATTTATTCTGGCACCTGGTGTGTTGCTGGCATGTTGTGCGACAGTGTCCCCACGACAAGGACTCTCTGACTTCCAAGGAAATGTTCAAAAGGGAAAAAGTGGGGAGGCACATGGGACAGCCCCAAGCAAAACCAGTCTCTGTAAAATGGTGGCTGTTTGCACATTCAACGATGCCAAGATACCCTCAGACTGCAGTTCAGCTTTCCCAGCCTTTGCAACCCGCAGTCTTGTGGGGCAACTGAGCCCAGCTCACCAGGGACCATGGTGATCAGGAAATCTAACAGTGAAGACAGAAAATTTGGCTCTTTTCCCTGAAGAATCCTTGTTAATACCTTTGTTTCTTTGTCTTTAACTGGGCGATAATGTGTAAAATATTTTCAAAATTTATCTCTAACCCCTTCCTTCCAAGTGGGATGTGTAACTTGAGAGACACATTCAGTAAATGAGGCTAGTTCTTCACCAGTGGGAACAGAGATCCGACCCCATATTTGGGGTTTGGATGTCCCACTCTCCTCCCTGGGAGATCAGAAAATAGGGTATATGCTACAGTTGCCAGGTGATTTCTTGAAAAGTTTCAGCATCGGAAATACTCTGGTAAAAAGTTCACCCAACCGTGTTGTCTAAAGCACCTTGGAGCAGCACAGAGGAAGAAGAGATCACAGAATCACAGAATGGCAAAGGTTGGAAGGGACCTCCAGAGGTCATCCAGTCCCACCCCCCTGCTCAAGCAGGCTCACCCAGAGCAGGGGGCACAGGACAGCGTCCAGGCGGGGGTTGAATATCTCCAGAGAAGGAGACTCCACAGCCCCCCTGGGCAGCCTGGGCCAGGGCTCGGTCACCCTCAAAGTAAAGAAGTTCTTTCTCATATTCAGCAGAAACCTCTTATGCTTCAGTATGACTACCTCCCCTTCTCTACGCAGCCAGGTGTCACAGCCACCGGTAAAGCTGCTGAACTTCTGTGGGGTTTGGGAACCACATGGAAGATTTCCAAGCTCCGTGGAAGTTCATTTGCAGAAACAGGGTTCATACCCAAACACAAAGCCACCAGTGAAGAAATTTGGGAGTGGCAGCTCCGTACTATTTCCCCTCTGAAGAGACATCCTTACAGTGGATACCAGGAAAGTCTGATTCAAGGCATCTTATTTAAGCCTAGCTAGGGCATCGTACGCGTTACATCCTTGGATGGGCATTCACCTGGTAAATACATCTGCATATGGTCATTGCCTCCTGAAGCAGTTGCCGTTTCAAGCTCTGGAGTCACAGGAGTATGTTTATCTATCACCGCCCGCTCTCCTCCCCCCTTCTGCTTGCTAACAGAAAGCCCTGTCCTGGAAGGCCAACATCACTGACTGCAATGACAAAGCAGCACAGAATCACTTGGGAACAACTAATAAGAAACCAAAGCTGCCATCCAAATAGCCCAGCCATTGCAGTAAGGTCATTCTTTTAGCAAAACCTATCGTAATGGGGCTACTCTGACCTAGTTCACCTCCAAACTAGAGAGCTATCAGCAATGTTTTCTTGCTTTTACTAGCTAAGATGAAGCTGATGTTCCCTCCTGGCCTCTAAATCAGAATGTAGTCAAGCAGTCACTTTAGAGCCAGGGGGAAGAGAACAAGCCTATCCTACATGTGTCATGCTAAAAACAAACATCTGGCTAATGCTTTTATACGCCCCTTGTGACACCTGCTGCTAAATTCGTTACCACTTTTAACTCTGTAGGCTGCGTCAGGTTGCAATACTTGGACCAGCAGCTAGAGATATTATTTTCCTTTTCTTTTAGTAACTTTGGATATTTGTACATGTGTGACCTCTTTATTGGAAATAATACACCAAGACTAGGAAACCGTCAGGTTAGCGTCACTCATGGGGATGTTCTTTGTTGGTTTATGGGGG
>NW_009259420.1:439621-446225 GCF_000687185.1 Egretta garzetta
GAACCGCATGAGGGTTCAAGCAAAGAGACCCAGAGATGTATTTCTGACCTTTCATGGGGAGGTCAAAGAAGGTCGAGCTGATCAACAAGGTGTTGAAACAGGGATAAGGAGATGTCCTCCTCCTGTTCCCGGTGCTGCCATAGGCTTCCACGTTGTGATGGATTACATTTTAACAGAAGGAAAAAGTCAGGCATACAGAAGAGATGTAACTCTCTCAGTCCCTAACCACCCATGCTATAGACCCAAAAATGTCTTTAAGATTTTGAAGCACAGATGTGGCCGAGCTCAGCACAGCCTTTGCACACTCTCAGGTAGCACATGAGTTCCCAAAAGAGCCACATTAGGAGTACAAGCACTGGAAAAGCAGGCAAAGCTCGGGCCGGCTGGTGTTGCATATCACCAGAACTGGCAAGACAAACCTCTGCCAGGAAGGAATTTGTTTGAGCTGGATGAAGAAGAAAGCCAGCTGGACAGCATCTTGGTATATTGGGCCAAATTTCTCAGAAGATGTAAAAGAGGATGGTGCATTGTTTCTGTGGGGAAAAAGGTGTCAGGATTTGTTCCCAGAGGGCTGGCAAATGCCCTTCTTTGTACTGAGAGAGACTACAGGAACAAGCCTCGATTAGACATTGCCACTCAGTGTTGGCATTAAATGCAAGAAAAAGAATGATGCATTGGGGGTTTTCTTTCCCCACACCCCCTTTGCTTTGCAAACATTTCATGGAGATGACATCTGTGTGCTTTTATCTAAGCACAAGCTCAACTCCCACTGTTTAAAATTTGGTCTCTGTAATATGCAAGGCATTAAATTGAAAAGGAAACAGAAAAAAACCCACCAGCAGCAAATCGAAGACGAAGCTGGCAATGGATGATATTAATGCAGGAGAGATTTTCTTCCAGGTGAAGTTTCCACAGTGACCCTCAGGTCAGGGCTGTACCCATGCCATGCGTCCTTGCCCACAAGTTGGCTTCAAGCACACATTTTATCAACTCCTACCTAGAGGTGGACATGAGGTGAGGCAGCCGGTCAGGAGGTGAACTTCCTTAATGCCACAGAAATAAATGAGCCCAACATTTATTTCTCATCCTTTAATATTTTAGGTGGCTTATCAAAAAAAAAAAAAAAAAAAAAAAGGAAAACCTCACACACATTGAACTCAGATCTTTCTAAGGTAGCTGCTAAAGTAACTCCAGTTATTTCTAACTGAAGGCAAAGCCGAGGAACAGCACCCAGTTTGCAGAGTTTAATTTTAGTTTGAGCCTATGTCACTCATTTTCATGCCATGTATTTATATTTGTTTGTATTTACTTGTGCTAAATTGGAGGGTGGAAGCCTGGGAGGTCCCTCTGTTCACTCAGGAAAGCAGACAAGCTACTGGGAGAAAATGCAATGTGACTTGAATTTGTAGAAATAGCATATATATGTTTATGTTCATATTCATATTAATGCATCATGCAAACTGAATTACCAAAAGGGTTTAGGCTATTGGGCTTTATTGGACCCAAGATCATTAATTTGCTTCCAAAGCACCCTCCTAGCCTGCACGAACACACATAGGTCAACTCACCCTTTTATCCCACCTCTGCCGAGAGAGCAACCCCATGGCCACCCAGCGTCACCCTCTGCACTGTGTGCTTCTCTCCTCATGGCCACACCACTTTCCCACTGCTCCTTCCCTGCCATCCCTTTTGCCCACATCCATGCCCTTGTGTCCAGATGACACAGGACCAGCCTTGGAGATTTCTTCACATGCATGCACCACGCCAGACACCATGTGGTCTCCAAGCCCAAAAGTGTCCCCTGCTCCTGATTGCCAAAGGGAAGTCCTCAAGCCAAACACCCTGGATCCTCTTTGCTAACCCTCCCTTCCTCCTAGTGCTCCTGACATCTCCATTTCTCTATGCTACTCCTAAAGCCCCTCTATTTAAACAGCAACTGTTGGGACAATGACTTTCGCAAGTTTGTGGTCATCTTTTGGTTGCTGGGATGGAATGGTGTCATGATGACTTCTCTTTGTGGGCCAAGGCCTAGTCTGGTATCCTTTTCCAAAAGCTGCTTCTCGGGATTTTTATATATGAGGAAAAGGGTCAACCGTGAGAGGCAGACTTTGGCAAACCAGAGGGCCTTTGGTTCAGGGCTCTAACTGTACCTGTTGTTTGAGGCAGCTGATAGTCTGGATTTCTAATTGGTAGGAAAAAATACAGCAATGGCAAATAAATGCTGACATTTGGGGGAAGTGATATTTCTCAAAGAAACAAAACTGCCAACAAAAATATTTTTCTGTGATAATGGAGAAACCCTTTGTTG
This sequence comes from Egretta garzetta, assembly GCF_000687185.1. Classification (NCBI taxonomy): domain Eukaryota; kingdom Metazoa; phylum Chordata; class Aves; order Pelecaniformes; family Ardeidae; genus Egretta; species Egretta garzetta. The sequence goes on from NW_009259420.1 coordinate 441,930, forward strand.
CAATTTTGACCTTTTGTAGCGTTTTTATTTATATACTTAGTTCTGCTGTGATTTATCTCTTACGCTATTATTTATTTTATTCTATACATTGCTGGCTGCTCTTTTTACATCATCGTTGCAATTGTTCAGTCAGTTGCTAATTCTGTTACTAATTTCTGAAGTAATTGGCCTTATGTTTTGCTCATCCCCTTCCCCCCCGGTCTTTTATTATACGGCTCTTAACAGAGCAAAAGACAAAAAAAGAACATCCCTGAGGAATGCTTCATTTTGAACACATCAACATTCCCACTGAAATAACAAACATGTTCAACCAGCCCTATAAACCACACTTATCTGCTTGTTCTATCAACCCATCCCACCTGCCTTGGCTGCCCAGATATCACCGCGGCACTCGGAGCTGTTCTCCTTGCACACCAAAAATCTGGCCTCTTTCCTTGGCCCCTGTCCACTGCATTAGGCCTCATCTGAGATTTGCGGTAGGGGCTTGCACCTCCTGAAATGCCTGTAGCCCGTGCATGTTGGTAGGAACCGATTGCCGATGGCCTGACAGATGCTTTGCCGCCTCATTTTACTCCACCCCTTCTTTTGAGTTTGGAGTGACTCCTGTTAGATTCTGCCTCGCTTCCCCACTTGCTGTGTCAGCTCTTGCACCCAGAAAGCCAAAATAATTTCTGCTTCTGAAAGTCTTCACTGTTAATCACAGCCAGGCTCTGTAAAAGCACTGTCAGTGCAGTAAGACAGTCAGAAAGAAGTTAATGTGCTTGGTAACCCTCTGTCTTTCCTTTCTTTTTTTCTTTTTCCCTTTATTCTGCCTTTTTTTATTCAGTTGCCCCCAAACTGAATTAAAACACATAAGAAGAAGGTAATAAATTGCAATGAGCCATGAAATAAGAGCGAAGAAAGTTTAGGCTAGACCAGAGAAGACTTTCTAACCAAGAGGATCAAGAGGCATTGGAGTCCACTGCAGGAGGAGAAAGCCACCATGAAGGGTGAAAAAGGCAACTCCATCTTCATTAAAGGGGGTTGGGCCAGACCACCACTGTCCCTCCCACATGTGTTCTGGGGACCACTGATGGCCACCAGAACTTCAGTAAAGTAGCAAATGATTAAAAACCAAACCAAACCCAAAGCAGACACATTCACACGCAAAGGAGAAAACTGGCAAACATAGTAAATGTAGTAAGGGTGTTGATGTGGTAGCTAAAATAAGCTATTTCCTCTCCTTAATCTTCTCGCCTCATTAATTAAGACATAAACACTCAACATGTAGCCTGACTTCTCCTAGACTTCAAATAAAATTGCAACAGTACAACAATATCATTAAAACATACATTCATCACACAGCTGTCACAAACTTCACATACATCAACAAAAAAGGAATTCCCCACGCCAAAGTCAAAATAACATCATCACAACACTGACAAAGGTGGACAATTTACACACACTCCACCCTTCATCCCTTCACCACAATTAAAAGAAAAATTCCCCACAATTGTAATGCTCTCTGGTGCTGTCCAGTCCCTGTTTTGCTCCTTACCTCTCCCAATTACTGTCCTTATCTGGAATTTCTCAAGAGCCCCATGTTGGGCACTGCAAAGGACAGGTTTGAATCATCTTTTGCAACCACCTCTAGCCCATTTGTAATATGCGTGAAGACCGGAGATCAGCTGGATGTAGGAGATAGCAGAGCTAACTGCCCTCCAGCAGGATACAGCCTCACGGGACACGCAGCAAAGACCGATCCCATCTTCCCAAAGGACTGATGAATCACCTGCCCACGGCGAGGCAAGCCCATCTTTACAAGTGCTTAAATATTTTCATTTCAGCACTCTTCTGCATTGAATGTGAATGGGATCCATGTCTCCAAGCTCTGGACCCAGGAGATGCTGTGGGCAACTTCACTGCAGCTTTGCAGAACAAGGGTGCACCCGGGGCATGACACCTTGGTGCGCCTTGTATAAACCTGCACTACATGCAAATATTTATTAAAATCCTTTAAGCTGGGCTCTTTTGCACCAAAAAAATTGCCTTCCCTTTTCAAGACTCAGGTGTAACATGTGAAAACACTGTTCACCAGGTGTATGCATCTTTATTTAAAAGGCCCTTTCACATCATTACGTGGCACTACCAAGAGGATAAACTGCCCCAAAAGGGTAAAAAAGGGGGATGAAGGAGATATAAATGTCAAGAGGAGAAGGAGCTGCACCTCCTTCCAGCTCAAGCCCAACAGATTGGCAAGGTCCCAGGCACTCAGATCTCCGTGTGTGTTTACTTCAAGGCCTTCGGTTCCTCCATGCAGACCTACCCGAACACTTTTATTTGGGATTAAATGAGTTAGTATAAACCTGTTCCTCATTAGTTTAAATTAACTGTGATAGCCCTGGTTTAAAGTGAAACAAGGAGACAGATGGAAAGCAATGAGGTAACTGGATCTTAATGAGTTGATGTTCGTTAGCTGAGCTGCGGTGATGGCATGGGATGTGCTCTCTCCCTGCCCTGGCTGGGAGGGGAAAGGCATCAGCACAACCCCAAAGGCTTTGTACGTCTTCGGGGCAGGTCCATCGGTCCTGAGCAGCACATGAGGTGGCAGCCCCAGCCTTACCCCCACCAAAAGGTGCAGCTCCAACTCAGCTATCCCGTCCCTGCCTCCCATTCGAACCCTGCAGTCCAAGCCAGCTCCAGCCTCTCAGCATCACGGGCAAGTTGTCTTCAGAGAGGTCAGGAGAGGAGGAGAACTCACCCAGGGAGGGCAAGATGCAGGGCAGACGCAATCTTCACCCTAATGACATTAGCTATCATGTCGTTTGGGGAAAACCTTTCTTTTCTGACCAAAAAGGTGGTTAAAACCCTGCTGCACGTGAGAAGCTCGGTCCAGCCTTAACTTTGGAGAAAGGCACATGTTTTCTTTATCTCTGTATGTCACTGGATAGATTAGATGAGATATATTTATCTAGACAGCAATCTGTGTAGCTGCAAAGATACAGCTACAAAATTCCATGGGCTGAGATCATCCCATGCTGAGTTTAGCATCCCAGTAAGAAACGATACTTCATTTCGGTGGTTGACATGTTTTCATCAAAACATAAGGAAAATGAGTAATTTGACCTCAAGTACTGGGTGTTTGGGCTTTTTTTTTTTTTTAATTCACATAAAAAATTGTAAAGGTTTTTTTTGAGGTTTTTTTTTTTTTTTTAAGCAAAACCACCCTTTTGAACAATTTCCTTGTACAGGATTTGCTCCTGTTTGCTTGTGTTTCCCAGTTGCTCTTGGTGTTGTGGCTTTTTTGATCAAAACATAAGGAAAATGAGTAATTTGACCTCAAGTGCTTGGTGTTTGGGCTTTTTTTTTTTTTTTAATTCACATAAAAAATTGTAAAGGTTTTTTTTGAGGTTTTTTTTTTTTTTTTAAGCAAAACCACCCTTTTGAACAATTTCCTTGTACAGGATTTGCTCCTGTTTGCTTGTGTTTCCCAGTTGCTCTACTTTGCTTGTTCCCAGCAGGCTCAAAAACCCTAGGAAGGAGGGTGAAATCTTAAGGAAGAGAAAAGTGCATGAAAAAAATAAGGAAGATCAAAACCGTGTCATTTCCTGCAATGATTGTCAAGGAAAATAAGGGAATAAATATACTATTATATTTTTTTTTGTCCACTCTCGTATCCAGTGACTCAACAGATCTCCCATGCCCTGATGGAGCAGCAGTTAAACCACCTCACTGTCCACTTGGACCGCCCTTTAAAGTCATTTTTAAGAAAGAAAAGTTGAAAAATCATGGATAAACATGCTCCAAGGAAATATTTCCTGTGTACAGTAGAAAGGAGCTGAGGGAGAGCCCCTGTTCAACACTGGGGTCAGTCCCCACTGCAATGTATGGAGGCAGGAGAGTAGGGTCACTGGGAGGAAACCAGTGTAAACAGGATCTGCTTTTATCAGTGGGAAAAAAACGCAACCCTGTTTAAATTAGCCAGAAATATGTGCCTATATGTTTTAATCACAAGCTGCTGTTTCCAAGTCTTGCAGCAGGGTTAAGCCACGGACAAGGAGCTGCTGATCACATGCTGTCCCTGAGTGCAAGGCGCTGATTGTCCCTTCTGCTTTTGGAAGAAACTAGTGAGGGGCAGCCCATGCTTGCAGCCCGAGCAGGATGCCTGGGCTGGAGTGGCAGGATGGGAGGACAGAATGGAGACCTGCCAGCCTTGCAGAGCATCCCTCCTGGTGGGATGCTGGGGCTGGGGTGACCTGCCAGCCTTGCAGAGCATCCCTCCTGGTGGACTCATGGGGCTGGGGGGACCCGGCAGCC
>NW_009259420.1:447679-461054 GCF_000687185.1 Egretta garzetta
GGAGGGGGCTGCGGGGATCATGCCGGGGGGGCTGCGCCTCGGCATCGCTTTCTCCTCGCCCCTCCATGGGCCCGGACCTTTTCTACAATGACTTTCCCTGAGCTGAGCAATGGCAGCTTGAGTGGGAACCGGACGGGACAGGGCGGCCAGGGCGGTGCCAACCGGTCCTGGGGGCTGCAAGGTGAGGAGACCCCCGAGGGCAACGGCACCACGCTGACTTTCGTCTTGGACGTGCAAGCGGTGGGCGTCGGGGTCTTCCTGGCCGTCTTCATCCTCTCAGCTATCGTGGGCAACATCCTCGTCATCCTCTCGGTGGCTTGCAACCGGCACCTGCAGACAGTCACCAACTACTTCATCGTCAACCTGGCCATCGCCGACCTGCTGCTCAGCACCACCGTGCTGCCCTTCTCAGCCACCTTGGAGGTGCTGGGCTTCTGGGTGTTCGGGCGCATCTTCTGCAACATCTGGGCAGCGGTGGACGTGCTGTGCTGCTCCGCCTCCATCATGAGCCTGTGTATCATCTCCGTGGACAGGTACATCGGCGTCAAGTACTCCCTCAAGTACCCCACAATCATGACCGAGAGGAAGGCAGGGGTCATCCTCGTGGTGGTCTGGCTCTCGTCCATGGTCATCTCCATCGGGCCACTGCTGGGATGGAAGGAGCCGCCACCGCCGGATGAGAGCATCTGTAGCATCACAGAGGAGCCGGGCTATGCCCTGTTCTCCTCCCTCTTCTCCTTCTACCTGCCCCTCATGGTCATCTTGGTGATGTACTTTAGGATCTACGTGGTGGCCAGGCGGACCACCCGGAGCTTGGAGGCAGGGGTCAAGAAGGAGAGGAATAAATCCATGGAAGTGGTGCTGCGCATTCACTGCCGCAGCGTGCTGGAGGAGCCTCTCTCCAGTAGCCGGAGCAAGGGGCACAACTTCAGGAGCTCCCTCTCTGTGCGGCTCCTCAAGTTCTCCCGTGAGAAAAAAGCAGCCAAGACTCTCGCCATCGTTGTGGGTGTTTTCATCCTCTGCTGGTTCCCCTTCTTCTTCGTCCTGCCTTTTGGTAAGTGACCCTGTCCCCCATCCCCACCCCGCTGCCGGTGGCTGCACCCCAGCTCCTTGGGAAAAAACTTTCAGGATGCAGCTCATGCTTGGAGCTGAGGGGTAGGTAACGGATAGGTGAATAAACCAGCAATGAGTTAATTCAATTAATTAACACTTATTCAATATTTATTAATCAGTCACATAATCAAAGTAAATAGCAAATTAATAAAATAGCAGCGCAATAATTGGTTTAATTAATTCATTCTGCATTCAGCAGTTTAATTAATGAAGTTCAGGCTGAGGAGGAAGCAGCTCTGTTTCAAACAGGCTGTAATCATGGCACAGTGGTCTCCAAACAGCTTTGCCCTCCCTGCCCCCAGCCTCCTTTCCTCCCAATTTGGGGGAGGGCACCTGGTTCTGCCTCTGTGTCCTCAGGGCACCCAGGTGGGAACCCCTACTGTGAATGGGTGATGATGCTGGAGATGAGTGAGGTTTGATCCTTCTAAGGAGCATGTCAGCGTCTGAAACATGTCCCGCCAGCTTCCTGGGATGCCAATGTTGTGCAGGGACCTGGAGCAGGACCAGGTCTTACCTACAAGGGTGATGGTCCTGGGTGATTCCCCAGGACTTGATCCACCTCTCGCAGGAGTTGTGCCCCCAGCTCCTGGCCCTGCCATGGTGCCCGGTGTCACTGGGTGCTCATTTGGGGTTGTGTGATGGGTTACGCTCTGAAGTTTTGGCAGGTTGGTTGCCCAGGGGAAAAGGATGCAGCCCTCTGCGTGCAGAGGAGGCTGAGTGGGCACAGAGCCCACAGGGCAGGGGGCCGTGTGATGGCCAAGACAACGTCCCCCTCCAGCACCAGTGTTACCCGCGGCTCATCAAGTTCAGGAAAGTCAGAGCTCTTCATCTCTGCCTCATCCTCAGGGGACCAGGTTAACCCTCTGGAGTGGTGTAGCTAAACCTGGGGGGTGGTGGGGTGGTGGTGGTGGAAAGAGATTAAAATAACCTCTGAATATTGACGATGGCCTTTGCGCAGAGCTCAGCAAAGCAGAGAGGTCTGTCATTCCAACCTCTGGGTGGGACCCGTGTGTCCCAAAGCCCACTGGGGACTTGTGTACAAGTAACCCAGCAGCCAGGGAAACATTATAGCTAGTTCTGCGCTTTTTCTCAGGATTTTTCAAATCCTCTTGCTCGAGGCTGCCTCTCAAGTCAATGGAAACAGAGCATCGTGACCACAGGACTCATTCTGACCTGCTGAGGTTCTGATCTCCCTCCAGCATTGCAGCTGCCCCCCTGGGGACAGTCGGACCCCAAGGCCATTAGACACCTACTTGAGGCCACTCAATCCCCACCTGCCCTCCAGTGGGATAATTCACCAGGACCAGTGGTGCTGTGGGAGCTGAGGTGTCCCTCGAGAGGTGGATCAGGGTTGTGGGTGTCTGGTCCCACCACACTGCTGTCTCGTACCTCTTTGCTTCATTTTGTCTCTCTGAGGGTGGTACCTGGTGAGTTTATTGCAGCTCTCAGCAGGGGGGAAATTGCTGCTGTGAAGCTTTCACCCTGCGTGAGCATGGGAGTTCATGGCGTAACTCAGGCAGGGAGCAGTAAGGCTGCAGTGAACTTCTCTCACTACAAGACCCAAGATTAATTATCCCATCTGACCGTGCCTCAGTTTCCCTTTCACTGATCAGGTGCACTGGGGGATTTTTGTAGCCTGCAAATATGTAGTTTGGGAATTGTGGGGCTCAGGGAGATGCCAGTACCCAAAAGCTGAGCTCTCTGGGCAGCCCCAGTCTGATACTGGCCTCCTTGGCCGATCAGCAGGGCAGAAACCAGCTCCGAACCTCATTCACACCTTTACACCTTACAGCTAAGGAAGCTGGAAATCAGGATCCTGTTCCTCTGGGTTATTCCCAGTACTTGGAAATAGAGAACAAACATCAGGCAAATACTTTTCAGTAGAAAAAAATATTTTATTTTGTTTTACCATATCTGTTCCCCCTTGAAACCCTTGAACCAGCTCCTCCACTGATGTAAATCAGTACCCTTGCACTGAAGTCAAAGGAGATACACTGATTTACACCGGCTAAAAATCCAAACTTCATTCCTTAAGTACCTCCCCTGAACCCATTTGCTTCCTGCAAGCACACAACTTGCCAAGTTCTTTATAAACATGGCTTTGATCTTTGCTTCCTGCTGTATTATACATATAATACAAACATTGCAAAAGTTCATTTATTTTATGACTACAAAATATGCTGCCTTTGAATTCAAGCCCCTTTTATTAATTGCAATTTCCTATTTAAATCTGAGAATCATTCAATGCTATCTAGAAGGAGAACAGAAACTTCTGCAAGGTCTAAACTCTGATTTTGCAGCTCAGGAGACAGGTCTGAAACTCAGGGAAATCAGCAAAGTTCACTGTAAATCCACAAACTGGAACATGCTGGGGCCAATTCTCCTTGAGAAGAAGTTGAAAGTGTAGAATGGCCTTTTTATTTGCGTGTTAGACAAACTTGCATGAAATAATTTGGGGCCAACTGGAAGTGATATTGATACACACATTTTAAATTAAAACGAAACACTGGAGAGAAACAAAAATCACTTTCAACTGAAGTAGAGTGTGTTGTTTCGATTTAAGAGAAGAGTGACTGGAAGTTTATTAAAAAATGAGTACTCGGATACATCTCAAAATGAACTGTCACATTAAAATGAAATGAGTAAGGGATCGATTTTCTTCTGAAAATATCAGAACGTTTTTGCCTTTTTTTTTTCTATTTGACACGAATTTGCAAGAAGTTGTCATTGACTTACACTGTTGACTGCCTGTTGTCTGATTACGCTTTTTAGGGATAAGTAAATGTGTCAACGGAAGCAAGCTCTCAGCTCTACTTAGCATTGACTTCGCAGTCAGAAACTCCTGTACTGGCTCAGTCAACCGATGGCTGTGTGAGTCTGCACAGACCTTTGCAGCAGAATAGTTTCCACGTTAGCTAAAGAGGAGTAATATTTATCACATCAGTGTGGAGAAGCTGAAATAACCAATAATTTTAAATAGCAGGACCTATGTATGTGCCAAGTGGTGTTAGCTGTTTCTCCGCGCTTGAATAATCTACAAAGATTCTTCTTTAAATCGGCTCAAACTCCCCAATACCTCTTCAGTCTATTTATCAGCTGAGTAATTTAATCGGCTCTTGGGTTTGTGATACATGACCCCAAGCACAGGATGCCATCACCAGGAGTTTTAACACAATTAACAGTTTATGCGGCTAATGAAACTCCTTAAGCAGCTGGTTGTTCAGCCAGAGATGAGATCCTAATTACCCACATAACTCCTCTGTGGGTTGTATCTTTTGCCAGGTGCTCAGTAGAGCTCTACCAAGCTGCTTTGTCTGGGGATCCTGGGTGGTGGTTGGGTGGTTTATGCCAGGGTGCCTCTTCCCTTAGCAAAGCCCTGCCAAGAGAACGTAGCTGGAGGCTTCTCAGAGAAGTTTAAGGGTGTTTTGTAGGACAGGATTCACAGAATCACAGAATGGCAAGGGTTGGAAGGGACCTCAGGAGATCATCTAGTCCAACCCTACTGCTCAAGCAGGCTCACCCAGAGCAGGGAGCACAGGACATCATCCAGGTGGGCTTTGAATATCTCCAGAGAAGGAGACTCCACAGCCCCCTTGGACAGCCTGGGCTAGGGCTCTGTCACCCTCAAAGTAAAAAAGTTCTTCCTCATGTTTAACTGAAACCTCTTCTGCTTCAGTTTGTGCCCATTGCCCCTTGTACTGGCGCTGGGCACCACTGAGAAGAGTCTGGCTCCATCCTCGTGACATCCAGCCTTAAGATATTTCTATGTGTTGATGAGATCCCCCCTCAGTCTTCTCTTCTTCAGGCTAAACAAGCCCAGCTCCCTCAGCCTTTCCTCCCAGGACTTGCCTTGCCGCTGCTCTGCTCCTCACCGACTGAGGGCTGTTGACAGTTAAACCACATTTAAATCTCCCACCCTTACTTCTCTCGATTCATGAAGGGACCTCAGGAGATCATCTAGTCCAACCCTACTGCTCAAGCAGGCTCACCCAGAGCAGGGAGCACAGGACATCATCCAGGTGGGCTTTGAATATCTCCAGAGAAGGAGACTCCACAGCCCCCTTGGACAGCCTGGGCCAGGGCTCTGTCACCCTCAAAGTAAAAAAGTTCTTCCTCATGTTTAACTGAAACCTCTTCTGCTTCAGTTTGTGCCCATTGCCCCTTGTACTGGCGCTGGGCACCACTGAGAAGAGTCTGGCTCCATCCTCGTGACATCCAGCCTTAAGATATTTCTATGTGTTGATGAGATCCCCCCTCAGTCTTCTCTTCTTCAGGCTAAACAAGCCCAGCTCCCTCAGCCTTTCCTCCCAGGACTTGCCTTGCCGCTGCTCTGCTCCTCACCGACTGAGGGCTGTTGACAGTTAAACCACATTTAAATCTCCCACCCTTACTTCTCTCGATTCATCTCCCTTTGGTTATCTCACACACTTGTGTCTTCATCTCAGCAGTCATAACATCATGGAGATGCTAGTTGGAAGTGACCTCTGAAGGTCCAACTCCCTCTCTGAGCAACACCAATACCAGATTAATCAGTCGTATTGGCCCAAAGCTCCCTTTACCTTTCTGAGGGGAGTTCCTGAAGTTGTGACTTACCCGACCTGTTTTGGACCTCCTCCTTAGGATGAGCTGAACTGTGGTGCCAATCTGCCTCTTCCTCTCCCTTGAGTACAAAAGCAGCCAGGGGCAGCTAACCAGCTGATGGTGTCTGCACTGCAGGGATTCACAGAGTGGTGGGACGTATCCTAGTCTGGATTTTTTTAAGTCTAATGGAAGCAAGATGCCCAGGTGAGAGAAATCTCAATCCTGTGTCAGTTCAAGCCTTCATTAGAGAGAGAATAGACAGGGAAACTCCCTCTTAGGTCACACAACCATAGAGGTTTCACTGGCTCTTCTGCTGAAAGAAAACCCTACTAAAAGTTAGGTGCTGGATTTGTCCTTGCAGTAGGGCATCTATGCCCTGGTTAAGGAAGCAGAACCCCCTATACAACACCTACGGATAGATAGTCACCTCCTGTCTCAAACCTGATCCAGGAGGAAGTAAGAAAGGGAGGAGGGATGGACCCTTGCTCCCCATCCACTCTTCAGTGGCTGGGGGGCATGCAAAGACATTGTGGGACCCCACATGGAACCATCTCAGGAGCGGAGGCAAAGACCTTCTCCATCACCACCCCAGAAACACCTAAGAGGAAACAACTAGTCCTGGGGATCAAAGATGCACTAGCAAGTACCCAGGACGGCGATTTCCACGCCTCAATAGCCCTTGTTTTTTAAGATGCGTAGTCTAGTCTGGGTGGTGGGCTCCCATGTTTGTTATTCTTTGGATTTGGTTAGAAACCAAGACCAGTGTGAGAAAGGCACAGCAGCACCCATAGCTGGTACCACACAGGGGTGAAGGACACAACCCAAGGCTCCCTTCACTCTGTCCCTCCACAAGCAGCAGGTTACCTAGACAAGGAATGACTTCAGAGATCCCTCAGTATGAACAAACCCCTCCATATTCCTGGTCTTGTGTTTGCCTCGGGGTGGTGACCTGCCTGTGTCTGCAGCGGAAGCTGGTACTCATTTCTAGCTATCATTCAGCAAAACAGTATATTGGCTTTTTTACCTGTGTCCTGAAGGAAAGGCAACTGCTACACAGACCAGGCTCAGAAAGGTCTCCTTCAAGCCAAAACAAAAATATCTTTATAGATGCTGTTTTTCACAAGGCAGAATTCCTTTCACAAAACATTTTGCAGAAGACAGGCTCGCAGAGGCATAGCAGTGCTCAAGCTTCGGTAAATGTCACTTGTAAAACAAATGATGGGGAAGACAACGTAGGTAGAAGCACATTTCAGAGGAGACAAAGTCTGTTCTGGTAGAAGTGGAGAATCTAATTCTATTCTGGCAGAAGAGCATTTATCATGGTTTCCTAAGAAAAAATAAAGGGCTTATGTCATTGCTCTGTGCCTGTGTAAGCCTTTTCCCACCACCTGATGAACTTTTTCATCAGTCCTAATCACGTTTAAGAAAGTGCTAATTGTCCTCAATATACCAAGTTCCTATAAAAATGGGCAGATGGGTAAAGGAGTAGGGACTCATACTCTTCCTCACAGAAGGAAGGTTGCAGAGGGAGCTGGTTAGACGTCAGAAAATAATCACTAAAAATCCACCACAAGGCACAATTTCACAGAAAACCAAACTTCTTTAGTTTTGTTGTGCACAGGAGGACCTGATCAAAAGTATGATTTAAAAGGAGGAGGATGAAAGATAGACCATTCGGTTGATTGCCAGGGCAGCCTCTTGTGTCTCCTGAAATTTTCAGTGTCATGGTGGAAGTGGCAGAATTGGCAGGGAAAAAGGAATGGGCAACTGCTTTGGAATAATTAGCTATGGCCCAGAGCGTCAAATCAAACTGGAACAAGAGCAGTTGCAATGAACTATTCCATCTGCCACATGTCCCCTATTGATCATGGTCCACAGGAGCCATACATTCATTAAAAATGCCAGCAAAGACACAGATGCAGAGTCTCAAAAGCTGTGAGGTGCCAGGCTCTGGTTTGATTTATTGGACCTCATCCAGGCAAGAGGCAAGATTCTTCTCATCCGCTTTGCACTACAAGATATTTCCATCAAATGGGCTTGTGCCAAATTAGCATAAATTCATTAAATTATAGGGGATGGATGGGTCTTCCAGCCCAGCTCCCTTTCTCAGGGAAAGATCACTTGGCCTCAAACCATTCCTGGCCTGTTTTTCAAGACTGTTCTTAAACCATTGCGGTGCAGGCAAATCCATTGCTTTCCCAGGCAAATTATACTGTCACTAAAGCAGCCCTCAAATGTGATTTCTGCTGCTTTTTTTCCAGTTCACAGTGTCTGCAATAACATTAGGGCTGTGTTGCAGCCTACCAGAATGTCACTCCTAGGGCATGATAGCAGGGATGCATGTGGTGGGCATGGCACAGGGCCACATGGGAGCATACAGCTCACTGGGATAGCGCTGGAGGAATAACCCAGACACAGGGAACCTGGCTGGGAGTCATCTGCATTGACCGTGGCCATCTGGAGAAAATACTGTGGAAAAGCAAACTCTGAGCTGGGTTCCTCTCCAGGGAGAACTCGTTGACATCCCACAGAAGGGCACGGGAGAGAATTGCGAGTAGGCACATGGATAACCAGCCCGTGAGCAAATGATGTAGCTAAAGCATTTGACGGTGTTGACTGACTCCTTGTGCCCTAGTGCAGAAGCCACCAGAGTGCACAACAAGAGGGAAACGGTCCACGTGTGTTTGGAAATAGCCAGCAAAAAATGATGATTTGGAACCCAAATGAGTGCGTGTGTTTCCCTTCCTACCCATTACCCTACGTAGAAGGCCAGAGGCAGATGGAAGGGGTTAGTGCAGTTTTTGCTGTTACAAGAGATGCAGCATTCTGGACCTCAGATAATGATTTGGGCACCCAGGTTTGAACACATGCTTTGCCTCTGCCTGGCCAAAGTGATGCAGTGATGCACTGAAGTGGCTGGGAATAGAACCCAGATCTCCCATGACCTATGTACGGGATCACTCTGCTTCCAGTCCACCCACCGCACCACCAAATAAAACTATTTAAAGCCAAATGTCTGTTTTTCTATCACAGTGCCTTGACGCATCTGGAGGCAGTTGCTATAAAGGATATACCACAAACAGGAAAAAAATAGATCCTGAAAAATTTAAAACTCCTGTCATTCAGTGGGCAAAATGCTATAAAATCTCTCAGCAGGAGTTTTGGAACCAATACCAAAATACACCATCTAACATTAAATGCATCTATATTAGGCTGGGTCTGACGGTTTTATTGTATTTGCACACAGAAAACTTTGTCCTGGATATTCTGGGAAGGAGCTTTTAATTAGCCTGATCTATCTCCATTGATTCATATGTGGATAAATATTTGCTCGTTAATGCTGATAATCTGGTTAATGAGATGTAACAAAGATGGAGCGGAAGGGTGGGGATGCTCTTTGCTATGATCACGCAAGGTGGTTGTTTAATCTCTTGCTACCAGCTTGTTTTTAATTGGCTTTGCCACAACGAACAGCATGCATTAGGTTTTAGCATCTGTCTCATGTTAGCAAGCAACAGTATAAAAGCTTCATGCTATCTGCAGGGTTTGAATTAGAAGTGTGCTCACCTTAGTGCGTATGTACAGCACTTTTGCTCCAGGCTCTTCAGAAAATGAGTATTTTTCCTTGGGAAAGTAACCTGAAATATCTGCCGATCAGTGGGTCAGGACTTTACTTGATATGGTTACTGTCCTGTATTCCAGGTAGGGCTGATAGTACCTATTAACACTACAGGACCTTTCTGGAATGAAGTCCCAGTTCCTGGTGCCAAACATTATCTATTAGGTAAAGTTTTCCATTCCATGCCTTTGTAATGGGCTGAACTTGTTCTGCCAAATGTGAGACAAAATGAGGTAGCCATATCTGAGAAAGATGATGGGAAAAAACACAGCCTTCAGTTCCTATAAGAAGTATTTTGGGGACAGCCTTCAGTTTAAAAAGCTCTGGCAGGACCATAGGTCAGAGCAGAAACTGAGCATTTCACTCCAGCGGGGTTGGGAGGTGCTTTATGTCAGGACAAGGCAGGAATTAGACAAAACTGGCCCAGTATGGCCAACTTCTCTGGAGAAAGCCTGTTTCTGAGGTGTTGGCAAGGCTGGGCAGTTTGGCAAGGCTGGAGCTTGCTGAGGAAGGGCTTGTAAGAGCATTGACCCCATGGTGTCTGATGGGCATTTCTGCTCCTCTGCAGTCCCCTGGACTGCTCGTTTCCACACTGTTCCCATCTTCTCCAATATCAAGATAGTCCCTGGCATTGGGTGCCAACGGTATGCAGTCTTCAGCTCATTGCTTTTCAGCTTTCTACATAGCCAACAACGAAAAGTAGGTATTTTGAGGCTGCAGTTCATCCTAATATTGGTATCGACACCAGTCAGAGGCCCCAAAAGCACCAGCGTCTCCCCAGTGCCTCTGAGGAAGGCCACAGATCCCTTTAGCTCCAAGGTGCAGAGTCCCTATCTAAACCAGCTGAGATTAATCTCACTGCGAGGCCAAATACGGGACCAGTTTTGCCAAAGTCTGACACACTTTCAGCTGGCACTGGAGCTGATAGGACTTGCACTTTAAGGATGTGAAGTGCTCCGTAACATCAAGAGCTCAAGAATGCACACTGAAAATATAGACCTATTTTGGCATTGCTTTGTAGATGGGATGGTAAAATGGTTCTAAATCACCTTTTTCTCCCTGGAGAGCTGTGAGGAGAAAAAAAATATATGTTTGCAAAATGTTTGGCCATAACTGAGCTAAGTACCTTCAGATATCCACGAGGAAACAAATGGTTCTGTCATCAGAGCGGAGCTGAGCGGGGTGAGTTTGTGAAGTACGGAGCCACACGCCGACCAGGGAGGAGATAGGGGACAACTCAGCCAAGCTATAACTTAATGTCACTTCATCGAGCACCCACCTTCCCTTGCAGCTGCTGCAGCAGGGTCATGCACAGAGAACAGAGCATGATGCTGAAATTAAACTCTGCAAATGTAAGAAATCAAAGTTTTGCACAAGTGATTTTCACTTTGAACTTGTCAACCTTCTGAGCCCTTAACTTTGCAACTTCCTTAGTGTTCATTCAGCAATGTTATTATCATAGAATCGTAGAATCATAGAATAGAATCATAGAATCGCTTTGGTTGGAAAAGACCTTTAAGATCATCAAGTCCAACCTTTAACCTAACCCTGCCATCCCACCACTAAACCATGTCCCTCAGCACCTCATCTATCCTTCTTTTAAATACCTCCAAGGATGGGGACTCTACCACCTCCCTGGGCAGCCCATTCCAGAGCTTTACAACCCTTTCAGTGAAGAAGTTTTTCCTAATATCTAACCTAAACCTGCCCTGGTGCAGCTTCAAACCATTCCCCCTCGTCCTATCATCCGTTACCAGGGAGAAGAGGCCGACCCCCTCCTCACTACAGCCTCCTTTCAGGTAGCTGTAGAGGGCGTTATCTAGCATACAGTGTATTTTGGCTGGAAGATGATGTTTCATGTGTTCAGTAGAAGCCAGTGGTCACCAGGGTAGAGTTAAACAAGACATTTTTTAACATATAACCCAATTGCAAAGTAAAGAAAAATCTATTAAAATATTTGTTCTCGGTATGAGAAAATGCATCTTTACAACAGCTGAAGCCCAGAATCTGTAGTTGCAAAGGCTGTGGTTTATGCACCCCATTTTCAGCACTTACCTTTCCATGGACACTGGTGGGATTTTGAGTGGTGCCTACAGCAACGTCCACCTTTCAATATAAACTCCCAAATCCAAGTGGCTGATGAGGACAGGAGCTGTCTGAGAAAACAGGGGTTTTCTTTGAAATTTCTCTTCCCATATAAATTCAGTTCAGGAAAATACAGTTCTACCCCTGGATACCTCTATATGGTGCATGGCATCACCAGGTACATATTTTGTACGTCTCTTAGCCTTACTGCCCTTTACATGGTGATCCTCCTAACTGCTCTACATTTCCTGGTATACCCCACCGTCTCCCACTTAGCCATGATAAAAGTGCTGGCCTAGGTTGTGTCATGGGTTATACCATCCTCCAGACAAGTAATAATAAGCAACTGAACTGCAACTCTCAGAAGAATGACATTGCCATTGGCAATAGAAAATATTTCAGGGTTTGTTTGCTTGGTGTTTGGGCAAAACAAGGCTGTAAAGAGCTCCTGGCATTAAATGTACTTAGTGAAAAATCTGGTTTTCCAATTAATAGATGTTTAGAAGTTTTTGACCAACCCAAGTTGTTCCATCTCCTTATTCTTTTCATGCACAAAATTTCAAAGTCCTCCTAAGGTATCTAGTTTTGAGGGTACAAAGAGGGTTTTTTCGCCCATCATTCCTTACAGGAAAGCTTGACCCTTCTTGCATTGAGTGGGTTCTCTGGAGGTTGTGAATGAGCTTTGTCCTCTGAGCAGACCTTTTCCCAAGAAAGCCTGGTACTAGCCGCACTTTGTAAATGTGGTTTTCTGCCCTATGTTGTGAACTAATTAACTTCGTTCCTTGTCGTGTGATAATAAGGCAAGGCTAAGTGTGGTCTTATAACCCTGAGACTGTCATTTGCTTTCTCTTGGGTTGTCATCAAGGCAGATCTGTTGCATGCATCAACCCAAAAGAGCTCTTCTGAGGATAGCCAATGTTTTATTCTTCTGTGCGTTGGCTGTTAAATGGTGTTGCAGGCATCAGTGGCTTTTACTGATGGGCCAGGCCCTGGAGGAAGATGGCTGCTGCAAAGTTCAGGGTGTTGGGTTTTAGTTCTTAGCAGCAGGTGTTACATCAGGGTTATCACTATGGCTATATCCACTAGATAAATGCACCCATTCCAGGAAGCAAACCCTGCACTTTCTCCAGCAAAGCAATGCAGAGGGACTCACATCCACAAAACTTGGGGCTAGCCCTCTCTAGAGGAGACTTGCATTTCCACGTTGACACAGGGTTTTCTCCAGACATCACTAGGTGTCCCAGTAGCTTTAAGACTTAATTACTATTTTGAGACATCTTTAATGCAAAAGGGTGTATAATAACATACCAGTTGTTGGCAAGCTGCCAAAGAGGGTTTTGGGTAATCCAAGTGTCCTACGCCTCAGGACGACCCTGCAAATGGGGCCCATCCAACCCTCTGTCCCACCAGGTTACCATGTAGCACCAGTGGATGGTAACTCCCTGTGGACAAGGTCTTCTCTGTGGAGTACATGAGAGCACTCATCTCTCCTTCACAAGGGACCTCTTAAATGTGGCCATGGGGTTGGAGACAACCAATCCCTTGTAGCTATGGTGGAGCCCCTCATTCACTGTAGCTTGTTTCTATGCAAGGTTTGTGATGGGAGAGAAGAAAAGGAGATGGAGATGTGGAAGGTACAGTAGGAGATGAGGAGGAAGAGGAGGAGGCTTGAGGTGGAGTGAGGCTAGTGAGGTGCCTGGAAAGCCGGAGCCCTTCTTGTCTCCAGCAGCCCTGAAGTGGCAGGGCTTCGAGGTTCTCGCAGGTGACCCCACATCAGAAGGTTTGCTGAGCCCCAAAGAAGAACCATCCCCTCTCTCTCCTAATGCTCAAATTCCCAAGAGTGTTTCCAAGGGTCAAAGATGTTTTATAGTCTTGTTTTTGTTTACCCACCTGCTCTAAATTTGGTTGTAGCTGAAAGGGTTTGGGGATTTGGGAGTGAGGGTAGTTCATGAGGCATAGCTTCAGTATTAAGGTTCA
>NW_009259420.1:461146-462119 GCF_000687185.1 Egretta garzetta
CAGCAGCTGGCTGCTTTCACAGGAGAGCTGCTTTCTGATTTGGCAGTTAATTGCCATTCTTATTTGCTGTAAATATTTCCTTTAAAATGCCTTTAGGAACCCTCAGTGATAAGCTCTTCCTTCCGAAGGCATTGCCGTTCTGAGGACTTTCCATCTAGAGATCTCTCAGCCCTTTGCTCCTGTACCTGAACACACATCCTCAAATATCCTCATCTTCCTCATTCCTACAAAGCAAATTCCAGCCACCGGAATGCAAAAATGAAGTCTCTGGTGGGTATTGACTTGTTGCATTGACTACCTGCTGTCCAAGCTGGTGAGGAAACCTGCCTGAGTGGCAGAGGTAGCGTTCACATCTTCCCATGCAACATGTGCTGGAGACAACCTTCTCCTAGTGGTGCCAGCCCCATAGTTGAAAGGGCTAAATAGGAAGAAGGGGAACACACACAAATGTCATCAGGGAGGGAGACAACCCATCTGTTTCAACGCTGTTCATCATCATTTTTGGCTAGGGAAACTGAACCACTTACATACCTGTAGTCACTTGGTAGCTTTCCAGTATTGCTGACACACCAGCTCCTTCTGCCTGTCCTGCTTTCTCTGTTTCGGTGCTGTATAAAACTCTCACATGGAAACAGAAGACTGTACTTCTCCCCGCACCGTAATTTATTGGCCCAAGGCTGGATTTAGTGGAGTGGCTGGAACAGGATATGGCTTTTTAGCTACTCCTAATGAATAGCCTTTCTCTAAGAGGGCTCCTTAGCTAATGCATTTGGAGCTGAGCCAGAGAACCACCGGGTCTGGTGGCAGAAAACCAACTGCCAGCTTGCTGAAGAGAGGGCATTTCCTTCTCCCGGGAAGTTTCCAACCCCAGGCAATTCACAGCTCAGTCATTAAGGCCCCTGAAATGGAACTTTTATTTTCACCCCTTCCAGTAGCTGGAAAAAACTCCAAACATTTACAAGGGATTCCTGCT
>NW_009259420.1:462129-468128 GCF_000687185.1 Egretta garzetta
AGCCAGGTCCAAGCCACGTTTCCTATTGCTCACAGTGGGTGCATTGATGTCACTCAGTAAAGAAAGACCGGCAGGAGATAGCAAGTACTGGACTGGCCCCAGCCATCTCTCTTCAACACAAATCTGCCCAAGAAGCGTGCCTGGAGCAATATGAACATGAGGTGGTTGGTGCCACTTGGCTTCAGGACCTGGAATTAGACCTGCCCCTCTTCTGCTCAGCAGTTTGTTTATTTATCACAGTTAATGGGATCTGCGTTTCCCCCAGTCAGGTAAAGGCTAGAGCACATCACAGGGGTTATCTTGCCTGACCTCCTGCATTAAAGAAAGGGCTGCATTCCCCTGCAAGACGGTGGCAATGCAAGGCTGCAAGTGCTGAGAAAGCACAAGACAAGAGCCAGGCTGCAAATCCTCCAAAAGAGGTCCATAGAATCATAGAATCATAGAATGTTTTGGGTTGGAAGGGACCCCTAGAGGTCATCTAGTCCAACCCCCCTGCAGGGAGCAGGGACACCGCTAACTAGATCAGGTTGCTCACAGCCCCGTCCAACCTGGTCATGATGGAGTAAAAAAAACTACGTGTGGAAGCCCTGCAAGTGATCATCCATGCAAGCATCAGTTATACAAACACTGAGCAGGGGACAGCCCCCACTATGGAAGAAGGATGCCCTAGTCTTTGCTGGAGGGGCTATGCTGGAGCTGGGTCTAGGTCTTCTGCCATGGACAAGACCTTTGTGTTTTAGATGGGGGAAAGCTAAAAAAGAAAGAACTTTTAGAGGGCAATTCATATCCTAACCTAAACGAGATGGTTTCTAGTATAGAGCCAGTGGGGACAGCTTCACAGCATGGTGCTCTTTTCTTGCAGCAATGAGACAAAACATGGCCAGGAAAGGGGTGGGAACCCTCTCTCCAGCAGGAGGATGGTCCAGAGATGGGCATTGCCCCCCAGGACAGGCTGAGGGGGGGAAGTAGCCAGCACAGCAGGCTCACACCACATCTCATCCCTGGCTGTTTTCCAGCTGCAGAATTCCTCGGATCAGCCTCACACATCGCTGAGAAACAGCCCACGGGTAACGATAAGGATCATGAAGGGCACTGGCTCCAAAATCGAGGGACTCAGAGCCACTTTCAAGCCCTTGGGTCACCATGCAGAGCTGGTAATGGTGCTATTTCTTGCCCTCGGTGAGAACCCTCTCAGCTGTGCCCCAGGCAGGGGACCTGCCATGTATTTCCACCCCACAAGTAATTTCAGAAATGCAATTTGGAAGGGCATGGGGCACACACACATGCACAACAGAACAGTGAAGGCACCATCAGCTGTTCCCCAACCTACTTTGAGCACAAACAGCAGCGGCCTTGGGTTCAGAGCAGCTGCCAGCTCTTGAACCACTTGCCTTTAAAGCCAAGTTCTTTAGGAGAGACTTGTCAAACTGCACCAGAAAAGTTTTTCTGCCATGGGCTATTTCTGTTCCCAGGGTCCCTTCCATAGGAATTATCTGGAAAGCTGTGAGGATACATTGTGAAGTCAAGCTGGCAGCCAGCCATGGGCTTGTCCGCCTCCCTCAGCCTGGGGATTTGGGGAAACAAAATGGAATGACTTCACATCACAGGGTTTGCTTTCCCGTGTATTCCTCGCTCAGAGACAGCATGCAGAGTCAGAGGAAGAAGGAGCAAAGCACAGAGTTTTCCAAATATTGCATCTGTCCTTTTCTTCCACCTTGCAAAAGCAGAGTTATTTGGGGTTAATCACGTTGTGTTTCACTTCCAGTGACACCACACGGTTACAGCGATCCAGGGCTCTCTGCAGGCTGGGCTATCTGAGATCCTTAAGGATACACAAGCCTGTTCATCATAGGCTTCAGCCCCTCTTGTGTCAGGTGCTGTACAAACAGTAATGTTATTTCTAGCCCAGAGGAGCTTAAAGTGGTGCATCCAGATGGATGTGGGAGGCAGGAGAGCACCCAGTGGTATCTGCATGCAGACAGACTGCAGTTTTCCCAACATTCAGGCAAAGGAGAAGGAATTAGTGGTCTAAGTATTGGCAGGTAGCTTCTGCTAGCCTAGGAAAGCAACCAAGGAGAAGGGCCCCATTCCCATTGCATCTGACCACCTCCATGGCCATTGCCCTCCCTCCCTGAGTCCATTTCCCTGAATACCTCCTTACCAGCACTTCCCTTTCCATCCATGTCCCTCTGATAAACGGGGCATGTCATTATTTCTGGTTTGCAGGTAGGCAAAGAGTTTAGGGGTAGGATGGGACTCACAGGTGAAAACTTCTACACGTGGGTACATATACTTCTACGTATGGGTATATATGGTACATATGGGTCTATGGGTAGGTGTCTGTACATGAACTGGATGTCTCAGCTCCCGTTATTGTCCATGTTTAGAGAGCTAGATTGCCAACCAGATTTGGAGTGCAATCTACTTCCTTAAGAGGTGCCCAGTGCTGTCCAAGATCCCCTAAGGTAGATGAAGCCATCCTGTGGGGCTTTTGGTTGCAAGACATCCAGAGGGACATCCAGAGACCAGGAGGGACATCCCAGGGGATTTATCTCCAGCGGTACAAGACACGTAGGCAAACTCTGTGTCTCCTTTAGGATGATCTGGTTGCACCCTGGATTACTTTCCCAAGAAAGTCAAAAGAAAACCAAACACCCTCATAGAAAATACTTCTGGTAACCTGCCCACGCAAATATTTTTTTCTCTTTCCCAAAACTGGGGTGTAGGTTGCATCAGGATGCTTGGTATCTTGGTGTGTCAATACCTTCCCCTCAGATGCACCCTTCCACAGGCTAATTCTGAAGCTGTGTCCTGAAAATAAAAACAGAAGGATCACTGCTGCTTTCTCAGATGGCCTATGAGGAGTCAATGTGGCTTCCTTTACATCGCTGCCAAGCATTAAAAACCACATCGAGTGTTTCAGTGCAGGAATAGCAGGGAATAGGTAGAAAAGTCTTTGAAGGAAGGGCTTGATCTTTTCTGACTGGCAGTGATAGAGAAGAAAAGTCATCTAAGTAACTTTTCTGGTCTGACCTGTCTGTTTCTCCTGTAGGTTCCATCACTTGGCACATTTATCCGGGCAAGTAGGACCCAGCTGGCCAAATAGATGGAAAACATGGAGTTACCTCCCAGTGGTGGGTTTGGCCTCTCCATTTAGGACATGTGGTGACAGTAAACCTTTTGGATAGGGTGGCAGTGTGCACAAAGCTTGTCCCATCACAGCTCTAGGTCTTTGCCCACCTGCTAATGCTGAGATGTGAGAACCAGCTCAGAAACACACAGCAGGACACATGTGATGGCTCTTCCTGGGCTTCTTTAGCATCCCTTGATGACCCCAGCAGGCAGCATGGTTACTGCTGTCCTACAGGATGAAGCCATGAACTTTTCCCAAAGGCCAGGGGAATCGGGATGTGGGTGGTTTAGTTTTCCTACTGCAATGACAGGGCAAGGGAAAGTATTTGCATTCAAAACATAACTTTCCCAGTGTCTGAAGCTGTTTGAGTCAAAGGCAGTGAGGGTAGGGGGCTGAATGGAGATTGTTTACATTGAATGTAGCCGTCAGCCTGTCAGGATTTATTCCTCACTTTCAGCTGGAAAAGGTCTGTTCCTTCTCTCTGTGTTCTCTCACTGCACACCCATCAGCACGCACTTAGAGAAACTGCAGGTGATTGAATTAGCAGCCTAATGTATGGAACAAAAATAATTTGCTCCAAAACCAGGCATTCACCACTCAAAGCAGAACTGGGTGACTCACAGCAGAATTGAGACATAGCCAGAAATGTGGTGACGTCTTCCATCCCACCACCAAGTGCACTGCCAATCCCTCAAGTGCCTTCTTCCTTCATAGCTCTTCATCTTCTTCCTCTCCCTGTTTCTCCTCCTATCTGTACCGCTCTGTGGCTTTGGTGTGCAAGTCCCACAGGCAGCTGTCACCATTTTGAGAAAGGAGTGACTGCCACTGCAGATCACCATGTTGCATGATCCCAGTCAAAATGACTTGAGCTTCATGCGTGTCCGCGTCCCTGACCCACTGCTGCCTGTGCCTTTGGGGAGGCCATTCTGGATCTTATTGCATCCAACTCTTAGAAACTCTGTTTGCAGTGCGAACATATCTGCGCCTCATTTGCAATTGTTTAGGTTTGTATCCATATCATCTTCTTTTTTAAGTAGTTATATTCTCTCTTTAGCTTTCATCCTTCTGGCAGACAGGTGGTCAGATGTCTTCTTTCCCTGTGTCTTCTTTTTGCTGCATTGAACAAGCAAAAATTCATCCCCCCTAATGAATTCCCATATTCCTCCACTGGTCCATCTGGATTTACCCCCCTTTAAGAGAAGATCGCTGATGATTTGGACACTTTGGGACACCAGCTATGTACTTCACAGTCAAACTCTTGAAGGTGCATGAGACAAATGGATTGCCTGGGCAAGCAGCTCTTTGTGGTAATCCTGATGTCCCTGTTAGCACTGGTAGTGGCGGATAACACCTCCCACCTAGAGAAGAGACAGGGAAGGCAACCACCTGCACTGTGTCGGTGGATGTCCCCTGTGATTGCCACCATGCAACCTATGCAGCTTGGTGCTCTGGCTGTTAAGTCAGCACTGGGTTTGGACTCTTCTGAATCATGCCACAGAGATCTCCAAGGAAGAGTGCCTAAAAACATAAATGCCGTGTCTGAGTGTGTGCTCAGGATTGTGCCAGAGGGTTTATTTCATGAGCCGGCCTTGTCTGCTGCCGTTTCTCTCCATAAAGGACTCTCCAAAGGACCCTCCTTCCAAACTTAGCTGGGAACAGCTCCCCATGTCACTGAAGGGGGCACACCTCAAAGGTGTGAGGTCCCCATCTGCCAGTGCTGAAATATGGGTTAAGAAATGCTGTTCTACTGGCAGCTATGAGCCATCCTGCCTCTGGAACACTTGCTTATGGTCACCATGGTGACTGGGTCAAGCACCTCAAAAAAATTATCTTGGAAAGTCCATTTTTCTTTCTCCCTATTTATTACTTGTCACTTCCAAATGCCTACCTCTCACCTTTCTCCTTCTCTAGCCCAGGAGTGACCTGCATTTTGAGGGTAAACCAGCTTTGAGGTGACCTAGGAGTGTTTATTTTATTCCAGACTGCAATCATCAAGGAGGCAATTCCACCACACACATTTGAAAAAGGTGTCACAATCCACGAGAAAACACTTTGCTTGTGAGAAGAGAGACAGAGGGACCGGGCCAGCCATAGGTGGTATCAGGACCTGGTTTCCCCACTCTTTTCCATTCAAATACTCCACCAGTAAGGTTCTCAGGTGGACAGACATTGGAAATTAGCCTGGGCTGCAATAAAACAGGCTCTTTTAAATATAGATGATCATGCATCATACCTCAGCAGCCAGCACCCAAGCAAAAGAAAACACCTTTGCAGCGGTCACAGGAGCAAAGGATCTCAAGGTTAGAAGCCTCCCTTGGATGAAAAACTTAGGAACCTCTTTCCTTAGCTAGCCCTATGTTTATGCTTAGCCATGCTGTCCCATCCTCTCCCATCTACACTGCCTGCTGCCCAAAATGGCCCCTGGGATTCACCTCTCTGCAAGCATCTCCCAGCCCCTTGGGCAGAGAGCTTTGCTTTTCTCCCTCGTCTCCTCCTCATACCAATGGACACCTCTATCTTGGTGTTAGAAAAAATCCTGTTCAGGGGTTTGGTAGGCACCCAGGCAATGGTGTGGGCATTTTTAATGGCCCTGCAAAGTCAGACACTGAATTTGGGTGTCTGCCTTGGGGTCACCGCTGGAGTCACCACTGTTGTTACGCTGATACCTGCACAGGTCCTTGTACCCAGAACTTGTTTCCTTCCTTCACAAGGTTGAAACCTTCCTCATTTAGTGGCTGTTGGTCTCAAGCCCACTCTCAATCCCACTCAGAAAGCTTCTTTCAACTGACTCTGCTGATGCTAGGCTGGTCACTCAGAGAAGTTTCAGCATGAACAAGTTTTCTTTTGATGTCATCTTCTCCCAGGT
>NW_009259420.1:468159-494301 GCF_000687185.1 Egretta garzetta
CACAAAACAGAAACACCATGGCAGGTTTTGAGAGGTAAACTGGAGTTTGATTCCTGCAGATTTTGGCGGAAGCCACGAAGGCTGACACCAGTTCTAGGCAGTAGCTGTGCCTCTATTACCCCTGATACTGGTAAGGAGCAAAAAGCATCCCACTAGGCAGATGTTTCAATTAAATTCTGGAATGTCTGCAAAACCATGCAGTAAAGGCCTCCAAATGAAAACCAAACTGAGCTGTTTATTGCCATTAGCAAACAGAAAAAAAAAAAAAAAAACCCACCACGACAAAACAACAGAGAATGCAAGAATGTGATCATTTGGGAACAATTCATTATTTGTTATTCCTACTAATAAAATCTATTTGTACTGCAGTTACATCCAGGAGCATGCATGTAGGAGCTGGAAGTCCCATAGCAAAATGGTAATTCCTCTCTCTAAAGACTTCATTGCCTTGGGTTTGTGAGCTTAACGGTGCAAACTGTTGACCTCTGGCTGCCATCTGGTTGTGCGACTATCACAAGTAGTCCACAGCAGATGCACAGAAGACTATCTAGCACTAAAATGTGTATGTTTGCAGTGAAAAATTGGATAATGAGGTTGTTGAATCACCCAAGGGAGATCCAGAAGGCAGCGAATGGTCTTTTCTCAGCAGGTTTAGGATCTAGTGAAGGAAGAGAGAGAACTGTTGGGTCAACAAAAGAAAATTAAACTCTGTTTTTCAAATTGACTCATGATGCCCTATTCCCCCATGTGCTTTGATTGCTTTTGGTTTATAAAATTAAACATAAGCAAATTTCTATACGAAGTACTTCAGCATGTCTGTTCCTCCCTATTCCAAAAGAAAAGGTTTGTTTAGAAAAGTTTCAAGATTGAAACTTTGCATTTGTTTTGCAGATACTCTCCTTCTCTTTCCTCAGCTTTAGCCAAAACAGTTTGACAAGTTTACCCTGCATGAAAATTTGTGTTTGTCTCCTTCAATCTGCATGCTCTGCAGCGAATGAAATAGCCATCCAATATATTTTTGACCTGATATCATCAGATGTCTTTTCTTTCTGTCAGGCTGCATGAGAGTGGTGTCAGGAGAGATATCCTAGTACAGCCTGGAAAGCTCTTGGGAATCCCTGTGTATGAAATGATTAAGAAGGTTGGATAATAAAGCAGACGTGTTATCGCTGTGAACAACCATGACATTTCTTGGTTGTACCCATTTTTCAGTTTCCCTCTACAGAACAAATCCAAGACTGAAATGCACCTTTGTTGCTCGATATATCCCAAAAGCCATTTTAGGGGACCAAGTGACCTCTTTCAAAGGAGAGTCATGGACAGTTAGAAGTGGTGGAGAGTGAGAAAGGATGTCACCCTGCCCTTAAAAAAAATAATTACCCTTGAGCTATCCCAAAATCCAGTCAGGAGCGGTCAGTTTGACATTCTTCGCCTGCAACTTGTCAGTGCACTTGGCTGTGGGAGTAGCATCGAGGGCCAGGCATCAGCCATGGAGTCACATTCTTCCCCGTGTCACCTCCAAAGTCCTCTTCGGGGCTCTGGGAACAGACGGTATCACCCACACCTCCTCATGCTGGCCACAGCTGGGGACACCTGTGCTGCAGGAGATGAGGATCAAGGGCAGATTCGTGACTGTAGAGGTTCCCAGGCGAAGTGCCAAGGGACCCCTGACAGACTGCAGAGCCAGCCCATAAATTGGACCGTTTCCTCTCTCTCAAAGGGAGCATCCAGGGATTTCTCCATGCCAGGACATCAAAGAGGAGATTATAACCAGCTGTCTCATGCAGCTAATTGATACCAGGCCTCTCTATTCCTCGGGGAGGTCCCTGAGGGAACCAAGCCAAGGGAGGTCAAAAAGAATGAACAAAGGAGCACAGATGTCCCAGAGTGCGAGGAGGGCAGAGACCACCTTCACCCCAGGGACTCCTTGGGGGACTAATCTCCCATTTGGTCCAACACTCCCCTTTACTCAAGGACAGAGTCCATCAGTGGAATCTGGACTGATTTGCCACTGAGTATCTGGGGGAATGGCTCATGTCACCCAACTTTTCCCTCTTGTTTAAAGAGCCTGGCGCAAGGGCAGGACAGAATGTCAGTACAGACTGGGGGATGAAGGGACTGAGAGCAGCCCTGCCGAGAAGGACTTGGGGTACTGGTGGATGAAAAGCTGGACATGAGCCGGCAATGTGTGCTGGCAGCCCAGAAAGCCAACCATGCCCTGGGCTGCATCCCCAGCAGCGTGGCCAGCTCCGCTATGGTGAGACCCCCCTGGAGACCCCCCTGGAGCCCTGCATCCAGCTTGGGAGTCCCCAGCACAGGACAGACATGGACCTGTTGGAGTGGGGCCAGAGGAGGCCACGGAGATGGTCTGAGGGTTGGAGCCCCTCTGCTAGGGGGGCAGGCTGGGAGAGTTGGGAGTGTTCAGCTTGGAGAAGAAAAGGCTCCAGGAGACCTTGTTGCAGCCGTTTGATATCTAAAGGGGGCTTTTAAGAAAGACGGAGAGAGACTTTTTGCCAGGGTCTGTAGTGATAGGAGAAGGGGTAATGGTTTTAAGCTAAAAGAGTGTAGGTTGAGATTGGACATAAGCACAAAATTTTTTGTGGTGCTGATGGTGAGGCACTGGAACAGATTTCCCAGAGAAGCCGTGGATGCCCTCTCCCTGGAAGTGTTCCAGGTTGGATTGGACAGGGCTTTAAGCCACCTGGTCTAATGAAAGATGTCCCTGCCCATGGCAGGGGGGTTGGACTAGGTGACCTTTGAAGGTTCCTTCCAACCCAAACTGTGCTATGATTCTGTGATGCTGTGTCACCCCAGTGACTGGGATCTGTGGCTTAGAGGGGCAGCCATGCTCCCTTCCCTGTCTTCTCCACAGCCTCAGGGTAGGATATTCTGTAACTCAGCAGAGTGCCTCCGTGCTTTGATTTTGCAAAGAAGCAGAAGTTACCTTTTTAGAGAGCTCAAATGGGAAATCCCCCCAGGAGAATCAGAAAGTCAGCATCCATTTGTCAAGGCATGTTTTGATCTTTCCCAATAACTGGAAGAACTTTCTTCAAACAGAAAGTGAAATTGTCTGAGCAGAAGCATTTTGTCCTCCTTTCTCATCAGTGATCAAAAGAATAAGAGAACTCTGTTTCCCATGGCTTGCATCACTTCTGTACTTCCAAATCAGCAGCTTAACTTTGTGCCCAGTCCAGCGCGGCTGGCGATGGATGTGTTGGCTTTTACAGCAGTCAGGGGTGCAGGGCTGAAATGTCTGGTGGCATCCATGCTGCTGCAAAGCACAAGCGTTGTCATGCAGACCTGTACGCATTTGCATTTGCAAACCTGAAACTGGCTATTCCAGGTACAAAACTGGCAGTTTAACCCCCTGCAGGTGACTGATTGGCATCTTTTGCATTAAATTTCTGGGAAATGGTGTGTTACATAAGTGAAGAAGGAGGAGTAAGAAGCAAGAAGAGAAAACCATTAGGCAGAGGTTAAAAGGGGGATGGAGAAAAGACCCATTTGTGCAACCTCTCCCTTTCTCCTTCATTTACCCAGTCATGCCAGAAGGCCCGGTGCTCTCCAATGTCAATCCAGAGTCAGCAGCAAATGCAAATCAGTCACATTTGACCTTCTTGTTATAATATTTGGGGCATGGATTCAGCCTCCTGCACATCCGCAAAGCACTTGCCATTCTCCTGGGTGCAGTGGCCCAACGTAAGCGAAGCATTTAAGCAGAAGCTGAACTCACGAGATTCCCAAGTAGCAGGTCTGGATGCTGGCCAGCAAAGGAGGATTTCATTGGAAAATGCCAGTTGGAAAACTAAGTGGAAATGTCCCAGGTTTAGCAACCTCTGCTTCAATCACTACTCATAACTCCAGGGCAGCCCATTCATGCCAAGTTTCCATGGCTTTCTTACCATGCAACCAGCAGAGTGAAAGCCTTGGCAGCTCTGCACTAACACGGGCTTGACTCCTGGATCCAACGCAAGTAACCTGGAAGCCCTGGGCACCCTGTCTCCAGAAAGGGTTTTTTCTCACTCTTCAAGGCTTCCAGCTACAAGTATGTTAATGTGAGGGACTTTAAGACACTCCAGATTTCCAGATTCATATATTCCAAGGACCACAGGACTTCCATTGCCTGATCTCCTGTGTTGCTCAGCCCAGGGAAAACCCAGGGAATGTAGCTGGACAAGGACTTTGCATCTTCTGTACCCTGTGGCTAGGGGGGCTTGAGAAGACAGAGAGGGGCAGATTTCCTCACGGTGCAGATCCATCTAGTGGTGGTTGGCTGTTGGCATGGTTGTCTCCATGGATTAACAAGTGTTTCCACGTCAGCTGGTAGCTGTCAGGTTTCCATGGATAAATCCCTTTTAGACAACAGTGTGCAATGGAGGTTCTTAGAATTCATTTTTTTAGATTTATGGTTCCTCAGAAATTTTTATTACTTTTTTGATTGCATTCAGGTTTTTGAAAGAAAACAAATATCAGACATCGAAATTTCCCACAAACCAGGCATCTGGATTTCCATATAGCTCTGTTCCCAAGCATGGATTGACACATTCTGCAAAAACAGTCTTAACAATTCCACTTCATCACATTAAAATCATGGGGATTTGTGCCACTGGCTTTGTAGAAATACAGATTATTAGCACTAGAAATTGTTTTAGGAGATTATCTGGTCCCTCTCTTGACCTCAGGTCAAAGAAAATGGATCTGGCCTATATAATGAGTATGTAGTAGAGTATTTCCATTACATGGGAATTTCTGGTTGCCCTGGTGCTACGAAACTGGTTCCAGTGTTCCAAGTCTGCTTTTGCTGCTTCATGTAATTCAGGCAGCATCTGCATCACTACAAGTCTGTTCTGTATGGGTTATTGTTGAGGAAAAAGCTCTACCATCCAACAGCAGTGCAAGTATAAACCGTGTGACATAAATTGATCCTAAATCCAACTCCTGATGAGCAGCTTCAGCCTTCTCAAGGCTGGCCTCTTCTTTCCCAGTAGCTCCATTGCCCCAGTCTTGTAACTGGCTTTCTTTATCCTAGGACTCCCCTACACACAATACACACATCAGCACCCTTTCCCTGAAGTTGAGATGTTTCTCTTATGGTGTGAGTTGGCTGAGAGCATGGCTAACCAGCAGATGCTCCCAAGCAGCATAACTTCCAAAGGAGTACAGGTTATCTCATGTGTAAGTTACATGTATGAGACCATTTTATGTGTTATTCACAAATAATTATTTACCTCCAAAAATTATTAAATACAAAGCCTGATTTGATTCTATTTTTTTGGTACAGCTGGTGAATATTGTCACTTGTTAAAAATACAGCATTGTTCATGAGATGCTGGAATTTTGCCACCCTAACCATGGCATGCTTTGCCGTGCCTTGCTTGATTTAGTGACTTATTAAAATCACCACATTTCTGACCAGACACTTGGAACCCCACGGGAGAGCTGGGCACCAATGCTGTGCTCTGTGCTGTTTGCATAGAAAACCTGGTTGGCCATGGTTTTAGTAGTGGTTGAACCAGATACCTCCAGAGATCCCTTCCAAATCCATTTATTCTGTGTCTCTCAAATCAGATCCAAGTGGACAGCCATATAAGTCAGTAAAGTTATAATTGACTTAGTTTGTTACACTTCGTTTGTTCTGCTCCCGCCCTTTTGTTCCAGTATGTTAGGCCTATATCATTAGAGAGTCGAAGTCCACCTATGCCTCAAAATTTCAGAGAAGTAAGCTGCTTCTGTACCAGTAAACTAAATGCCTGGGAAGTTCCCAGACACTGAAGCCAGCTGGCAGATGACAGCCTTTATCTCGGCTAATGAACTCTCTTAGCCTGCAGAACAGGGTAGCTGTGTGCAAGCCGCCTGTTGGGAATGGACCTTGGGAGATTCCTCTCCCACACCATGCCTTGTGCTGGTTGCATGGGCTGAAGTTGTTCCTTTTTGCTTTCATGGAAATGTCTGTTCCAGTGGTGGGGATGTTCATAGGTAAGCTTCAAATTGACAATGAATATGCAACTGGGGCAAACTGGCTGGCACAGTAATGCTCTGGAACATAGGTGCACACGTCCAGGCATTTACCTGGCAGGTAGGTACCTAAACTCTCATTACCATGCAGGGTGATGTGGGGTATCATGCTGTTTCCATTAAAGATGAAAAACGATGGCGCAGCTAAGCCTCCAATTTCTACTCCAGAAAGCGGCTGATCTCCTGCAGGTCCTGTGTCACAGCTGTGAAAGTTTTGGATGTCCTGTGTTGTGCCAAACAGCACGAGGCACCTCTGCCTGGGCATCAGAATTGAGCCCTTCACTCACATGCAGATAACTAAATTTAGGTGTCAGTTTGTGAGATGAATCCTACCCTTGAAGACCCCTGATAATCTGGGTCCCAGCTGTTCTGGCTCATTGAAATCGTCTCTCTTACGCTTCCTCTCTGTCATTCAGTGGATCTCCTTTTTAAACAGTTTGTTTCAGGCCAACTGTGAAGATTAACAAAGTCTATTACTTTGTTAATATCTTGCAAATATTTTGTCCACTCCCTCCACACCATTGCCTGTATTTATTCCAACAACTCCACCTTCAAGTGAGCCTTAACTTCGTGTGTGTACCTGGGTGAATATCGTGCAGGTCTCTTGCTTCTTCTGCTCCTTGCTATAGGATCCACCACCTCCAGAGGTAACTGGGATCCACGGAGCCTATCCTTGTTTTAAATGGATGTGCCACTATCAAGGAAGGACTCTGAGCTGACATTCCCATTTCTTTACTGAAACAGGACTCAGACGTGTCAGTCTTTTCATTTGTCCATGTTTTTCCTTAAGTATGGAGTAAAGGCACATCTGCTGAACAGCTTGCTGCTTCGTGTTCCAGAAAAGAGTTGAAAACAGCACCTCCCCTTGCATTTCCAACTGGGGAATCACATAGGCTTCATGGGGCTGTGAAAAATAGGTTGCAGAGGAGTGGTGCAAATTCTGATCTTTGGCTCCTCTGTGTTTGCTCTCCTGGCACAAAGGGGATGAAATCCAGCTGAACTCTGGAGGCGTCCACCCCAGTCTCCCTCCCATTAGCAAAGAGCTGAGGGAATTACCTGACTGCCCTAATGGGACAACCTTCCTACTGCTTGGTGAGCCTGCAGTAAAACTCGTGGTTGCTCTGAGCTGCCATTCAAGTCTATGAGAGAATCATAGAATAGAATAACAGAATCATTTAGGTTGGAAAAGACGTCCAAGATCATCAAGTCCAACTGTTACCCTAACCCTGCTATTCCAGAACCAAACCATGTCCCTGAGCACCTCATTTGCCCGGCTTTTAAATCCCTTCAAGGATGGGGACTCGACCCCTTCCCTGGGCAGCCCCTTCCAGTGCTTGACAACCCTTTTGGGGAAGAAATTTTTCCTAATGTCCAACCTAAACCTCCCCTGGCACAACTTGAGGCTGTTTCCCCTTGTCCCATTGCCCGTTCCCTGGGAGAAGAGACCAACATAGAACTTCACAGGAGAAGTTTGGAGAAACAGCAAAGTTGGGGACTGTACTTTTTCAGAAATAATCTGAGCAACATAACAGCTTGAAACGTCTATTACAAGCTGACCTTTTCTCTTCAAGGGAGTCGTGGACTTACACGGGAGCCTCTAACTCACTTTCTGCAATCTGATTGTCTTTGTTGTTGCTATTGTCTCTTCTACTACTGATGCACCTCAGCCCTGGCCTGGTTATCTATTCCTGCATCAATATATTGCGACATCTGTCACAAGATGTTGTGTGCACAGACCTGTCAGCAAATCTGAAATGGCTTTGCTTAGATCCAGGATCAGTCCAGGCTCAACTCCATGCCTGGCAAGGAGATCCTTCTTTTCTGCTCAGACATGGACTTAATGGTATTAGTAATGACAGTGTATTGATGCTTTGTAGTTATTTATAAGAGGCATTAAAGAGGTTATCAGACCAGGGCAAGCACAGCTGAGCTAATCTGAGCTTTCAAGCTTGGAGGGCAGCAGAAAAAAAAATACACCTGAAAAGACTCAACCCTAGAAATGAGACGTTGGGCAGTCACGTGGTTGTGTGCAGTTTTGGAACCAAACAAGCCCTACTTTCATGGAAAATTCATCTGTGGAGTGGAGTGATTTGGGCCTTCCAAGTGTAACGTGAGGATCCAAAAACATGCAGGGGTGCTAGCGAAGGCCTCACCTCCAGATATTCAAGGTTGAAGGCAGAAGTGCCAAGCCTCATATACTCCCTGTGTTTGGGGCCCCATATACCAGAAGAGCAGCCCAAACATCTTTTACTTCATGCATACACCCCAACACACACACACACACATCAACATTTTAAGTAAGAACTCAGTTCAGTTAGAAAAGCAATTTTTTTTTTTTTTTTTAAACAGCAAAGGAGTTGTCTGGCTGCAAACAGTAATTACTGCCCCATTCCCTTCTGGCTTGGGTCATGCACTCTGGAAGTCAGATGCATATGCTGAAAAGACCAGGGTCTCTGAGTGATGCTCTGTGGCCTGATGCATAATTGGGAAATAGCATCCCTCGGCATACACAGCGTTGGAAGAGCTGAGATCAGAGGATTTATCTGCTTTCCTCTAGAGACAAATGCCAGGAGGTCACTCTGTGTGTCATCAGGCTTAGCCCAACAGAGAGCTCAGCATCCAAGGTACACTTGGAATAAAGTATATTTATTAAGGCACTCATCAGCAGTGATTGCTTGGCAGGCAGTAGAGACACAAGGCCAGGCCAGGCTCTGGCATAAGTCTGCAAAGCCTCTTAGAGCTGCAGCTGGCTCCTCAGCATAACAGTCTCCTCCTCCCAAAAAAGGGGCACAGAGAGAGATCCAAAGTGCCGGGAGGACCTACGGATCTGACTCCTAGAAGGGAAGAGTGTTGAGACACAGATGTGATTTTTCATAAGCCTCATGCACCTCCCTTTGCAGCCATCCGGGACAAGTCCAGTGCTGCAGCTCCAGCTGGAGATCTAGCACCAAGGAAAATGTGTTTGTTGGCCTGTAGTGCTTTTCAAGATATTCGCTGAAAAAGAGCCATCCCCTTCGCTCATAGTGTTATGCTGAAATGCTTCCCAGGGACATGAGAGTCTCAGGTCCCAGCCACTACTCTTCCACATCCACAGTCAGGCTTTCAGCCTGTCTCTTCTATACCCAAAAAAGCATAGAATCATAGAATGTTTTGGGTTGGAAGGGAGGAGAAAATAATATCCCAGAGGCTTCTGTGCTACAGTCATGGGACTTGAGGTCTTTTCACAGGAAAGCCCGTATCTCCTACAAGGTATCTGACACCTGAAGTCAAAGGACTTGGCTAAGGTGAAAAAAGCCACAGTAACAACCTCCTTCTGCGTGAATATACACGGGCAGGCATGCAAGGGGCAGATGCACTCACCCTGAGAGACATATGAGGACAGATTCCTTGCTTCCTTGTGGCTGGAAAGCTGCCCAGCAGAAATGGACCTGGGGGTGTTGGTTGACAGCCACCTGAATATGAGCCAGCAAGGTGCCCAGGTGGCCAAGAGGGCCAACAACATCCCGGCTTGTATCAGGAGTGGTGTGGCCAGCAGGACCAGGGAAGTCATCCTTCCCCTGTACTTGGCATTGGTGAGGCCACATTTTGAATACTGTGTTCAGTTTTGGGACCCTCACTCTGAGAAGAACAATGAGGCACTGGAGCATGTCCAGAGAAGGGCAACAAAGCCGGTGAGTGGTCTGGAGCAGAAATATTATGAGGAGTGGCTGAGGGAACTGGGGTTGTTCAGCCTGGAGAAGAGGAGGCTGAAGGGAGACCTTATTGCCCTCTACAACTACCTGAAAGGAGGCTGTAGCAAGGTGGGTGTTGGTCTCTTCTGGGGGTGTTCAAAAACATGTACACGTGGCACTTCAGGGCATGGTTTAGTGGGCATGGTTTAGTAGGCATGGTGTTGTTGGACTTGATGATCTTGGAGGTCTTTTCCAACCTTAATGGATTCTATGATTCTATTCTATGACTCTTTCTCCCTGACCTGCATTCATGGGGCTGAGCTATCCTCATTGAGGGTAACTAGTATACTCTTGGAAATATATGAAAGCAGCTTTGATGCCATCCCATCACTTGCTTTATGCCTGTGGCTTACCTTGAAGACTTAGGCTGGTTTCTGGCATGGCTAACTCCATTTCTGAGGTTGTCAGCAAACCTTGGCAAAAAGCCAAGGAAATAAGGTGGAAACACCTTAGGAGGAGGAATCAGGTAGAGGGAATGGAGAAACAAGCCAGTGACCTACACACCACCAAGAGGAGAAGCAACGCAGGGTGGTTGGAGCACCAGGACGCAAAGCCTCCCAACTCCTAGTGCTGATGCTGTGCAGGGCTCCAGTGCCACTGAGCAAGCGGCAGAGTTTGCCAAGTGCTTGCAGGCAGGGCTGCCCTGGTTTGATTTTCCTCATTTGGGCATGGTCAGGAATGAGCGTGTGTCCTTTGGCACCTGTCCCTGCGAGAGCGAGACGCAACCACAGAGGAAGGCACAGAAGAGAGTCACTGGCAGATGCCATTTGCTTGCCCCAACAGGGAACAGGGGATATTTTGATGGGGGCCTTAGGACAGTCTCCACAGAGAAAGCACTAGGTCTAAGAAGGAGAAAGGAGATTTTTTTTTTTTTAATAAACCATTCTGGTTGTCTGAGGGGTTTTTGTTCTCTTGATCTTGGTTATACATTTACTGCTGGACTGAGAGGGGAAAGCTCACAGGTCAGGAGAACCTGTTTATTAGAGAACCTCTTTTTCATGGAGTTTTACATCAGTGCATCTGCTCTTCCAGCTCCTTTGGAGGTCCTTCGAAGCACTCCCAGGTGAGCTGAGGGCCCCACAAATACAAGGCAGGGCAGGTAGTCAGGCTCCAAACAGCACAGCACGAGAACACCCAAGGTGGCTCCCACCAGCTCTCCCCAGAGCTGCAAAGCACTATTAGCATTTCACACCTTGATTTCTTCAGCAGCACAAAAAATGCAGCTTTAACGCTGCTGGGACCTGAGCAACTGTTCAAAGCTGGCTCAGGTCTTTGCTCATGGCATCCACAGCTTGCTTGGAGACAAAGGACCCAGAAAGTGCTGATCCCTTCCCAGCTTTGTTTGCTCTGGGTAGTTACTAGCACACCAGAGGATATTAGCTCTGGATGTAAGAGTGTAGAGAGACTAACTGGTCTCAAGTACCAACATTGTAGCTCACTGTAATTAATTAAATGTTGACATGATCCCCAACAAGCAAAACCTTATTATACTCTATTAAACCCCTTGACACAGATGCTCGACACATTGTCAGTCCCTTTAATTAAGATCAAATGCATAAAAATGTAGACATCACAGCATACGTGTGTCAAAGCCAGGGAAAGATCTTGCAGCGGGGAATAAAGATCTACTGCTATTCCAAATTAAAGCATTTGCTGGAACAGACCAACCGTTTCCCAAGCAGTTCTTGCACTTATCATGCCTGAAGACCCTCTGTGGCATGGTGATTTTTACCACTCTTCTACCTTCAAGTCCTACCACCTTTTCAAACAGAGTTTGCTAATCACAGTCGTAGCTTGCAAGGCTAGAAGGGACTGCTCCGACTACCTACTGTGATTTACAGATGACTGCAACCCTGAGCACCTCGTTCAATAATTACTTCAACTCCCCCATTACTCAAAAATAGTTTTCTCCTTAGAAAGACACTCAGCGTTAGCTCAGGACTGCAGATAATGGAGAACCCATGTCTCTAGTTATGCTTTTCCCAGTTGCTTTATAACCTTGCTATTAAAAATGACTGCTTTCTTTCCAGGGTAAATTTATCTAGCTATTACTTCAAGCCATTAATTTTTTCTACCATTCTTGCCCAGATTAAAGATACGTTTTCTATCAGAAACAGCTTCCCCTGTATTTCACTGCAATGCATGAGCAAGTCACTTCAATTGCTCCTGGATAATGCCAATAGATCAAGATCCTTTAATCTCATGCTCTAAGTCATGTTTTCCAGACCTTTGTGTTGTCTTGTAGAGCTCCTCAGAGTGGTTTTTTGCCTCCTTGGTTTCTTTTCTGCACTGTGGGCACCGAAATGGGACATGGTTTTCCATAAGAGCAACCTCCATTTTTTGGTCTTCCTTGGTCTGGTTCATCTGTTCCTATTCCTGGCTTTTTTTATGATCTGAGCTTGTGCTGTTATTACTAACGCTATGTGAAACACTGCTCCTAGGTGGATCACATACGCCTTTTTGCCAACAACGTTGATGGCCTTCTGAGTTGGAGGTAGCTGTAAGAGCAAGTCATCAACTGCTACTGGAAGGAAAGTTGTTCTTCTGACGAACCATTTCACCAAAGTATTTCTCCACCATGTATGACCCATACAGGGCGGGCATGAGTACCGATCCAGAACTGACAGTATTGATACTGGATTGATACTGGGAACCCTCGTGTTCAGAAGATATTTTCATGCTTAATGCTTGAGTTTAATGAGAGTTCAGTGTATAACTACCTTTAAAATCTGTGCCATGACATTATGTTAGGGATCATCAGATGGCTTCACTTCACCCCATGTTACAAGATATTTGTCGCTAGGTGCAAGCAAATTGATAATCTTGAAGAAGCATATCACTGGTGTTGTCTGAGACAGATGGTTTCAGTTGCCAGGGAAATTGCTCTTTTCAGTGTTTTGAGTATCTGGAGGCAATTTGTAGGGGATCTGAGTTGTAGGGAAGCTGGGTCCTGTCTCACAGCAAATGCAGAGTCTCTTTACCCAGCCATAGATTCATTGCACAAGACAAGACTGAACACCTCTGCTTGAAGACCTACTGATGAAGACATCGTGGGGACCCACTGGGAGCCCCCGGTTGGACTCCCAGTCTCCCTGCCTTTAGACAACATTGGTGGTGGAAGTGCACAAGAAAAGCAAGTTATAGATGTCATGATTTTTTGTTCCCTTGAGATGGGGACCCATCAAAGTCTCCTAAGAGGGAGGTGGCAAGTCAGAAACTAGGTGGTGATGATGGAAGAAGAGGAGATAATAATTACCTGGGATGAGACCTGTCTTGACAGGGGCTGTCCACAAAAGCAGCACTTTCCTAAGGAGGGGTGGAAAGTCCATTTAGGGTCACTTCCCTAGAATGAGAAATGAATATGCAAAATTAGCATATTCAAAAGTTAATTAGGAGTCAAGGCCACATCAAGACAAGGAGTGCACCCCAGATCCCATGTCTGTTACTTCTGAGCAGTGAGTGAAGAGCACAGGAGGCAAAAAGGCTTGTTTATCTAACAAGAAGGCAAGAGAGAGGCAGGCAGATGTCTCATGGGAGCTACTCAAATTGCCATGAAAATTGAATGCAAATTTCCATCCTTTCCCTTCAGGATCAGAGATTAAAAAAGAAATAGAGACAGGGCAGAGATGGAGCAGGAAGCATGTCAGTGGAGAATGAGCCTCATCACCATAATGAGGCACTTTGAGACACTCATCTCTTCTCAGCAGAGATCCCATTGCCCTGTGCAGGCATTTAAACCAGGCAATGCAGCAAGTTTCTTGCATTCTCTCACCTGAAATGTCTCCTTAAAACTCCATGTGACTGTAAAGCTTAAACAAAACCAACACGATATGATGGTTGGCCTGCTGCTACTTTCTTGGTCCTTCCCAGTGTTGTCTTTGTGCTTATCCCAGACTCAGCTCTATGGCTGAGGCAACCAGGCAGCCAGTTTTTGCCTCTTGAGTCATTTTACTTTCTGTTCATTCATGACATCCATGAAATGGCCTCGAGTTGTGCCAGGGCAGGTTTAGGTTGGACATTAGGAAAAATTTTTTCACCAAAAGGGTTGTCAGGCACTGGAAGGGGCTGCCCAGGGAGGGGGTTGAGTCCCCACCCCTGGAGGGTTTTAAAAGCTGGGCAGATGAGGTGCTTAGGGTCAGGGTTTAGTGGTGGGATGGCAGGGTTAGGGTAATGGTTGGACTTGATGATCTTGGAGGTCTTTTCCAACCTAAACAATTCGATTCAATTCGATTCAATTTGATTCAATTCAATTTTATTCTATCCTATCCTATCCTATCCTATCCTATCCTATCCTATCCTATCCAGGTGGATTGCTCAGGTAACAAAAAATATCAATAGTCTAGGGTTTGTGGGCTTGTGACCCCTTCCCACTGTAAGTTCCTGACACCATTATGCATGGTTATATGATGCCACCAGCTCTGCTGGAGACTGCTCTAGTCCGGGCATCTCAAGGTCTTTCCTCTCCTAACGTGGTGCAACCCATGCAGTCTCTCCTCTCCATGCTGCCAGACATCGCTATGGATCCTGAGCTACAAACCTTGGGTGTGCTGCGGGCATGCAGGAAACCCCTGCTCAGCATTAGGTAGCAAACACCCCCTCTGGGGACTGGTTTTTGCACCACTCTGTAAGGAATCAGGGTCAATTTATTAGCCATGTGCCTGGCATTCCCACAGCTAAACCTTCCCAAACAGGGATCTGCGTGCAGGTACATCCCTCGTCTCTGCTACTTACTGCACCATGTCCATGCCAAAGCAGTGCCAGGGTCCATGCTAACAGCCTGGGTGCCCTGGGTGTCGAAATTCCATCCCTTATCCTGTCCCTGTTTGCTGTACCCACAGAGATACGGCTTAAGTGCATCACCGCCGAATAACCAGATAAGAGACGTACAGCTGGTCACATCAGCCGGATGGCATGACCCTCCCCGTGGAGATGGGGGAAAGGCCCGAGTAGGAGGGATCCTTCGCAGGCATTAAACAGGAGACTTTATCCCTTCGAGTTAAGGGCTTCAGGAACTGTCAGGAGGGACGAGGATGTTCTTATCTCAGCATTCCTGTTATATTTTTGGAGCGCTGTTGCACTGCCCCATTTTTTTCCGAGAGGGGGAAAATGTCTCTTTTTGTAGTGCAATGGTTTTTAGAGCTTGGTATCAGCTGAAAGCTGGCTTTCAGGGCTGGGGAGAGACAGAGCAACTCTTTCCTACCTCCCCTGAATAATTCCAGGTTGGGGGAGAAGAAGGAAATACAATTTTTTTTTTTTTTTAAGTTTCCCTTCTTGTTGAAAACAAAAAAATCAGAAAGAAAGAGAAGGCAAGCAATGAGAAACTGCAGATTTTTCCATGCGATCTAACATGAGAAGGGCTGTGCCTTGGAGCTGGGTGCGGAAACAGGGCAGGCGTTGGAGGATTTTCCCCTCCAAGCCTGAAAAGAAACAAGAAGTCGCCTGGCTGGTCTTAAATAACCCCTCCTGAGCCTTGAAAGCCGGTCCTGATTTTTCATCAGAGCTGAAAATACCAACCTCCCCCAGCCTTTCTTCCCCACCCTTTCCTCTGCAACGTCACAGCACCCAGGTCCAGCGGTGCAGCTCTCCGGAGGATGCTGCTCAGCATCCTTCACAGCCGGCGACACCGGGAGGGGGGCACGGGCTGCGAGCGTTGCAGTGCCAGGCTCCGCGGCTGGTGACGTGCTGTCTGCCCAATTCTGATATAAACAGAACGTCCTTGGGACCAGCACAGTGGAAACGCGCTGAGGAAGCTCCCACACCTCCCCTGATAGCGTGTTTTCCAAACACTGGCATCCCGCCACTAGCAAGTTCTCCAGCCTCAGGGCCACCAGCTTTGCCAGCAATCAGCTTAAGTAAACCTTCCACTGTAGCATCCTTCTAGATCAATGGTCTTAGCTCTGCTTGGGTCCTGGTGATGCTCAACCACCCAAGGTGAGTTCTGCTCACCCTGTGCTGTAAATTAAAGTCAGGGCTCATGCATTTTGCTCTGGGGGATCGGGAGAATTTTTTTCCTGAGTTCGGGCCAGTGAAAAATTGCCTTTTTCCTTTGTGCAGCTTGGATCTGGCCTCAGTGTACATAAAATGCCATGTGTTCCCAGCAGGATTCAGCCCTTCCAAGGCCTACCCTGCAGCCAAATCTGATCTACATATTTACGAGCTTGTAAACAGGACAGGGCGGGTGAGTTCACATTCTTAGAAAACCAAGTGCAGAGAAAAGAACTTCTGAGTTGGAAAAACAAAGAGTAGTCTTGGGTCCGACCCAGCAAACACAGTGGTTTTTCCAAGACTTGGATGACTTGCTTGAGAATCATTCCCCTCCATTCCTTTTCTACAGGATTTCCCAAGCTTTCTCTTTAGTTGGAAAAAAATGCACGTTCTCAATGTTTCTGACCAGAGTGGAGGAGACAGCTTGGTAGAAAGGGACAATTTATCTTGGAGGTGAGTTGAAGCCAGGCTTCTGTTTGTAGGAGCCACGGAGGAACAGCAGTTTCTTGCAAAGGGAAGTTTGAGGAAGCTGTTAAAAGAGGTTGCACAGAGGAAGCCAGTTGGAGCAATCAGCACAAAGTGTCATTGTGTCTGCCAATAAATGCAAGAACCAGTAGTCTAGAACAGCAGTTCCCAAATCGTGGTCTCCAGACCTTGATGGTCCATGAAGGCTTGGTAGGTGGTTCATGGAAAATCAGTTTATAAGGGAGCCAGACAGTCTGCAAAAAATTCTGAGGATTAACAGGTTTTGGTTCAGAAAAGTTGGAGAACCCCTGGTCACAAACTCTGTGCTATGTCCATTCACTGTTTGTAGATGGAGAAGCAGAGAGCTCTTTGGTGGCAAGGGCTGAAGAAACATTTTTGCAATTTGCTTGAAAAAAAGGGGTTTGATTACATTCCATGAAATAAGCGTCAAAGGAGTTATCACAGGGCTAAGACACAGCAGTGCCTCTGCTAACTCGGCCATCTTTGCTGGGAAGTTTGTCATTGCTTCTCTTGCCATAATATCTAGGATTTCCTCAAGTAGATTATTGTGGTCAATCTTCAGCTGACTCCCCAGAATCGTTTTTGTCCCCTCTCTTCCTTGGTTATTGGGGATTATTCTTAATTCAGTATGTATTTCATTAAGTTCTCTGCCCTCTGTATGCAATATTTTCATTTCTCTAAATAACAAAGCTGATGATCATTAAGTCCTTGTTGATTTTTTCAGAGTAGTCTGTGAAAGGAACATTGTCTTAACAAAGAAGGTCATGCAATATTTCCTAATATTGTTTAGATGTTACTTTTGTGGAAGGTCTGTTGGAAACCCCTCCCAAAACTTGTCCCCTCCACAGTCTGCAACCTCCACCCAGATGAGAGCATCAACTCTTCCCTCTACTTATCTCAGGCTTTGAAAGCTAAACCCTGTAAGATGGTTTCAGGGTATATCAGGATAGTGTCTCAGCTGGTTGGTCAGCCATTGAGGTGCCTGGGCAACGGACTGAAAACCAGATTCAAAACCAATAGGTGCTGGTTGGGAACCCCAAAGAAGTAGAAATTCCCCCGTAACCCACATGCCTCCTTTTACAGGAGGCTTTGGACAGACAGGAATATGAAGGATACATTCCTAATCAACCCCACGTTGAACTTTGCCTCCACTCCTGAGAAAACCCATGTGAGAATTTATGTTCCTGACCAGTCCTGCAGCTCATCGTGAAGGGAACAGAAACCTGCAGCAGGCACTGATGATCGTGATGTCCTGTGTTGCTGGGTAGCTTCTGCTTGCGCCTCCTAAAAAGGGACTGCTTGAGGCAATTCATCATGTCACAGAGTGAGGAAAGGAGACTTCTGGTGGGGGTGGGGGGTGTTGTGGTGGGGGTGACGCACTGCGCTCCCAAACCACCTGCTGCAAGACTCCAAAGCAAGGAGCTAATGGTAGCCAACCACTCTTGCTTCTCTAGGCATAAAAGCACCAGATTAAAGGTCTTTGTGGGCCTAACACTGACTTGGCATAGCACGAGTTTGCTTGGGAGATGGATAGGTCAAAGCCTAAGGTAGTTTGGCATCATATGAGAATTATTTTGCTGAGCTGGACTCGGTGCCAGATATCCAGGGCTCAATTCAGTAGCCTAAACACGAGTCTCTAGTGTCTCTGAGGCACCTGCACAGATCTGGCTGATAGGACACAATTTACAGAGAATCCACACCTTTTTGAAACATTAGCAGTAGACCAAGATACATTGGGGTGTCTCAAATGGCACCAGTCTCCTATGTTTAATGAACCTAGTCACACCAGTGAGACAGCAATGCAAGCATCAGGAGATAAGGACATAGCCTCCTACTGCAAAGCCACAGTCCACCAAAAGAAAACGTTATTCAAGCCATTAGTTAAGGACAAAGTTATCCACATCTAAGAATTTACATGGTTTGCCATCATAGAATCATAGAATCATAGAATGTTTTGGGTTGGAAGGGACCCCTAGAGGTCACCCAGTCCAACCCCCCTGCAGGAGCAGGGACATCTCCAACCAGATCAGGTTGCTCACAGCCCTGTCCAAACTGGCCTGGAATGTTTCCAGGGATGGGGCTTCCACCCCCTCTCTGGGCAACCTGTTCCAGTGTTTCACCACCCTCATTGTAAAGAAAGGCCCCCTTTAGGTACTGAAAGGCTGCAATCAGGTCTCCCCACAGCCTTCTCTTCTCCAGGCTGAACGGTCTGAGTCACAGGGCTTGAATAAGAAGCTTCTTTGCTTATTATTATTTGCAACCTATACCTAAGGTTGGATATTTGCCCATGACACATCCTGCCTACAGACTACTCCTGCTGCAGATGGCAGCCAGTCAGCTTGTCGGTAAATGCTTCCCTTCCCAGAGGGCTGGTCATCCTGGCTACGTCACCCAGAGGTGTGCCCGAGATGCCATCATGCAGAGAAGAGACTCCCAGGCGCAGATGCAGCAAGACCGTCACGCTCAGGATGCTCCCGCGTTCGCTCAACGGCGAGCCTCGGGAGTGCTCCTCTCTTGAATGCCACGCTGATTTTTTGCATCGCCCTGGAGGGAACCTAGCAACCCCGCTCGGCCATTGTGTTCATTCAGATCCTGAGCCAGATGGAAATTTTCTTTTCAAAGGCCGCCCCAAGCGTATTTCCTCTGTTTAACCATCCAGGCAAGAGTCGCACTGTGGTCTCTGCCGTGCTCACTCTAACATCAGCATGCGGATTCCAGTCCTAGTCCTGCTCAGACAGCAAGACAAGAGCTCTTGACGTGCAACTCAGTTACCCGGACTTTTTCCATCTCTCAGGAGACTTTTTTTCTTTCTTCATTTCCATCTGGCAAATAAGAACCTTCCTGATATCTCCCTTTGGATTTGCCAGATTGGCCAATCTTCCAGACTTCTTTTTTTTTTTTCCACTAGTTTTATTTATGTCCTTTTGCTGAGTCTCACGATTTTCAGATTTGTTTTAAAGTCCTCTTTGGGGTGGAGTCAGGCTGTTATCTGTGAATCGTTAAGGAACAGGCAGTTAGACACACATATATCTTTCCCAAGCATAAGAAACGCTGCAAAAATATTACCTTTACAGGAGTCTGTACTAGAAGCCAGGTGAAAAAAGCCTACATCTTTGTCTTCTTTTTCATTTTGCGACTCATTTTCAAAGCCTATCTTCCTCCTGACCCTGCTGTGTTCAGCATTATCTGTGGGCCTGAATCTGCTGCTCAGCCCTTCTTCTTAGAGGATGAACCCAGCAGCTAAAAAGGCTGCTTCTGGGCAGGGCGGTGTTGAGGCGAGTCAACGCACTGCTTGTTTTGAGGGCAGAGGGAGAGGACAACATCCAATACCAAGCTTGGGGCTACCAGACCCTCTGTACAGTCCCCTTCCAACACTGAACGAACCATGCTCGTCACCACAGAGCAAGCAAAGAGCTCATCAGGAGGCCCAGGATTAGGACACTGATCATCCCCCTGTACTCGGCACTGGTGAGGCCACCCCTCGAATGCTGGGGTCAGTTTTGGGCCCCTCACTACAGGACAGACGCATGCTCCTCTGGAACATGTCCAGAGGAGAGCAATGAAGCTGGGGAAGGGTCTGGAGCCCCAGGCTGCTGGGGAGCAGCTGGGGGAGCTGGGGGC
This sequence comes from Egretta garzetta, assembly GCF_000687185.1. Lineage (NCBI taxonomy): Eukaryota > Metazoa > Chordata > Aves > Pelecaniformes > Ardeidae > Egretta > Egretta garzetta. The sequence continues at coordinate 487,998 of NW_009259420.1, forward strand.
CTTCCCCTTGGGGCTGTCAGGCACTGGAAGGGGCTGCCCAGGGTGGGGGTCGAGTCCCCAGCCCTGGGGGGATTTAACAGCCGGGCAGAGGTGGTGCTGAGGTCCAGGGTTTGGGGGTGGGATGGCAGGGGTAGGGGAACAGTTGGACTTGATGATCTTGGAGGTCTTTTCCAACCTAAATGATTCTGTGATTCTATGATTCTATGACTAATGGTCAGCAGGAGTCCTCAGACAGAGCCCAAGTCCTGGCTTTATCACAGGCATGAGAAAGCTGATGGGCCAACATTGCCTTCTACAACATGCAAAGGAGTTATTTGGTCCTGTTCTTCATTCCCTTGCAAAAACATTGCCTTAAACATTTTGAAATCTTTGTTATAGAGTGAGCTTGGTATGCAGTATCCAAGCCCAGGCGTGGTTTCAAAATCCCTCTCTCTTTCCTCTGCCTGGTCCTGACTGAGTAGGGTCCACAGAGCTCCTGTTAAAAATCAAGCAGTAGGGGAAAACTCTCAATCCTCATCCTGCTGACAGATATGCTTCAAAAGGATGGTTTTGTCATCATGCCACAGGGCTAGAGTTGGAAAACCAGGGAATCCATTCTTGGCCCTTCTACAGACCCAGGGCTCTATATATCTCTCCATCAACCCCTGTGCAGTGGCAGACCACAATCTCTTAGTTACTCCTTTATTATCTTGAGCATGACTTTCTTCTTTATAGATCCCTAATGAAAGATGGAAAGCAGTATATTCAGTTCAGGGCAATGAAACTTTGTGCATGGTGTTAGCACGGCCTATTTGGGTCCTTGGAAGGAGGAGGCAATGAATGTGGTGACTTCCTGGGGATTTTCTGCTGCTGCTTTCAGCTGTGTGACCCCAGATGAAGGGTCAATGTCCTCCCAAGAAACTTGGCATATTGAACCTTCTTTGGGCCCCCTCATCTGCCTATAGCATCACATAAGCACATTCCCAATGTTATCTAGCAAATGACAAGTTTAGCTACAGCTTTCTCAGGAATCAGGCTAACTGCTAAGGGTCATCTATGCTGCTCAAAAAAAGAAAAAAGGAAAGAAAAAAAAAAGCTAGGTTATGGTCACAAGTCCCCCCAAGCAACGGTTGTAGAGCAGACTAGAGCAGACTAAGTACTCTATAGCACCTAGCCTAAAGCCTCTTTTGGGCCCCATGCAGTGCCCTAGTGGTCCTACAACATAATTACTCTCTTGTGGGAGTTGTGAATCTCTAGAAGAGCAGGGGGTGTTGTGTGGCAGCCCACCAGGGTGGATCTTCAATCTGAAGCAGATGCTTTGCACTGCATGCCCTGTGATGTGGCATGAGGGCATACGGAGGTAATTAAGGGTGCAGAGCTTGCTAGGACGATGTTAGAGGCCTGCATAGTCAAGCCCTTATGGCCTTTCGGGAATGGCGTCTGGAGCAAACTGTTCCCTGGACCAAATTTAGCTGGAGACGTCTAGCTGGACCATGCTAAGTAAATTAGCACTGTGAACAATCCAGGACTTGAAGTTACTCATTAGCTTTCTGTTAGGTATCAGTGTAGATGTACATGTGCGGCTCTTCACTTTGCCACCCTTCACCACTATGGGAAATTCTCACTGGTGAAATTCCTCCAGTGATGAAAGTCCTATCCTGCACAGGAGAGAAATTGATGCATAGGAGGTTTCAGACACTCTTCCTAAGAGAAGAGAAGTCCACCAGATGCCAATGACACTAAGGGTGACATCCATCAGAATTAACCTTGGATGCCTGTGGTGTGGATGCCTATGAACCAGGAGTCTGGGTCCATATCTGAGACCTTGTGTGATTCACTTGCTCAGTAAGGGCTCACGCTTTACGACAAGCCATATCATTGCCTCCTCTCCACAGAGTCTACTGACTAAAACATTGACTGTAAGAGGAGCCCAGGGACCTGCTCAGATGCCTAAAGTCAGTTAGGTGACTCACAGGAGGTGCCCACAGTTTTCAGGAAATCTGATGCCTCAGAAACATCCTCATGGCAATGACTCCCATTAGCGGTCCAGATTGATGGAACTGCTTTGAGAAGAGGTCCAATGTGAGCTTTGAGGAGAAAGAAGGGCAATTTCAGCCAAAGTCCTCCTGATGTGCTGCAACTTAGAGGAAAGCTTTGGAGACATCACTAGGACCATACTGCCTAGAGGTTAGGGGACAGGTTTGGGCACTGTGAATTAGACCAGTACGTTATCAGAACAAGGCTCTGATGTGTTATCCTTCTCTTGCTGACAGGCAAACTGCACTCCATCTTTAAATTTGAGACCTGCTTGAGACTGTCGGTGTTTTCCAGAGCCCTCAACCCCTCCCAGGCTGGCACCTCCTACCTTTACAACTTTCCCACCGCCCCCAGCCCAAATCATGCTTCCCTAAGCCCCACCACACCTCAGGCTGACCTCCCTCCCCACGGGGACGCCGCACACCAGATATGCACGTCCCACCAGGGCCCTTGGCATTACCAGGGGCTCTCCAGGAGGGCATCTCCAACCATCAGCTTGGGACAACACCACACTGCCAAGAAGGTCAGCAATGGGCAGGGGAGGGGTGGCTTCTTCCTGCTTTTCTTCCCGGTCAGATCAGGGTGCAGAAGTTGGAGCAAGCAGTCATGCCTACGCGCAGAGAGGCACACAGGCAGCTCATCGGGGCTTTCATGGCATGACGGAAGCCGTCACTTATCTGTGACATTGTTTATGGGGTCGGCTGGAAAGCTCACAGGCCTGAGGAATTCCACCCGATATCCCAACGCCATCGTCCTCCAGGGAAAACGCCGGAGTCACTGTGAACATGCTGTCCTCCTCTCTACGCCAAGCAGCTCTTGGATCTGTCCTAGGAGGGCAGTGAACTCCCCCATCGCTCCAAGACACGCCACCAGCTGCAAGGAGGTGTTAACCCTCTAGGGACCCTGAAACGCCTACAGATTCCCACTGGAAGTGGTCAATGGCAGGTGGAGGAGAAGTTTGAGAAAGACTGGTCAGAAGCTGAGACTCCCAGTCCCACACGTAGGCAGAAATCCTTCCTGATACCCAGCCCGTTCTCCCATAGCTGGGCAGTCACATCAGGGAGGCTGCCCATCATGAGGGCCCAGGAAGGAGCTGGCAAGGAGGGATGCAAGCTAGATAATGAGCAGAAAGTAGCAGCTCATTATTACTTTGGACCAGATTTAATATATTTTATGAGAGACAGAAAAGAATAAGGGAGAGACTGGGGTTTTGGCCAGGAGACCCCACAGTGAGCTTTAACAACTACGGTACCTCCTGTGTCAGGTTTTTTCCTATACCAGCTACAATTCTCTTGACTTGCTGCCCTGACACATCCCAAGGGAGTCCTCAGAACCCTCCTGACCTGTGAGGCCACATTCAGGAGAAGCTCAGGTGATGAGGCACATGTCCCCACCATGGGGTCAATCCTATATATGGATTTCTGGAGCTTCCTAACTCAGGAACAGAGTGGTTTTTCACCTTGGTAGATTTTTTTTTCTTTTCCATGAGTTTGGCCTATCATTTTTTAGCATCTACAGCCTCCTGCTGCAGGGACATCCACAGCTGAGAAACATGCTGTGAGATGAATCACAGAATCACAGAATTTCAAGGATTGGAAGGGACCTCGGGAGATCATCTAGTCCAACCCCCCTGCTAAAGCAGGTTCTCCTAGAGCATGTTACACAGGACTTCGTCCAGGCAGGCTTTGAATATCTCCAGAGAAGGAGACTCCACAGCCCCCCTGGGCAGCCGGGGCCAGGGCTTGGGCACCCTCAAAGTCAAGAAGTTTTTCCTCATATTCAACTGAAACCTCTTATGTTTCAGTTTGTGCCCATTGCCCCTTGTCCTGTCACTGGGTACCACTGAAAAGAGTCTGGCTCCATCCTCATGACACCCACCCTTAAGATACTTGTATGTGTTGATGAGGTCCCCTCTCAGTCTTCTCTTCTTCAGGCTGAACAAGCCCAACTATCTCAGCCTTTCCTCATAGGTGAGATGCTCCAGTCCCTTTATCATCCTAGTTGCTCTCCTCTGGACTCTTTCTAGGAGTTCCTCATCTTTCTTGAACTGGGGAGCCCATCTCCTCTTCTTTGCTTTTAACCTACCACCCGCTAGCCTCCATCTCCCGTGATGCCCCTTGAAGTGGAAAAGGCAGCGAATAATTTCACTGCTCTGTTTACTTTCTCCATGGCATTCCACCAACACCTGCAAGGTCCAACTCTCCGTAAGCTATTTTTGTCCAGGGCCATTCCTCATACAAAGCCCACACCAAGCAACAGCGAGGCCCAATAATCCTGCTGGTTCTTGCATTTCCCATTCACGTTGGGATGGCACTGGGGCATGACTTTGGCGCTTTGGCTTTCCCACCTGCTATCACATCTGCAGCATTTTTGTGCCATGGACCATTCAGGACATGCTGTAAAGCAGGGACCTTTTAAAACAAAGATGCCCCTGCCAACTGCAGCAGAAAGCAAGCCTGCTCACAGATTCTGGCTGCATACTGGGAGCCGGGGCCAGAATTTAGATTGGACTGAGTCCATTTTCATTTGTGCATTTGTCTTTTTTCTTGTTTTGCTTTATTTTTTTTTGAACACTGAACGCTGGGACCAGCAACTCTCCAAACAACCCAGTGATATCACCTTCATGAGTCATGGGGAGGGCAGGGTGGAGAAGTGCAGACAAGGAAAGATCATCAGATTGTGCTCGCTCAAACAACCTAAAAAAAAAAGGGATACGTGTTTGGATGTGTGGAGGGGAGATTGCATCCACTAGCCACCCAACGCATGGTGTCACAGCTTTGGGGAGCATGCCCAGGACTTCAGAGATTTGTAGCTGGCTGAGGGTTTTTTTTTCCCAGATCTGAACAGGGTGACTTTACCTAGGGGAAAAAAAAATGTGTGGGCACACACAGAGCATATAGACACATATGCACGTCCTGCACACACACGCACTGTAAGAACACCAAATAAATTACTGGTTTGCTTTCACTTCAGAGCACATACCTTATCGGCTCAACTTTTGCACCATCAAAAAAAAAAAAAAAATGAATTTTAGTCTTCAGATCATGTTTAGACTGAGCCCAGTCACTTTGCATGGTGGGGGCAGCTTTCCCTGAGCTCACCTGCAGCTTTCTTAATTTCTTAATGGTCCTGAAGATAATTACCCAGGGTTACAACAGGACCTGCAGTCCTTGCTCAGACCCAGCCCTATCACTAGGATTCAGACCCTGCAAGATGTGGAATGACCTTTTATAAAATGCTGAAAGGAATAAAGCCCCAAAAGGACTTTCAAGCCCCCCAGCAGCATTATTATAAAATTTTTATTTATTAGGAAAAGACAAGGTCCTCAGCAGGATCCTCCATAAGCCAACATGGATCCCTCTCAACAAGGCAGTGGGAAATATAAAGGGTGAGGCTCTGCATCCCACCCTGCCTGGGAGCTTCCTACACTGAGATACAACCAGGATCCTCCATCCACCAGGAGAGCAAGCATCATTGGGTGGGCAGTCGGGGTGAAGAAGGGGCACCTCAGAGCTCTGACCCTACTTCCCAGGCTGCCTCTGTGTTTCACATGTGGATTTGGTTAGGCTGGATGGAGACTTCCCTGCTGAGAGCTCTACCCAAAAAGTCAGAAGTCCCGTTCAAGCAGAGCAAGGGCAAGCCAAGTCTCCGTTGTCCTCTCCCTGTGAGGGCTCTGGGGTCCCAGATGCTCCGTGCTGGATCCCAGCACAGATACTGCACACAGTGTCTCTGCTCACCACACCAAGACCACCCCACAGGTGGCTGTCCCCAGGGTGGGTGGCAGCACCTCCTCCTTTGGAAAGTAGGCCAAACTGTGCCATGAAGTGTTGAGCTGGATTCCCAAGAGAGGTGTCCAGAGGACTGGTTTTGAGTAAGTAGGAAGAGTTCTTCTTTGAAACAAGGCCAGGTTTCACAAACTTGTACTGTGACACAGGTCCTACAATATTTTGGGCTTCCTGTTCTTTGATATTGCCCTGTTCTGTCTTTGATGCTTTTGGGGCCAGATCTTCAAAAAGCACTCTTACACTGAGATATCAGGCTGAAGTGCTGGTGCAGCACTCTGTGTTACTATACCTGATGTTTTACTCTCGTTTTCTATTTCTGGACCTGGGAAGCATCCAACTGTGTTTCCTGAGTGCTTCAAGTGTCCATTACCCAGTACTGTCTTCCACGCATCCTAACATCCGTGCTTCTATATAGAATCATAGAATCATAGAATCGCTTTGGTTGGAAAAGACCTTTAAGATCATCAAGTCCAACCTTTAACCTAACCCTGCCATCCCACCAC
>NW_009259420.1:502407-516798 GCF_000687185.1 Egretta garzetta
CGGGGCCTGCGGGGCAGCTGGGCGCCTTCCCCCGCCACGAGGAAACCTGGAACCCACCGAAACAACCAGGCCTCGGGGTTAATAAATCCTCGCCTCCTCCTTTAGGACAGGCCTGGGAGGGGACGGCGCCGGGGATCCCAGCATTAGCCCCGTCGTGCCCCACAGCAGGCCACCCGGGCTGATGCGGGACATATAGAATCACAGAATCATCGAATGCTGAAAGCAAGAGCTAATTTCTTCCACGCTTTATTCATTCCCTAAATAAGACCCCACAACTCTTCCTTACATGCAGCCTCCCCGTGCCTACCAAGAGAGTCGGATGCTCCAGCATGCGCAAAGTTACCAGCCAAGGACCTGTTCTGGGGACTCCCTGCCTAGTTCTGTTCACCCCAGTGTGATCAAATGAGGAATCTAAGGATGCACTCCGTACACGTCTCTTCCAAGGGGCACGCTTATTTGCATGGTAATGAGGATGGTAATGAGTCTCTTGTCTTCAGATGTACACAAGGTTCTAGCGGGTAAAACCAGCCAAAGTTGAAATTCAGGAAATTCATGAGGTGTTTTTTTTTTTCTTTCTTTTCAATTTGTATTTTTTATCTGGGTGCCAAAGACAAAGCAAGTGGTACAGAAATGCCTTGTGCAATGAACCACTAAGCACTAGATATCAGTTACTATTTTAACAGCTATCGGGCTGTTTAAGCAAGTACCAATCTCTTAAGTAGCCTGGCTCAAGCAGTAATTACTAGTCTCATTTCTGAAGACAGCCTTCTATTATTTGCTTTGTTACCATAGCTTTTTGTTTTTCCTTTCCTCTCTCTTAAAGTTAAAAAATGTGACATAAAGCTGCAGCTCCTCTGAGAACCTACTGCGTGCTGCAAGCAGGGTTCACAACAACGCTGTGAAAGAGATTATAGTAATTAGCCCCATTCTGCAGTGGGGAAACTGAGGCACAGAACCACTCTCCAACCAGAACATGAGGAGGATTACATGCTTAAACATTCTATGATTTTATGATTCTATAATCAATGAAGTCCTCCCCCTGTCTTGGCCGCAAATGTTCACACTGAGCGGTGGCAGGATCAAGCTAGGACAACACGATGTCTTAGGGCTGAGAGCCAGGGTTCCCCTTGCAGAGAGAACAGGGCTCTGGGTAGAGGCTGGTCCCCAGGCAGGATGGAGAGGGGGTGAGTCCAGGCAGGAGAATAGACCCATTCACTATGGTCAAGACTTGAGATTGAGGAGAGGAATTGATGCCAGGCTTGGAAAGCCACTGCTGGCCCACATTGCCCAGAGCATCGGTGGTGTCTGTAGGTCCAGGGTGGTGGGTTAGGGGCAGTTTGAGAAAGGGGGAAGGCTCAAAGCCATGGTCAGATGGAGAATGGAGGAGATGCTACATGGAATTCAAAGGGACATTGTCTCCAGCACCACTGGGGTGTTTAAAAGCTCCTGGCTAAACAGGCGGGGGTGGTGTTTCTGCTGTGGTTGGAATTGGATGTGGTGATTCAGGCAGCTGAGCACCAACCCATAAAGCTCACCACTGTCCCAGAGGGAATAAATCCCTTTAATCAAAAACAACCAAGGCAGGGGCACTGCCTCTGAAACCCCCTAATGCCGGTGCTATTTCTCTGGTCAAAACCTCAGGGTACAACATCAGCGGCTGCTCATTAAACTGCAAGTGCCACTCATTGCCATGAAGCCCCCAGGTCTTTCCAGCACAGAGATGTCAGTCCTGCTTCCTGTCCTTATTCCATGCCTTCTTCGGCACACATTGACGAACAGCATGTACCCCAGCCCTACGACTTGGGTTGGCCTTCGGCAGATATTTAAGCTGCATGGCTGCATCTGTGCTTTCCCTGCCTAACCATCAGAAAATGCTGAGATTCATCTTTCTTCTCCCACGTCCCTGTGATGGAGTAGCCCACGTACCTAATGTTGAGTCTGGCTGCAATTTCTGCACTTTTTAGGGAGGGGTGTAAGAAAACTTTGCTGGAACCAGTTGTCTGAGTTTTCTGGATGATGAGTTTTCTCCAGAAAACATCTTGGGGAGCTTTTATGCAGTGTCAGTCCCGAATTTCTGGCTCCTGGCACCTGTTTTACTGTTTTGACACCAGGCTTTTGAGCATAGGGAAAATAATAATGATATCCAGAGCTAATGTTATTTACCAAAATACAAATTAACGCTCAGTCACATGGCAGCACGATTTGTCATCCAGAGCTAAAATTAAAAGAAATTAAGGCTGAGTCAGAAAGTTATTTCAGATGTTAGTGGAGAATGCAAAGTGATGGGGCCAGGCGGGAGCAACACTGACATCTTCTGGCTGAAAAAAAATCTCCAGCTTTTTCACCAAGAAAACCACCGGGAACCTCCAGCATAAAAGCGTAAATAGGGGGTTGGGGTGGACAAAAAAAGCTTTTTCAAGTAGCAGGTAGAAGCTCGGGATGGTGGATTTTATCTGAGCCCACTTTAAGTGTCCCCCTTAGCATCACTGCAAAATTTGAACAGAAGGGGTGTGACACTGATGACCCAAAAGACATGAGTGTAGGGGGTGAAGAGGTGTTGCTTCTCCATCCGTGCGGGTGACAGGGCTGTACCCATCCTTTTACGTTGCAATGGTGAACTGCGCAGTGCAACGCGTAGGAAGAGACAGTCACCTAGGACCAATCCATGCAAACCAGCCAAGCAACAATTTTCTCTCCCTTAACCTGGAATGGGACAGGGCCTGGCTGTCTTCTGCTGATAAACCAGGAAGGCATGGGGACCACTGAACCTGTTCCCCAAAATGATGCCCTCAGCCCCTGTTATAGGGTCTCAGAAAGCAGCCCGGTCCCCAGGTATGGAAGACACCTTTTGGGCACAAGTCTCCTGCATCAATTCAGAGCAGGATGGCTGAACCACAGTGAGCTAAACAGGTTCGGCCATGGGGCTGTTGGGTCCTGCACCAGGACTTTCTCCTCTGGGGTGGATCCCCTTCGAAGCACAGTGCATGCTGGATTCAGGGGGTGGGGTTATCTGGAGAGGAGTGTGAGAAAAATCCTCCATCTCCACCACCTCTCATAATTGTGTGGTTCCTGCAGCAATCAACAGCCTCCCTCCAAACCGTGTGGGCTTGCCATGATGGCTCACAGCTGTGTTTGAGTGAGCTGGGTCTATTGCTAGGAGCTCTTTTGCAGTGGGGACTAGGAGGGCCCTGCCAAAGACATAGAATTATCCATCATTATCACTTTAGGGTCAATGTCTTGCAGTTCTGCAGTGGCCAGATCTTCACTCTGGTGGCAACAGTGTTGCTAGCCAAGGACCTCATAGCAGAATCACACCTTCAGCCTTTTCTGCAGGTCTCGCCTCTTCCAGACTGCACTGACCACCACCCTTGCTACTTTGCGCTGCCATGCCCTTCCCCTTCCTCTAAACATATTTCTTTTAATCTGTTCCAAGGTTCTTTCTTCCCATCTCTGAAGCCCTCTGAAATGGTCTTCAAGGTCATCTTCTGGCTGGGATACTTCAACAGCTGTGTGAACCCCATCATCTACCCGTGCTCCAGCAAAGAGTTCAAGCGAGCTTTCATCAGGCTGCTCAAGTGCCAATGCCACCGGAGAAGACGGCCCATCTGGCGCGTCTACGACCATCACTGGAGAGGGGCCTCCGTAAACAGCTCAGTGCAAGACTCTGAGACGGACCTGCGGCCCCGGATTAACACCCTGAACAGCTCATTCATATTTAACTCCTCCTTGCAGGAGAGAGCCAGTAAGAGGCGAACACTCAGCTTCAAGGGCTGGAAAATGCTCACTCCTTTCCAGAAACCAGCATCCACCCAGCTGAAGGAGAAGATGAACAGCCTTTCTAATAAAATCCGGGGTGGCTCCAGCAAAGGGGGCGTGACAGCCATGTACAAAACAGAGGTGGAGTCTGTCTCTATTGGGATCCCTCATGACTTTGCAGAAACCATTGACTATCAAACCTATGACTTAACAGACTGCTGCGGGCTGCGAGAAACAGATATTTGAAGCCAGTGGGACAGCTGTCGATGGTTTCTTTAGAGGTATCTAGCAGAAACGTGAAGGGATACGATCTGTGCATCTGTCAGGCAGACTGGAAGCAGCAATCAGGTGTAAAATGCAGTTGCCCAAAGGTTATACAAGCATCCCCCACGTGGTGGTTAGCCCCTTCTCTGGGATGATGGGTTCCTCAAATAAGAGCCAGTGGCATATCCCATTTTAACGAGCCGCAGCAGGAGGGAAAGATGGGGCATGGATATGGCCTTAGAACAAGAGCTGTTGCCTCCACTGGATGGTTATCTTTGACTTTGGAAGAAGCTGTGCAATTAAGGGAAACCAGAGTGTCTCCTTTGCCTTAAAAACACCACAAAATCTAATGGAAAGATCAAACCCCAACAGATGCCAACCCTGCCTTAGTACATGTGATCATGTTTCCATCCAGAGGCAGCACCCAGAAAGGATGCTGTCGAGCAGTAGCTGGCAGCTGATCCTTTGTGTCATGGGTTGGGAGCTTATAGGTCTACAGGGCTGGGCAGGACCTCCAGCCTTTGCTTTGGAGGGCGAGCAGGCTCTGGTATTCCCAAGCGGGGTGGGGAGATCCTGGCTCTCAGCCATCATGTCTGCAGTGACCACAGCTTTGCCCCTTCCATGTAACCTGGTTTTAGGCCAGAGGGGCAGTCCAGATGTGTATGCTGATGCCAATGGGTGTGCAGGTCTCTCTTCTCAAAGTCCAACCTGTGATGCATTTTTTATTTCACTTTCCAGTAAAACACTTTCAACCCACCTTGCTCTAGTGCACATACCTCTGTGATACAGAGAGAAAGCAACTCCTTTTGGTGTTGGCCATCCCCGACCTTTTTCTCTGCCCTTCTTGCTCTTACTTGCTGTGTCTCTCAAACATGGAATAAAGAAGCATCCTAGGGGTTTTGCTCAGGTCTATACTCAACCTGGGCCGTGGCTCAGGAAAGGTGGGATGGCTGCGCTTGGGGCCCATTTCTACTATCCATAGAGTCAAACACACAGTTGGAGGTCCCTTGTGTAGATGCATCTTCTCCCCAGTCAGGATCATGCTCACAACTCTTCTCCCAAGTGGCTTCCTGCATGCCTGATACATCAAAGCCTTAGGTGGCCATCAACAACTGCCCCTGGTTATGTCCACTAGCATGGTACAGCAGTGTTGATAAGGGGTTTTTTGCTCTTCTTACAGCCCCGGAGTGTGAGCTGCCCTCAGGAGGGCACCATGGCCTCCTCCAGGGACCACAGGGAGATTGGAGCCATGACAGGCTCGCACACACTGTGCTTTGCAACACAGAAAAATGGACATCCAAACTCTGCTTGGCCATGTATTTCAGGCACTGGTTTTATCTAATTTCAGACAGGCAATGAGCCACAAAGACACGTCATTGGATTAAGCTGTGGGCAGAAGCATGAGACATAGGCGGTGGAGGCAAAGTCTGGATCTGTGGTGCAGTGTCTCAGGCCACGTGAGTAACGAACAGGAACATGAAGTCAAGGGGTGGAGCCATGACTCTGAATGTGTCCAGGATGGAAACTCATCCACATCAGCACCGTCCCCCAAGCCCATTAGGAGTCTTTCATGAATGTGCCTACAGCACATCTAGCTAATCCTCTTAAGGTGGCTATCAAAGGAGATGAAAGGCTCCTAGGCACAGCAAAGAGAATGTCACCTTTCTTTCTGCTGTTCATTTGCTTTAAAGAAAATAGAAATAGAGGATGTTTGCCTTCTTTTATTTTTTACTTTTTTGTTCAGTGCATACTGAGACTTGATATATGGAGTTGGCCCTATCTCAACGCCCTTAACACCCTTCTGCCCTTTACTCAATGCAAGACTCTGAACTGGATGAATTACTGCCCAAAGACCTGCAGGTTTTGTCTAAATATTTTCCTCCCAGCAGCAAATCCCACCAAGGCACACAGGCAGCATTGCACTTGCACTGAACCCAGGCTGGTTTCTGCTTGCATGTTTGCCAGTGTCTACAAAACCAACCAGAGGTTGCCAGTTTGAGAAGTTCAATACTACCAAAGCAAGGGCCCAATACCCCATGGAACTTCTGTGGGAAATGCAACTCTTTTTTTCACCCATTTCTTTGGCCTTCAAGGGAAGTGAGACCCTGCAGTGAAGATGGGATGACACAAAAAGTCATTTTGCAGTGCAAGGACTGCAGCTGCCGCTGATTTCCTGGGTGGTTTGGGGATCCTGATGGCAGACCACACTGCTGGCACTGGGGAGGTCGCAGAGAAAGCATCGGGGAGAGGGCAGTCACTGAAGAGCAGAGACATCTGGAAAGTCCTCCTGGAAGGTTACTCCTCCTGCCTTCCACCCCCCTCTTAGGATGCATATGCACACATGGCATGTCTGGAGGCACCCAGACCTGCATTTTTGCCCCCCCTGGTGACACTGCTTTGCAGGTCTAACACCTGCATAATGTAAGCAGTTTGGGGGCACAGTTTGGGACGAGCTGATACACATCAGCAGTGAAAGTCTAGCCAAAGGGGAAGAAGGACATTTGCCATTAAAGGCTCTCTGATGCTCAGGAGCAGATTTCCCTGGTGTATCTCCACAGCCAGACACTCACAGCACATGGTAACGTGTGCACCCATGACCATACAGATACACATACACACTTTACTACATTTTTATATATAAATGTAATCTCCAAAATGGCAGCCATTCTCCTACAAATGGAGACTTTGCAGGGGCTTTTAGCAATTGCTGGCAAGCATTTCATTGCCAAGAATGAGTTGAAATTATTGCTTACACTTCTCCCTGCTCTTTTAAATATACTTGGTTTGGTTTGGTTTGGTTTTTTCCAATTTTGAAATATTTACATTGACAGCCTCCAGCCCCTTGGAAGCATCCAGAAGGGAAAGAAAGATTAATCTGGGGGTTTTCTGCCTCTCCATCCCAATTCTTCACAGACCTACAAGGGAGAAAATGAGGATAAAGTCTGTTTAAGCACACATATGCATACACACACATAAATGCCTGGAGTTTGGCTCATTTACTTCCCTCCACCGGAGCTGTGCCTGTGTTTGATCAGGCCCTGAGAGATACCTTAGAAGGTGCTGTAGGGAAGTTTTGAGCTCTGCTGTGGTGCATTCAGGCAAAATACTTGTTTCTCACCTAGGCCAGGGCCCACTTTCAATTAGCAGCTTGCACCAGAAGAGGCAACGCCAGGACTGGACTCTGAGGCTCTACGTCTAGAGCTTCATTTAGAGGAGGCAGGCCTGCCTTTCCTGGCTGGGGATGAAGGACAATGTTGTATGAAGTATGACCTGAGTGTCTAAAATCCTACATTTCTCTTTGATTCCCTTAATCTCCAAGCTCTCCCAAGTTTGGAAAAATGGGCTCAGACCTTCAGGAGGTAAATTTGGTCTGATCCCACTGACTTCACTGGACCCACAAGGGTGTGACCAGCTGAGGGTATGGTCCCATTTCTCCAAATTTGCCAAGCAGGCCATTTCCCAAAGCACCCGTACCTTGGTTACCCAGCAGCTCTCACCTCATCGCGCTGGCTTTGTGTCACTATTGCGTTGTCAGACCTCGCTGCTTCGACAAACCGAGCGTGCAGGATGGTGAACAGCAGCTTCCACGTCAGTAGACCCTCACGAGTCTTATTTAAGGGGGAAGGAAGGTCCCTGTCAGCCTGAGCTGGACTGCAGTTGGGTTGCATTACTATTGTTTACAGTGTGTATATAAGTGTACATTTTCTTTAGCAGACATTGGAATTTTTTATGTATAGATTTTTATTTTTCATCCCCAGATGTATTTATTAGCTGGAGTATTTCTGTTTTGTGATTTGAGTTCTGTCAGATTGATGTAAGCTCTATGAAACAGAATGCACATATTTTTGTTTGTTTGTACCAAATACATGCACAAACCTGTCTAAAACGTTGCTGTGAATTGTTGCTGTGTCTGATTTTTAAAACAGGGGTTGTAGGGGAGGAGGGAGGGAGGAAGCAAAACCTGCAAATTATCATAGAATCACAGAATCATAGAATGTTTTGGGTTGGAAGGGACCCCCAGAGGTCACCCAGTCCAACCCCCCTGCAGGAGCAGGGACATCTCCAACCACATCAGGTTGCTCACAGCCCTGTCCAAACTGGCCTGGAATGTTCCCAGGGATGGGGCCTCCACCACCTCTCTGGGCAACCTGTTCCAGTGTTTCACCACCCTCATTGTAAAGAATTTCTTCCTTAGATCCAGTCTAAACCTACCCTGCTTCAGTTTAAAACCATCACCCCTTGTCCTGTCACAGCTGGCCCTACTAAAAAGATTTTCCCCCTTATCTGCTGTTGTTTTTTTTTCTCAAAGCCTTTTTCTGTAATTTCACAAGGGTAATTCCTCCCACATGCAATAATTTATGATAGAAGAAAAGTTAGAAGAGGACTCTCTCAGCTTTGTGCCACGCAGGGATGAAGGGGTCACACCAGCAAAGTCTTCTCTGAGTATGGTCCCTGGAGCAGGAGGAGCCTGGATACAGCCATGACCCATGGGAGTGGAGGAGGGCAGGAGCGGGGGAAGGCTGTTGTGTAGTTGGTTGTCAGGAACAAGCTCTGGTGAAAGGATTTCCATCAGAGTAGAGTTTTTTAATGAAAACTGAAATTTCAGCTCATTGAAGATTTCTCTGGAAACTTCTCATTTTTCTTCTGAAGTTAAAATTCCAGCATCACTCACAACACCACTACCTGCAGTGAAATGGAAACAGCATTTCTTATGCGCCTGTCTCGCTCCTGGTACCCCATTTCACAAAATGCAGCCTGATGGCACCTCTAGATACCGGGCGGTGGTGTCTCAGGGCTGGGGTCTGAGCTGGAAAGGCCAAAGGGGAGAACAGCAAAAGAAGACAAACCACCTTCCTCACCCCTAGGGCGCTAGAGCGATATCATATAGCAGAGTCTGAAATGCAGCGGGAGGAGAAACAGAGCTCTGAAAACATCCAACAAGAAGAATCCCAGAAACATTTCTTTGCAAAACAAATGCCCAAAGACAATCCAAGGCTGACTGTCCTTCAGGGATAGCTCCAGGCAGAGGCAAAGCGAGCAACTCACACCAAATGCAACTCAACAGCTCCAGGGAAAGATGGTCATGACTTTGCCAATGCTCGTGTGTGGTTGAGTCAGACTGATGATGGGGAAAGGGGGTGGATGCTGTGCTCCCTGGCAAGCCCACAGCAAAGGATGCTCTTGACCGATGCTGCTCACATTTTTTAAAGGGATTTCTTTCCCTTCTGTATGACTCCCAAGCCTGGCTGCTGCCCTGCTTGGACGTCAGGAAGAAAGCATTAGGTGCTTTGCTGTTGACCTCTCCAAGGGTATAATAAGAAAGACCCATGCCTCAGCCACGAGGATTGAATGAACCTTCGGTGCCACAAGGCTGGGCTGGGAATGTTGCTTTTGGCATCCTTCCTCGCCCCAAGTTTAATCCATTGAGAACACTGTGTGGCCTGAGCTACGCAGACAGGGTCAGGGGCCAGGGCTACACAGTCCTGGTGTCTGTCAGAGCCCAGGCGGGTGCTTGTCTGGCTCATCTCACAGCAGCCCATAAAAGACCATGCATCTATTAATGCAGCCTCCTGGGGATCGTATGTGACCCGTGCAACTCCCAGTGCCTCCTTCTCTTCCTTGCCCCACGCGTCCCCAAATCTGTTCCTCATGCCCACCAAAATCCACGCTATGACTCCTCATGTTTTCCATGTGCTGGTCGGACGTTGTCCAGGCAGAGAAGCAGATCCACTTGGAGGGGGAAGAGTTCTGGGGCGTCTTATCCTGAGAGGAGTTCAGGCCCCTTGTCTCACCTGAGCCCTTGGTGTCCCTAAGGTCCATGGCATGGACCTTATAGACAACCTCCAGCTGCAGAAGAGGCTTCCTTCTGCTCTGGTGGGTGACCAGTGGGCAGATGATTTGCAAAGCACCTTCCTACTGCTGGCCATGATCCAAAGCACAGTCAGTTACGAGGAACATGTGCTCTTTGGTTGCCAATGAGATAAGATCCACTCCTAAAAGCCCGGTGACAAGTGTCCAACTAAGTTCATTCCTATTTTTATTTTCTTTTTTTCATTTTTATTCCGGTTTGAGGGAAGCCACCACTTCGTAATTCCGTTGCTTTTGGCTTCGCGATGGACTTGTCAGCATTTGAGATCAGCATTTGCTGAGCTGCTGTATTTGAGTCCCAGCACGCTGGAGCTAAACCTGGGCAGAGCCTGGACACTGCCTCGGTGGTGGGAGCACCAGCCTACTTTTGGGCATGACTCCTTCATTGAGCACCCTTTTTGAGGCCAAAGAAGGCAATCAAGCACATTAGACCCTGTGATCTGTGCCTGACAGCCCAGGTTCCCCAAAAAGTTATGTGTACTCTCTTCCAGATCCCACTCCAGCCTAATGAATATCCTGGGTATTGCCTTAACAGTGACACGTGGTATCTCAAGAAGATAGGCCAGAGACACTGCAAAAAGCCAATCGCTCCTTTAGAAAGCAAAGGACATTGGTAGCACCTGGATGTAGTTGGCTATTTTGTTTCTGCATCCCCATTTTGGGGGATGTCTGGACACCCCTAAGCAAAGCTTCTGCTTTCTCTTCTCTTCTCTTCTCTTCTCTTCTCTTCTCTTCTCTTCTCTTCTCTTCTCATCTCATCTCATCTCATCTCACCTCATCTCATCTTATCTTATCTTATCTTATCTTATCTTATCTTATCTTATCTCATTCTATTCTCTCTTAGCTTCCTCCAGCAGTGGTCTTTAGACCTGGCCAACCTCACAGCCAACGAGTCATCTCACCCTACAAAGCCTGCTTTCTTTCCTCTATCCTGCCCAGCTGTTTTGCCTATTTACGTCCCACAGATCTGTCCCCCTGGCCCCAGGGGGAAGCTAGGAAGCTTTCACCCCAAGGTTGCCACACTGCTGGTCAAAGTCAGGATGGTCCTGCCCCAACACCCTCCTATGGGATTTTCTGCACACCCTGAGCCTGGCACATCACAAGATGGGAACCTCACCAGGAAAACCTGCCAGGGACAGCACAGCGCTTGCAAGAGCTTACCAAAAATGTTGCTGAGGCTTTGTGGAGGGTCACCTGTTGGGATATATGGGACATATATAAAAACATTTATATGCATTTGTGTGTTGGATATCTGAGACAGGAAATGGAAGGGGACAGGGAAAATGAAAAAGGGAATGTAAAATTAAAACATTGGTCAATATTTGATAGCAGTCACAGGGGAAAACTGTGTGTTAGGGAATTTGGGGAAAGAGACAGAGAATGGAGGAGACAGAATAACCTTGAAAATATCTTTGCACCTCTGAATAAGCCTATGATGTACCTGTAATTGGATTTCTGTTTGCTTTTCTGCTTAGCCCAGCTCAAAAAGGATAGAATGGACTTAGAAAGGGTTCAGAAAGATGATGACAGACATGACCAAAGATATGGGCTAGTTTCCATCCAAAGAACAATTAAATCAAAGGGCACTTTCCTGGAAAACAAAGATGACTGAGAAGGAACATTGTGGAGGTCTATAAAATCAGGAGTGTCACGGAGAAGACGAATAGTGGATGTTTGTTCACTGTTTCTCACAGTACAAGAACTAAATGACATCAAACCCAATTATCAAAATGAATAAAGCAAGGTAATTCTTCACATGGCACATACTTAAATGGTGGAACTCATCACCATGAGGTATTGCATCTGCCAAAAGTCTGTAGAGGTTAGCACAGCAATTAGGTGCCTTTGTGACAGAACAGTCCATCAAGGGCTGTTGGAAACATATATAATCTCTGAGCTGAGAAGTCCCTAAGGCAGCAATTGTTATCAGCTGCGAGAATATTTAATGGGATATTTCACTGTAGGCTTTTTCTTTCCTTCTATCCCTCCCAAAGTTTCCATCGTCAGAGAGCGGGGACGCAGCCAGAAGGACCCAGGCTCCAAACCAGTCAGCCATTTGCATGTCCCCTTCATCTGGATGTTGGGTAGCCCATCAGTGCCATGGTTACATCGTTCATTTCTCTGCTCATGGGCTAAAATAAGAATATGTAGAGAGAAATGTCAAGATTAGTCTCCAACGCACATCAGATGAACAAGGTCATACCATTTTGCCATCGCTGCGTGCCAACTTCCACGGAGAAATTTCTGCTACTGAACACTCAGAAACTGAAAACCATCTCCTGAATAGACTGAATTTTAAGATCTTTCCACAGAGGACAGGCTTGTAGCTGGGGATGGGAGTTGTCCAGAGATTTCCCAAGAAACTTCAGCCATCTTGTGCAAAGGTTTTGATTTCTTTTCCACGTTCAGACCTCCATGGAGACACAGATCATGCATGGTGGCATTAAGGCCACTGACAAGTAGGTTTGCTTTTCCTAGGTGCCTTCAATAGGGTTCAGCTGACAGATTGAGACATCTCCACTTCAATAAGGTCCCCATGTATGAGCCAGAAGTTTAAACACCATTATGGAGATAAAGGGCAAAAAACCCATTGCCTGAATATAGGTGTTTCGTGCCATTTGAGTCATCCTAGGCTATCCAAGACATCTGTACATGGCCAGGAAATAGGGCGTAAAACCTGTTGTGCAAAATCGACTCAGGAACATGGCAGAAGGACCTGATCTGTAAGCTGGGAGGAGAAGTAAATGTTGGGCAAAGAACAGGCAGACACTGAAGTTCTGATCCCTGCTTTTTCCCCAGGGGAACAAAATGTTTACTGTGGTTTAACGTATCATCAAAAGTCAGATCAACGCTTCAATTGCAGGATGGACCACACCACCCAATCCCTTGAGGCATCCTGGGAGACAGAGTCCTGCCAAGAGGGTGGGTAGGACAAGTCAGAGATAGTAACTTATCTTGAAGTCCCATGAGGCCAGGAAAAAAAGGGTTTAGAGCAAAATGTTCAGTTCTGTTCAGTTCAAAAAACCAAACTTATCTAACTTTAAACATTTCCTGCGTGCAATGCTGGTGGATAATAGATGTCTTGGGGTTTGGGGGTAGGGTGTAGACATCAAAAATAATTTTAATGCATTTTCTGGAAACATTATCTTCCTTTTATTATGCCCAGCCCTCCAATTTAATTTTCACAACAGAGCCTCAAGCAGGACATTTCACACAGTTTGAAAATTCTGCACTACTTTTCCTTACCTTCAAAAAGACTGAAGCAAGGCAGGGACTCTATCCATGATCATAGAATCATAGAATCGTTTAGGTTGGAAAAGACCTTTAAGATCATCAAGTCCAACCGTTACTCTAACCCTGCCATCCCACCACTAAACCCTGTCCCTAAGCACCTCATCTATCCTTCTTTTAAATACCCCCAGGGGTGGGGACTCGACCCCCTTCCTGGGCAGCCCCTTCCAGTGCCTGACAACCCTTTCGGGGAAGAAATTTTTCCTAATGTCCAACCTAAACCTGCCCTGGTACGTCTTCAGACCATTTCCCCTTGTCCTATTGCCCGTTACCCCAGAGAAGAGGCCAACCCCCACAATAGGTCCAGCTGACCAATGTTAAAAAAATCTCACTAAGATCTTACAGAAAGCATTTGGGTATTTAAAAAAACAAACAAGCAAACAAACAAAAAAGGCCCAATGCAGCTCCAGAAATGAATATTTACCAGTCCTTCCTCCACAGCTGCTACCTTCTGGATGGAAAAAAGAAAAAAGGTTCCCTAAGAGCTGTAGTTGATTCTGACCTCTCATTGAAATCTGACCATAATTAAGTAGCAGCATCACTGCTCAGAGGCACAGCATTGCCTGTTCAAACCCCACTGCTGCCTCCTAGCAGATCTGTGGCTGCTGTAAAGCCTGATAGAATAACACATGGATCAGAAATTTGAGTTATGTGGTGGCAAGAGGGCGGTTTTGGAAAGAGAAGGTCCCAAAGCCTAGCCCTGTCCACAGCCAGGAGGCTTCAGGTGGCACAGTCAGGAGAGGAATACCATTGCAAGAGTCTTTCTCCTTGTGAAACAGAGAGTTTCCATTTCCAGAGTTTCACAGAAGGTGTTTGAACTACAGAAATCTGACAGGAACATAAGAAAAGACTCCAAAAATCCCAAAGCCCAGCATGATTAGAACATGCAAGGCAAAACTGTACTGACATCGAGTTACCCCAAAAGCTCTTTGTCACTTACAAGTTGCCTTGACACAGACTGGAATTTCTCAACAAATCGTTGGGAAAAGGGAATGCCCTTGGGTAACCCTGTTTTTATCACAGCAAGGTGGCTTTATGGGTTTTAAAAGCTTGCAGCCCTGATAGCACTAATGTTAATCTGGGAGCAAATCGCCATTGGTTTATGCATGTTTATTACTACAGTCTTCAACAGATGATTCACAGTACAAATCCAATTTAATTTTGATTGCTGTGGTGCTTTCATTTCTAACCTGTCTTAGGCTTGCAAGTTTA
>NW_009259420.1:516841-529992 GCF_000687185.1 Egretta garzetta
CGCGCGTCTCAAGTTGTGGGGGGGGGGGGTGTTGACAGTGTATAAATATGTTTTTATATAGGCATATATTCATATATGTGTATAAATAGATATGTCTACATAGATATACAGAGATACACGTATAAATACATATAGATTTTATTTTTCAAATATTTTTTTTGTGCTTTCTTGGCAATAGCACTCTTTTGCCTGTGGTTTCGTACCCAGGCTGGGTCCCATGTCCCCCTGAGCCAGAAGCTACTACCCAAAGATCAGTATGCCGAGCGCAGCGGCTGGATCACCATGTGGGTGACACAGAAATCAATTATGAGTTTTCTAATATTCCATTACTGAAATCAGTTGCCCAGAAAGGATATGGATTATCCATCACCACAGGTCAGGCAAATATTTGCCTTAGGTAGCATTTTAGATAGGACAGATCCTGCTGCAGGTGGTGGGGCAGTTTAAGAGTTTAAGCCCTCTGAGGTTCTTACGAGCCATATCATTCCATATTCTATACTATTCCATATGCTCTCCTCCTTACCCTACCCCTGAGGAATTAGAAAAAGTTTATTTCAAGCTTTGTGAATTGGCCAACCTATTGCTGGTTGTGCTTCAGATATTACCCCCAACTCCAGCTTTTAAAACCGAGCAAGGATGAACAACCTGATCTGGTTAAAGATGTCCCTGCTCACTGCAGGGGGGTTGGACTAGATGACCTCTAAAGGTCCCTTCCAACCCAAACCATTCTACAATTTTATGATTCTACGATTCTATGATTCTATGAATGCCTATGCCAACAAACTGCCTGTGAAAAGGAATAAACATTCCCCCACTGATTAATTTACTGTTGGACATGGTTTAGCTTTTCTTTCCAGTCTCCACTTTCTCCTATTAGCCTCTGAATGACCATCCTTCCCCTGGCACAGTGCTGCTCCTGAGGGCCATACACCCTTCAGCCCAGCTCCTCTCTCTGCAGACCACATCTACAGCAGTGACCTCCTGGTATCTGGGGAAGCAGGATGCTTTCGTTCCACAGGCCAAGGACTAGGAAATCCACTGGCAGGCAGCTGAGGTTAGGCAAATTAAAATTAAAAACAAAGTGATCACGGGGAGTAATTAAAAAACGGAGCATATTTTCTCAAAAATGTGAGAGGTTCTTGAAGTGTAAAACTTAGGGAGAAGAAAAGAGAATTATTTTATAATGCATGCTCTGGCTCAGGGAGAAGTAATAGGCTTGATGTAAAAATTTGCTCTCCTGCCCTGCTTATACAGGTCAGGCTAAATTATCAAAATATGCTGTCGGGCCTTAAAAATAAATGTTTTTCTGCCTGACTTGGCAAGTCCTGCTGAGCTCAAAATATTGCCCAAAGATTGCACCTGTTTTGCTGAAAGGAGAAAATACTCTGTGCTGAGGGATCTGCTGCTGACCCAAGGGAACCTGGGTGGAAAGGTCCCTCCTCTCCTCCTCTCCTCTCCTCTCCTCTCCTCTCCTCTCCTCTCCCTCTCCATTTGTTTATTTCTTACTTTATTTTTAGTATCCATTTTCTTTGCATTACATTTTTCTATCAAGCACAGTGCTTGCTATTTTTAGCTGGTGGAAATTGCCCAGACAATTTTTTTTTTTTTTTTACTCTTTTCATTAGTTATTTATTTTGGAGGGATTTATTAGCAGAGAAAGGAACTTGACTGACAGCCTGAGAGCTCAAGCTCTCTCTCTCTGTCTTCTCTTTAAGCCAAGGAATTGGATTTTGACGCTCGGGGCATGTAAAGGGTTGGTCACCAACGGGCCTCAGATGGGTGAATTTTTCTAATCCCCTTTTTATCCCACCTCTGCCTTCAGTGTCCATGTTATCCTGGGGCAGGAACTCCTGTCCATCGTAGGTGGGCTGCCCAGTGCTCCCCCCTTTTGAACTCTGACAGGAGATGAATAACCATTCCCTATCTGCTGTCTGTAGATGGGTGTAATTAATCCATGGTTTCTAGACCACCGTGTCTATCCTCACCGTCTCTTTTCCTATTTATCCTATTTAACATATCTGAATAAGAATTTTTTCCAGACCTCTTAACACTCTCCTTCCCTTGACCTTTCCTAGGTCTATTATATCCTTTTCCAGGGTGTGTGGCCAAAGTTAACCTGGCTATTTCAGTTGTAGTTCCACTGGGGATACCATTAAGTTCATAACATCATCATGCAGATGGCATAATGATATTTTTCTTTTATTCTCAATTCTTTTCCTAGTAATTCCTAACATTTTATTGGCTTTTTTCACCACTGCGGAGCACAGAGCTGGGGTTCCCATTTCAGCTCTTCACAAAGATTCCGCATCTCTTTCCTGAATGCTAATGCCTACTTTTGAGTGCATGACCACCTATGCATAGATTTTTCCTCATCTACATTATTTTGCATTCATCAGTATTAAATTCACCACCTGCTAATCCAATTTCATGACATCTCTTCCACAAATATTCACATTTAGCATTAGCATTGACTGCCCTGAATAAGGAAAGATTGTCAGCAAACTGTCACCAACCTATTTTACACCTTTGCCCAGATCTTTTGGGAATACCGTGACTATTATGGAACCCAGCACTACCTTAAGAAAATTTCTAATAGCCTTCCTCCACTGTGAGAAATGACTGATTAATCACTTTTTTTTTCTTTTTTCACTTCTCCTCTGTTTATCCCACCAGTTATTAAACCAGCAGACCTTTTACCTTATCCCATGTGACAGCTTAGAGAGATCAGAAGGTGTTCAGGATAGACTGCTGAACATCAGGCACAAGACTGTAAACACCATGAAACCTTCATAAAAGAAGGCAATATTGACTGTACTGGAAAGAGAAGAGGAAGAGTAATGGATGATAGTGCTGGAGAGGAATCTGTAAAGGCCATTAGGGTACAGATACGGTGTACAGTATGCGTCACATGCCAGCTCCACTAGGTCAAATATTTTTTTTCCATGGGAGCGATGGACAGCCTAATAGCAAAAGTCAATGTGACAGGTAATTGCAAAGAAAAATGGTCATGTATTTATTTTAAAGAAGGAAACGGTGCTTGTGCCAGAGTATTCCTAAAAATACTGTTAGCAGCACAGAAAAAAGAAGTCATGGGTACTGAACAGACACAGCTCAGGCTTTGCATGAATTAGCTTCATCCTATTAATAATTTAGGTAAATATAAAAAACCCCTCAAATCCATAATTGCACTAGGTTAGAAATACCTAATGTAGCTTAAAAACACCCCAACCCCTAGGTGCCTTCAAGAGGTAATATTTGATGGAGGGATCAGGTACCAAAATAAGTGAAAAAGGATTTGGAAATATCTTCAAATGAAACTGGAATCTCTCAGCTGAGTGCAAAACAAAGGAGAAAAAGGCTTCCTGCTCTGCAGCTCACTGTGAGAGAGGTTGAAAGAGGAGCTGGATGAACCTCTTGCTTTGAGAGTCTTAGATCAAACAGAGCAGCCAGAATATCATTGCTAGTTGAAAAGAAAAGGGAAAAAAAAGTAAAAAAAAAAAAAAATTGACCTTCACATTTGCATAGGCCATAAATAGTTAATCAAGGAAAAGAAAATTTAAACAAATATTCTGCTTCCCCATCCAGGGAGGACATCATTGCATTGATCTTAATGCATGGGCAGATCTCTAGGAGATGTCCCTGGGATCCACCAGTTTGGGGAGGGCTATCGATTTGTTGGAAGGCCAGGCTGCTGTGCAAAGGAACCTGGACCATGGTAGTGGTCAGGAGTTTGGAGCATGCACACACAAAGATGCTGAAGGAGCTGGGTGCATCCAGCCTAGAGAAAAGAAGGTTTTAGGTGAGCATCTGGTTGCACGACTCTCATGGGTTTGCAGAGAAGACAGAGCCAGGCTCCGCTCAGAGGTGATGGGCTCAATGTTTAACAAGGGAAATTCCCATTAGATACAAAGAAAAAAATATTTCCTCTGAGTAGAGTGCAGCCCTGGTCCAGGGGTCTAGAAAGGGTGTGCAGCCTTCATCCTTGGAGGTACTTGAAACCAGACTGAACAAGGCCCTGAGCAACCCTGAGGTTGGCCCAATGTTGAGCAAGGAGCTGAAATAGAGACCTCCAAGCTCGTTTGTTCCTCAAGCCTATGGTCCTGTGGAAAATAGGTCACATATATGTAAGGTTTCCAGCTCTCCCCTTTAGGAGGTGGGTTGGGATTTTTGTAGGCTACCATTTGTGTTGGGCTAAATTCCTCTGAGGCTCCAGTAAGAAATGCCATCCTTTTTCCATGACATGCAGAGCGCAGAGCTTTACAGAGGTCATTTTGTTCTGGACAGAAGCAACAGGAGGGCGTGATTAGAGGCTCTGAATAGCCTTAGAAGAAACAGCTCTTATCAGGCTGCAGAGCAGCCATACGTACGTGCCTCAAACAGCCTCAGACTTGGCTGGTTACATTTTTTTAAAGAGACTTTGTTGAGAAACATTGGCCACCGTCCAGAATATTAAAACCATAATAAAAAATTAAAAATGCTCCTCTTCCCTGCCGGTTTTGATTTGTTTATATCAAGGGGAAAACACAGTCCCTGTTGCTTCATTTCAGATGTGCTCTTAAGTTGGGCACACCCTGCACTCCGACATTGCTCATAAATCATTAATGACCTAAGTTTTCATCATCTGACTTTGTTCTGACTGGTCATAGCTCTTCATTACATCTGCCCTGTCATCAAAAGGGCCAGCGACAAAAAGGGCACCGAGGTCAAGCAACGTACTTCCAAGGGAAAGACCCTCCCACCCTGACACCCCAGTAGTTACTGAGTCTCATCAAGCCGGGTACCAGGAGAGAGGAGAGGAGTCGGCAGTGCACAGCAGGAGCCAGTTGCAACGCATTTCCCCAGGACACCCCACATGGGTGACAGCCAACATCTCCCAGGGCTCGTCTTTCCAAGCTCAGCGGGGTCTAGGCGTCATTTAGGAGCACAAACAGCATTTTCCCAGATAATGGAGAAAGTTAACCAAAAATGCCAGTCTCATCTGGGTTTTTCTCAACTCACTCTGAAACAAAAGGCATGTAAATATCACCAGCCAGAAAAAAAAAAAAAAAAAGCTGATGACTGAAAGTAAAATTTGTCATTAAAAGTGGAAAATAAATGGGGTGTACTCAGAAGAATCTAGACATAGACTGAGTCACTTTTATGTTAACACATCTTCATCAGACCTCCCCAGCGAATACATAAAATGGCCTTATTTATTGTAATTGAAGTTTATGATAAAAGCACCTTCATATTCTCTGTATATGTACACAGCTATTCAGAAAAACTTATTTTTCTCTCCCTTTTTGTTCTCCATAACTTCTCCTCGTTCTTTTCTCTTTGGAAAGCGTTGTTTCCAAGCAACAGGTTGAGGTTGGCAACTATGACACCCATTTACAAGAAGGGCCGAAGAGAGGATCCAGGGGACTACAGGCCTGTCAGCATGGCCTTGGTACTGGGGAAGGTCATGGAGCAGATCATCCTGAGTGCCAACACACAGCACGTCCGGGACAACCAGAAGGTCAGGCCCAGTCAGCATGGATTTATGAAAGGCAGATAACGTTTGACCAACCTGATCTCCTTCTATGACAAGGTGACCCACCTAGTGGATGAGGGAAAGGCTGTGGGTGTTGTCTACCTGGACTTTAGTGAAGTCTTTGACACCATTTCCCACAGCATTCTCCTGGAGAAGCTGGCTGCTCATGGCTTGGATGGGCGTAATCTTTGCTGGGTAAAAAACTGTCTGGATGGCCAGGCCCAATGGGTGGTGGTGAATGGAGCTAAATCCAGTTGTCACCTTCCCCTGTACTGGGCACTGGGGAGGCCACCCCTCGACTACTGGGGTCAGGGTTGGGCCCCTCCCTCCCCGAAGGACCTGGGGGGGCTGGAGCGTGTCCAGAGAAGGGCAGCGGAGCTGGGGAGGGGTCTGGAGCCCCAGGCTGCTGGGGAGCGGCTGGGGGAGCTGGGGCTTAGGGACATAGTTTAGTGGTGGATAGGTATGGTTGGACTCGATGATCTTAAAGGTCTTTTCCAACCAAATGATTCTATGATTCTATGGAAGCAAGCAGAGTTATCTTCTCAGCTGTATAAAGGCTCACGTGGGTACCACACCTCCATCTTCTTTGTCCCTGGTCACCTGTGCCCGCTGTGACACCAATTGCCTCTCACTGCTGAGGTCCACAACTTCATTTCTCATGGCCTTCTCCTTCTCTTTATCCTCCTCCTTAATGACTCTGAGCTAAGAAGAAGAAAATTGTTGCAATTACTGAAAGGCTGTTGCTCTGATCTGAAATAGTTGTAGTTCAATGATAGGCCCAAAATGCAGCACTTAACTGCAAAGTGCCCTGATCTAGGGTGGTGAAAGCAACTCCAAAGGAAATAAATGTAAACCTTACGGTTGTTCTGATCTGCCGGGAGGGTTGTCTGTAAGCATTCCCATATTAAATTCCCCTGATCCTGCAGCTGATCTCTCCTAATGCTTTGCATCTGTCGGTTGGGTCTGGCTCAGATCTCTTTCTAACTAGGAGTATCGTGAACCACATCAGCATCTCTCCACCTCTCTCTATGCCCTTTAGAAACCTTCATCGTGGCCAGAATACCCTTCATTCATGCAGGGATTGCAAAAATCTCCCCACTCCCAAACTCCCTTCCCCAGCATGCAATGTAACCCTCACCTCTACCATAGCAAGATCATTTGCTCCAGGCCTCCATCCCTCTACCACACCCACACTGATGACCTGGAATTCATTAACCTTTGCAAGATTTACAGTCCCATTGCACCATAGCCCAAGCAACCTGCGGGCAACTAGGGTGAACAAGCATGGAGGCAACCACCCTACCAAATCCCAAGAAGGGTGTGCGACCCTCTGACAGGGGTGATCACACTGGGACTAGTGGGACCAGTGAGCCCTCCTGCCTAATTGGGGCCTTTCATAACATGGGCATGGCCCTTGGTGATGCATTCCCCAGTCCTTGCTCCCCATCATCTCCCATGCTACGTATTTCTCCAGCTCAAGAGGAAAGGTGACAGAGCACCTCTGGTCTTGCCCTGGCACAGAGATGGCATGAGGCCAGAGGATACAGCAGTGCCAGGATCTGGAAAACTGTCTTATGTCTCTACTGGACAGACATGGAACTCAAGGACCTGCTGAAGACCTAAGGTGACATGGACACCACAAAAGCCCACCAAGTTAAGCCAGTGGGTTGAGTTCCCTGCCAAGTATGAGAGGGATTTCAACATTTTGATTGCACCCACATAGAATCATAGACTCATCAAATGTCTCAAATTGGAAGGGACCCATAAGGATCATGGAGTCCAACTCCCTGCCCAAACTCATCAATGAAGAAAGTTAAATAATCATACATGAAAGGACAAAATTGAGACCAGATCCACCAGTAAGCGCCTACAAAAAAGAGCCAGCAAAGCATATCTTTGCCCCTCAGTGAATGACTCAAGATATGCAGAGAAGCTGTCAAATTTTTCATATGGCTGTTGCTGCCAGAGGTTTTGACTTTCTGGAAAAGGGCCAGTGCTTATGATCAAGCATCTAAAAATTGCATTTGGTCAGAACAGCAGCACTTGTACGGCTTTGTGGCTCTCAGAAGCAAACAGCCTGTACCAGGGAGACGTGGGGCTGCAGAGGGGTTGCCACCGTTGGTGTCCATCTGGTGTTTTTAGATGACAGGCACTAAGTGGAAGGGATGTGTGATTAAAAAGAAAAAGCAAAATCCCCTCTTTTTGACAGTGGGAGCAGGTCCTGCCATGCCATGGCCCACCACGATGCTGTATTGAGGGTACTGCAGGAAGGCAATGCAGGCTCACCGCCATGTCTGTTGGACATCTCTGGAAGGAGAGCTGGCCAGGCAGCCTAATCCCAGGAGCTGTTTCCATTTTGCATCTGCAGGACAGCAAGTCCCAGCACGCCTGTGGTCTCCTGCATCCCATGACATCAAACCGTCTGTATTATTTCATGTGCGTTTGCAAAATACGCCCCGTATTTGTGCTGTAAAAAATGCAAATTGGTTTTAGTCTCTCCCAGTGAACTCAGCTCTCTCTAGGTCCTGAACCCCAGTTACCACCATCTGAGTGAATTTGCCAGGGTTTTTTTGAGGACTACACATCGATTTTTATGCGAAGGCACTACCAGTATTAGCCAGCACCCCGATATTTATAAAACATAACATTTTGTTTGCTTTCTTGACCTCAATTATAGAGTGAAAAGAGGTTTGTATTGAACTGCCTGTCCTGATACAGAGGCGCCACTCTCAACCAGGAACGGGTCATCTGAGAATCCTGTCCAGCTCAGGATTTGCTTAATTTCTCCTCTGTTCTGTGTTAGTTGCATTTCATCAGTGCTTCATTTCTCTGGTATGGCGATGCTAATTCCCTTGGCTTGTTTAGGTGTTTCTGAAGTTCCTCCTTGCTTTTGACTACCTAAATTAGTTCTGTGTCATCAGCAGAGTCGCCTGCCTCTATGTCCCAGCCACGTATCAGCATGTTAACCAGCATGGCACGCCTGGGACTCAGCACTGAGCTGTGACCTTCTGCCATAACCGACCTTTTCATCCTTCTGCTTACTTCCTCCTAGGACAGCTGTAGAGTCACGACCAGCATCCCATGATCCCTCAGCTCCCTCAGGAGGCTCTTTAGTCTGACCTTGTTAAAGACCTTCTGGGTATCCGAATGCACCATGTCTACCAAGTCTTCTTCATCCATCGTTTTCCTGACATGGGCATTGAGTCGCAATACCTCCGTGAGACCTTTCTGCTCTGTGAGCTGGTCCATGCTCTCCTGCTGTGACCTATCTATCTCCCTGAAACTTCATAATCCTGCTTTTAAATATCGTTTCAAACTAATTTCCCCAGGACACAGGTAAGGAGGGATGACGTGTAGTTCCCCCAATCTCACCGTAAGGCTATTGAATACAAACATAACCTTTCCTATAGCCCAGTCCTTGCTTCTTTTCCTTAGTAAGTCAATCAAGTCCTACTTAAATTGCTTAAAAACGCCTGCCCAGACAACCTGGACCCCTGGGAAAGGCCAGACTCTTCTCAGTGGTGCCCAGTGCCAGAACAAGGGGCAATGGGCACAAACTGAAGCAGAAGAGGTTCCAGTTGAAGGAAGGAGGAAGGAGGAAGAACTTGTTGACTTGGAGGGTGCCTGAGCCCTGGCCCAGGCTGCCCGTGGAGTCTCCTTCTCTGGAGATATTCACCCCCCGCCTGGACACTGTCCTGTGCCCCCTGCTCTGGGTGAGCCTGCTTGAGCAGGGGGGTGGGACTGGGTGATCTCTGGAGGGCCCTGCCAACCCCTGCCAGTCTGGGATTAGGGCCAAGGTTTGGGGGTGGGATAGCAGGGTTAGGGGAGCGGCTGGACTGGGGGAGCTTACAGGGCTTTTCCAACCGCTACAATGCTATGATTCTGTGATCTCCCACCATTCCACTTTTTGATAAACAAGTGCCTCCACGGGCTGATCTTCCTAAATAAAACCCCTATTAGCCAAAGGGCTAACGTGCATCCAGAGGTGGGTCAGGAGAATGCCACAACAGAAAAATCTTCAGAAGATTTGGCCATGTATCTTCAGGTCAAAGGAAGAGGCTGAAAATGTCTCACTGAAATGCAGTGCAAAAACATCTGCCCTTACAGCAAACACTTTCAGGGTGATGAAAAATTGTGTTTCCTCCTGGTGGTGTTTCCATCCAGCAGCTAGCAGGCTTGGCACTGTCTTCAGAGCACCTGCCTCTTGGAGATCTCTCTTCCAAAATGACATCCTTTCCCCTTTCTCTACATTATCTTGTTACTAGCTCTCTCTTTCTGCTTACCCACAGAGGAATTCCTTTCTGCATCCCCTGGAAGGACTGGGCACATCCATCCTGACCCAAATCCTCCAGCAAAAGAGAACCTACCCCCACTCGGGATGAAATGAAGTGGGTCACTTTAGGTCGAGAAGAATGTGTCCCAGCTGTCCTGAGAGCAGGGGCGAGCGGTGCTGGGCCTCGCTTGGCTCAGCAAAGCTCCTTCTCTCCCACTCTTGCTATTCCCAGTGGAAGGATCGATCCTGGAGCAACAGGCGTGGCTGCAGTGACGCTACCGCATAGCAAGGGCATTACGCTGTGCGCAGGCTGGAGGGAATAGGAAGGAGGGTGGAGAGAGAGCAGGGCCAGAGCTAGATTTGGGAAGGGATCCTGCTGGAAAATGAGTTCAGAGCTCGTCTGACGAGTCCAAGGTCCTGCAGCCACTTTGCAAAGCCCACTGCCTGGGCAGCCTCTGCTTAGGAGAGCCCTGGGAGCGAGGGCCATTGCAATTTTATATATATAAAAGTATAGAAATATATATATGAATATATGGGGGTTATAGGTAATTTAAGGGGCATTTTGTCCAAATCCCCCCTTTCCACCCGCCTCTGACCTGTCGTCGTCTGTCCTGGCTCTCTCCCTACCCTGCTGCTTCTCCTTTGTGCGCAGATGATCCGAGAGGACCGATTACCTGAAGGTGGGGATACCTTAGCACTTCTTTTCATGAAGTAGGGGCTTTGTGCGCTATTCCAAATGCAGCTTTTTTCACCAGAAAACATGGTCCTATGAGGTGCAGGACCAAAGTGGGCTCGCCCAGAAGAGCCGCCCCTTGCTGAGAGGGCCACACACAATACACCGACCGCATCGTCTCCAGACGCGACGCAGGCAGCAGAGATGGTCGGCCTAGAATTCATCCTTTTCTGAAAAGGCATTACAGGAAAAAGCTGTTGCTCCTCTGTTCTGATTGTGCCAAAAGCCTGGGCCCATTTAGAGCTGATTGTGTCGGCAGGCAGCTTGATATTCCTATTCTTTGGGGCTGGGGAAGTTTTTTGCTGTTTAAAAGTCATAGCAGAATGGTTTCCTTGGGCTTAACATCATGAAGTGGCTGTGGAGGATCACCTAGCTCTTCCCAGCAGTCCCATCAGAAGGCTGCTACGTGGGCATTAAATTGATGTTTTAATTGAGAGGGCAACAGAAATTAGACCTTCGTTTGGTCGGGGGGGGGGGCATTTTTAAGATCCAAAAGGGATGCTCTGCTTTGGAGCGGGGAGGTGGTGCAGTGAATGTTCCTATTCATGTACGAATGCGTCCCAGAGCTCTCCCGTGACGAAGATGATGGACAAACGCACCCTCGGCAGAGGAGCTGTTGAGGTTTTCAGACGAAATGAGACAAAAAGGGGCGCAGCGGTCGGTTTCTTTTCAAAGCAAAACAGAGCTGAAAAAAATTCAACCTGGGAAACAGCAGCGTGCCCGGGAACGAGCAGAGATTGCAAAGCATCTTTATGAGCACAAGCAAGTCCAGGTGTTATCAAGATGGTCTGAGCATCCCTGGGTCAGGAACAAAGCACCAGCTTGGACTCTGAAGCACACTTACCTGTAAGCAGGTAAATTTGGGGGTGCCAGCTTTGTTTTAAACAAGTGAGCCAGGGAAGGGAAGGAGAGGTTTTGCACTGATGTCCCTGTACCGACGTTTCCTGGAGATTTGAGGCCATCAGCTGGTGAGTCTTAGCACAGCTCCGCTGCAGACGTTGGCACATCGCGTTCCCATCGGCAGGATGGGTGCCTGCCCTCTCTCCTTGCTAAGCTGTCATCTCCTGCCCCCAAACCCTCCCCTGAGCCAGCTCCCCCCACGCTCCTGGCATCCCACCAGCTCAGCCCTCGCCCGCTACCCAGCCAAACATGACACATTTAGCTCTGCTAATTTATTTTTTTTAATCTCCAGCCCCTGAATCACTGCCTGTGCTGTTGCCTTTCCATTATGCCATGCTCATTTGCCAAATGCCTTGCAAATTGCCCTCTGGCGGCCACCTTGGCCGGGGCCACACCGCCCGTGAGAAAACTGATGCTTTTGCTTCTCCTCTGAACTTAATTGCTTGTTTTATTGCTGCTCGCACACTCACATCTCTTCTCTTACAGATACCCAGAGCAAATCACCCTGCCATGAAGCCACCAGGCTATAACGGGCTTAGGAAAATCCTCCCAGAGCTTCACGAAGGATTTTTCTTGCATTGGACAAAGTTGGCGTTGCTGGGAGCAGAGTCCTTTGCTTGGACCAGTTTCATGCCAGTTGCTCATCCGTTGTGGCCTATCCCTCTAATAAGATGCCACCAGAACCTGCCCATGAGAAGGGAAGCCAGTCCACATGGTCACCAGCCCATGACCATGTGTAACCAACTTTCCTTGTAGACCAGCAAGGGACTACAGTAGGGGAAGGGGGTGGGAGGAGAGAGGGAGATCCTGGGAAGTGCTGAGCCCTCACGTGTCCCTGCAACTCGTGGAAATCTTCCATATTCAGCACATCACTGTTGGACCCTCATGCAGGGCCTGATTAGAATCACAGAATGGTTTGGGTGGGAAGGGACCTTTAAAGGTCACTCAATCCAACCCCCCCCCGCAATGAGCAGGGACACCTCCAACCAGATCAGGTTGCTCAGATTAATCCCTCTTATTTCTACAAGGCCCTGGGGGTGGGGGGAAGCTTATGTGCCACCCACGTGCCATGCAACGATGCTGACCTTGACGCTCATGTGGGCCAAGCAGATATGGAGCAAGTGGACTGCTGTTGCCCGAGACACCGAGTAATTGTCACTAGGTGTCCCAGAGCACCTGCAGCATGGCCAGCATCTCACGTGCATACACACCCACACAAGGGCTCCAAGGTGAGGGATCATCCAGCTTCTTCCACCTACCTCCCAGAGCTCCTGCCAGCCCTCCGGGGGTGTCCTGGGCACCCCAGGGTGTCTGAGAGCTCTTCAACCCCATTGACTGGAAACAAAACTCACGTTTAACTTCTTTTACTTCACTCACATGTATGTCTGGATGCATGCCTGTATTTCCTAGACCATAGCATTTTTAGTATTTCTAGACAAGATTTTAAGGCCACAAGATGGCAGCATAAAATCGCCTTTCCCCAGTTTGAGCAGAGTTTGCAGAAGGACCCCGTGCCATGGAGAAGCCAAGGGGTCTCACCCTGGCCACAGCCACAGGAGGAAAATACCCAACCCCACCAACTGCAGAGCCTGGCCCCACATTTTTCATGGCTTTGAACCAGCTGCAGTTTCAGCATCCACTCCTTGCAAAGTGCTCCTGTTTTGCGGAGCTGGTCCATCTTTCAGGCACGCGTGTAAACCACGCCGAGGTGACAGCTAAGGCTGGTTCGGGTG
>NW_009259420.1:530035-530659 GCF_000687185.1 Egretta garzetta
GAAGCCGGATCGATGCGAGTTTGCTGTGCTATGGGGTGTCAGGCACTGTAATGTGCTGAACTTGGGGCGGATCAGTCCTGGGGGCACCCAGCAAAAGCTGCAACTCTTACCTTTGAGGGGTGTGTGTGTGTGTGTGTGTGTCCTTTTTTTCCAGCTCTGTATCTCCATGCAGGAAAAAGCCTCTGGAAGAGGGGGTGTTTGGGCTGAGGAAGAGAAGATGCATGCCAAGCCGCTGCCTTTCCTTCCCCTCTCCTCCCCGAATTCCAGCTACGTGTCCCGGTATCTCCCAGGGGGTCACAGTCTCCTTTTCTGCTTTTGGTCTGTGTTTGCTAGCACAAATAAATCAGCACCAGGGAACTTTCCTGGGCACCAAACTCCATCGTTTGCACTATTGTATAATTACCAATATTAGCTTTTAAATACCTAATAATGCTTTGAATAACTAGTGTAATTAGCTTTTAAATCCCTCCAGGGACGGGGACTCGACCCCCACCCTGGGCAGCCCCTTCCAGCCCCTGACAGCCCCAAGGGGAAGGAATTGTTCCCCATGGCCAACCTCACCCTGCCCTGGCACAACTTGAGGCCGGTGCCCCTCGTCCCATCGCCCCTTCCCTGGGAGCAGAG
>NW_009259420.1:530780-535757 GCF_000687185.1 Egretta garzetta
GATACAAGCCAGGATGCTGTTGGCCCTCTTGGCCACCTGGGCACCCTGCTGGCTCATACTCAGCCGCCTGTCGACCAACACCCCCATGTTCCTCTCTGCCGGGCAGCTTTCCAGCCCCTCTGCCCCACGCCTGTAGCGTTGTGTGGGGTTGTGGTGACCCCAGGGCAGGACCCGGCCCTTGGCCTTGTTGAACCTCACCCAATTGGCTTTGGCCCATGGATCCAGCCTGGCCAGGTCCCTCTGCAGAGCCCTCCTCCCCCCCAGCAGATCCACACTCCCACCCAGTTTGGTGTCATCTGCAAACTGACTGAGGGTGCCCTCGATCCCCTCATCCACATCATTGATAAAGATGTTAAACAGAACTGGCCCCACTACTGAGCCCTGGGGAACACCACTTGTGACCGGCTGCCAACTGGATCTACCTCCAACACAACTCTTTGGGTCTGGCCATCCAGCCAGTTTTTAACCCAGCATCTGCCCAGGCCACGGACAGCCAGTTTCTCCAGGAGAATGCCGTGGGAAATGGTGCAAAAGGCTTTGCTGAAGTCCAGATAGAGAATACCCACAGCCTTTCCCTCATCCACCAGGCGGGTCACCTGGTCATAGAAGGAGACCAGGTTGGTCAGGCAGGACCTGCCTTTCATCAACGCATGCTGATGGGTCCTGATCACCTGGTTGTCATCCACAGCCTCATGCCAGAAAATCATGCTGGGGAGCCTTAAATGTGCTGGTGCAGATGCATTCTAGATGTTCCCCTCTGTGCATGGCAGCACAGACAGCTATGGTGTCCACTTCGTGTCATTGACTCAGCTTTAACCACACGGTGACACTAAAGGTTCTCTGCTCACCACAGATTGGTAAAGATTTCTGCAAGGAGGGACATTAAGCCAAAAGCCAGGACCTGGCCCATGATACCACCACCTTCCCAGTGCAAGAGAAGCTTTGAGCGCTCACTTCAACTTTTCAAACCAACCCCTTTTTAAAGCCTTTCTTGCTACTGAGTTCAAGGATCAGCCATGAAATGGGCAGCCAGGGACAGATGTGCACGTTCCCCCGTGGCACCATCACCCACGGGGCTTTGGAGACTCACCCCTGCCAGCATCCTGCCTTTCCCACCGACAGCTTTCCCAACACAGCTGGCCCTGAGGAGCTCTCTCTAATTACTTCTGGGTAATTAGGTACCTCTTACCATCACAACACCCACATCTGCTTTCTACCAACCATCATCCTACCTATGAGTTCTTGGTGGACACAGCTGGAGAGAGGATGCTGCAGGTTTTGGAGAAGGGAGAGCTGGGGGTGGGGGTGTCACACAAATGGTCACAGCGCCCCATGGTGATGCCACCTCTCCTCGTCACATGCTCAGAGTGGCCTTCGCTGCTAATTTTAAGTACCTCTTAGTAAGCAATTGCTAAATTTAGTGCCTCTGAGAGAAACATGAGCCTCATTTTAAAGGCTGGGTGGCTGATGACAGAGGCAGAGGAGTGAAGGGGTAAAGTGGGATTGCCCTGCAAGGTGGGGAAGGGAGACATTAACTTGAACCCCCCCATATAAAGGGAGCATGAGAACTACCACCAGGCCAGGAGGCGTGAAGAACCTGAAGCAGGGTAGGTTTAGACTGGATCTAAGGAAGAAATTCTTTACAATGAGGGTGGTGAAACACTGGCAGGGGTTGCCCAGAGAGGTGGTGGAGGCCCCATCCCTGGGAACATCCAAGGCCAGGTTGGACAGGGCTGTGAGCAACCTGGTCTGGTTAAAGGTGTCCCTGCTCCCTGCGGGGGGGTTGGACGGGGTGACCTCTAGGGGTCCCTTCCAACCCAAAACATTCTATGATTCTATGAAGATTCAGTCCAGCCTTCAGCACTGCCCCCCACCTCTCGTCCTTCACCAACCTGCCCATGCAGAGGTTTCCAGTTCTCAGGCAGAGCAAAACCCCAGCGAAGCGGGGAATCGTGCCCCGGCTCACAGCCCTCCCACCCCCCTGACGGCTCTCGAACCTCTGCCTGCACACCCCTCTCCCTCAGGAGCTGTCTGCTTGCACTTCTGGCCATTCGTGTCCAGCAGCTGTTGGCTCTCCAAGTTCTGCTGGGTTGCACAAGGGACAGCAACACCGCAGCGTGTTGCGCTGGCAGGAGGAACACTCTGGGTTTCACCGAGAAACACTCAACCTCTCCAGGCCAAGGCAGCTCCATGGAAGGGGGTGATGAGCAGGACACCAGCCCTTGCTCGCGGGCTGTGCACCAGCACACGAGGCTGAATGGCCCACAGAGAAACAAAATGTGGAGAGAAGACCCTGTATTAAAACCCAGGGTCCTGGGACATTGAATTCTGAATATGTCTTAAGATGTTACCAAATAGAGTAAGCACTGGCATAGACGACACCTATTTAGCAAAACCAGACTCCATCGTCATATTGTCTGCACAAAGCAGAAAAAGGGGCTTTGAAACCCTGATTACCAGCATAGCAGCTTTTCTTGGATATCCCATGATAAAGAAGCCACAGGAGAAAGCAACCCTTTGGCTTTTCTGGGGTCAGAGCCTCATACGCCCAAAGGATTTGGTTTTTTCCTCTGCTTCCACTTTGCAATAGATCTGGCTGCTGGGAAATCAACTCTGGCTCCTTGAGGTTAAGCTCTGGTAAAACCTGAGCGATGGAAGCCAGACAGATTTTTTTCCCTTTTGTTCTCTTCAACTCAAGCGCGCTGTGCTCTCTTCCCGCAGCACGACTCCCTCTCAAGTCAGTAACATCACGAAAAGGGGTTTGCTTCTGAGATAAAATGGAAGAAAAAACATCATTGAGTCAACGTACCAGAGTCCTTTCCAGCTTTCCAGCAGCCAGGAAGGCATCCCACCTCCGCACAACAGCATCGGCACAACTTAGCTGGCGTTGGAGGGGGTCAGTTGAAGATGGTGCCTCCTCTCCAGACATCCATCTTGGGAGGCACTGACCCTTGGAAGAGGTTTTTCCCTCCCTCTCTCCGTCCCTTTCCCTCTCTTTTCTGTCTCTAGAGGGACCTTCTGTAACTCCTTGGTCACCTGGACATCCTATTCCTGAATAGCTGCGGTGAAGCGACGTGACTCCCACCCCTGATGCTTCGTAGAAAAGCACAAAGAGCGTACACACGCTTCACACGGGGCAGCAGATGCCAGAACAGACACATTCCTCACTCCGGGCAGGAACCCTTGGCCGGCAGCCAGCCAGATGGCTTCACGGAACGCAGAGAGATAAGGCAGCAGCTAAACACGCGTCGTCTTCATCCTGAAATTTTTTTTTTTTATTTTTGGAAAAACCCCGCTGTTTAGACGTTTTAAAACTATGCTGATGTCTACGTTTTGTTCACTTGACTTCAAAATAAAGAACAGGATTTATCTCTCTAAGGAAAAAAATGGGTTTTTTCTCGTTCCAGAAGGCGCCTGTCATGAGGTCAAGACAAAGCCTTGCAGTTACTAACGCCTGTGGCTACGGACACACGTCTGCGCCGTTCAGGCAGAATGGGGGAGAGGGCTCCTCTTAAGCTGGAGGACATGCAATTAAAGCGTAAGTCGACAAATGGGACTCATTAAGAAGAGGGTGCGTTGTATGCAAGCCCTCATGGAAGCTGTTAACCCAGGGGATGAGCGGAGCCCAGCATGACTCAGGTTAAACACCTACCCCGGCAGTGAGGACAGCCATCGGCCTGAAGGTAGGCTCCGAAAGCACAAAGCTGAGCTTCAAACCCTCGTGCTGCAAAGCCTCCTAGGAAGAAAGCGTCCTCTGGGGACTGAGGTGTCAGCCCCGGTGACATCCACACATGAAGTGCTCTCAGAAGCGAGCTGTTGGCCTTGATGCTCACGCCGCCCCTGCCCAACGGTGCAGAAGACACGCACAGACGCGTTCTGCGTTTGCCGTGGCGGCGCCGAGCGCTGCTAGACTGGGTGAAGGCTCGAAGCCAGAACGAGTTACCCAAAGCCTTCTCTCTAAACCCACACAGTGCAGGGGATCCCAAACCCTGATGATGTGTGAAGCCGGTGCGTTCCCTGACACTGCACCCAGCTCCTCTTCAGGACATACTGGAAGTTGGCGTGGCTGCCACTGGGCTTATGGTTTATCAAAGAAACATATGTCCTTGCAAACACGTGCCTACACACGGGAACTCTTCGGGGGAAATAAACTTGCACGGACACACGCATATGCTTCAGTGACTAAAACTAGAACCCGTTTTTCAAATAAACAAGTTTCTTTTCAGGAAGCCGGTTTGGGTCAATGGAGAATTCTCTGACTAAGCCGAGGGGCAGCTTGAGTACAGCACACAGATGGTTCCTTGCTTACCGCAGGCCTGTTAGCTGTGCACGAACCAGACCTTTTTGTCCAGATTATATTGCTGGAAGACAAAAAGCCCAGTTCTGAGAGATGCTTCCATACAAAGCGCCATTTATGTGATGTATTTCTGACACTGTGTGATCAGAATTGTTTATTTCCATACAGACCATGATTACCTTAAGGCTCCACTGAGAACCAGTTTGTCTGGCTTAAATTCTTCACCATCAATGTTGTCATTCAGACTTTTAGACCTTCTTTTCTGGGGGCGGGGGGTGAAAACCTCGCCTATTTGGGGTATTGCTGTCCAACAAAAGATGGAGTTTCATCACTGAGGTAGCTCAAGAACACTGCTTCTCATCGTTCTCCTTCTTGCCCACACTCCCACCTAAGTTTGCATGTTTTCCACTTGGATTAGTTGCCCCAGTTACAGCCGTCAACTCCACTCCAGCTGTATCTATCTATCTGCATTACCAAGGTAGTTTGGGGGTTTTACTTTGCACTTTAGTCTGGGGCACAGGTATGAACGCTCCTTCCACAACATGGTTCAAGAATTTTTGACAGACAAGTGATAGGTTAGATTTTGATGTTCTCTTTACAGGCTGTACCATACCTGGGGAGTTGCTGGAGAAATGCTTCTGGTTTAGTTTCCTTAGAGAGAAGCCTAACTTGCACACCTC
>NW_009259420.1:535796-593843 GCF_000687185.1 Egretta garzetta
TGGACAGAGGCTCCAACACTGCCTTCATTAAGGCTGTTTTTCTCTCTGCAATTCCTTTAATAACTTCCCACAGACTGGCTGAGTGAACCCAGAGGGAAGACAAATCCCCCCGTGGAATTACAGGCAGGTTTCCTGAAGCACAAAGGCCCGCGCAGGCCGATAGGTGACACACGGAGTTAAACATGCAGTGATTTCTGCACTAATCTGATCAAGGCAATGACCATGTCTCTCTCCGACTGCGTTCAATTCTTTGAGCAAATAGTAAGATCGACTGGTACATTGAGGATCCGGATCTACCTCAAGATCCTCCCACTACAAATTTTGTAGGAAGGGAGAAAAACCAGATTTTTGTACCGTTGTGTCCTGGTTTTGGCTGGGATAGAGTTAATTTTCTTCCTAGTAGCTAGCGTAGTGCTGTGTTTTGAATTTAGCACTACAAGAATGTTGATAACACTCTGATGTTTTCAGCTGTTGCCAAGTAGTGCTCAGACTACTCAAGGACTTTTTGAGCTTCTCCTGCTTGGCCAGGTGCATAACGAGCTGGGAGTACAGCACAGCTAGGACAGCTAACCCAAACTGTCCAAAGGGCTATTCCATACCATAGAACGTCATGCTCGGGGGGGTTAGTCGGTCGCGGGGAGACTGCTCGCGGCTCGGGGACTGCTCGCTGCTCGGGGAGTGATCGCGGCTCGGGACGGGCTGGGCATCGGTCAGCGGGAGGTGAGCAATTGCATTGTGCATCACTCGTTTCTATATTCTGTATATTCTGTTACCATTCTCATTATTATTATTATTATTATTTTCTCTTATTAAACTGTCTTTATCTCAGCCCATGGCTCTAACCTTTCTTCTCCTTCCTGATTCTCTCCCCCATCCTATTTTTCGCCGGGTGCTCTCCCCCATCCCACCGAGGGAGGGGGGGAGGGAGCGAGCGGCTGCGTGGTGCTGAGTTGCCAGCCGGGTTAAACCACGACACGTTGAATAAAAGAGTTGCAAGTTAGTGAGTGAAGTGTCCAGGAAGTACCAAAGCAGCCAGTCTTTTTATTACAACATTTATTTTAGTATAGAAGGCACTTACAATACAGAAAGAAAAAAAAAAATAAATGATAGGCACCAAAAGTGAAGTCAGAATTAAAATGACAAAGAAACAGTTTACCAGACAAAAGGAGCACCCTTCCCTGTTAACAATACAGCACACGGAAATGAAGCAATTGGTGACTAACTTTTTAAACAGTTAGGGCTTTTTTTTTTTTTTTTTTTTTAATAGAAAAAGATAAAGGCTGTTCTACTGTCAACTGAAATGAAAAAAGAACCCCTCCACACACCTGTACACGGATTTGGGAGTTGGTGGTGTTGACAAACATGGGGCCTTTCAGCTCCGGCTCTGCAGGAGGTCCTGGTACATCTCAATGAGGTGAGCGGCCTCTCTCTGCCCAGAAAGCACAGCACCGTGGGTAGTGGAATAATATTTCCTGTGAGTGGCCTCCCCCGAAAACATCACCTGCATTGGCTGGAGGGGGTAAGAGAAGCAGAAAAGCTCAGCAGCGCTTACTGGAAAGGGGACGCGAGGCTAAAAGGAGACGAAACCTTCTGTGCCCTCCCACACCCCCATGAGGTGACACCAGGGGTTTTGAGATTGCTGAGTCTCGAAATCCCAGTGTGCTGCGCCACGGTGACAGGCACGGCACATGTCTGCTGATGTCGAGCTCGTCCTCGTTGCTATAGAATCAGAATCATACAATGTTTTGGGTTGGAAGGGACCCCCAGAGGTCATCTAGTCCAACCCCCCTGCAGGGAGCAGGGACATCTCCAACCAGATCAGGTTGCTCACAGCCCCGTCCAACCTGGCCTGGAATGTTCCCAGGGATGGGGCCTCCACCACCTCTCTGGCCAACCTGTTCCAGTGTTTTACCAGCCTCATTGTAAAGAATTTCTTCCTTAGATCCAGTCTAAACCTACCCTGTTTTAGGTTAAATCCATTACCCCTTGTCCTGACACAGCTGGCCCTACTAAAAAGATTTTCCCCATCTTTCCTCTGGGCCCCCTTTAGGTACTGAAAGGCCGCACTCAGCTCTGCCCGCAGCCTCCTCTTCCCCAGGCTGAACACCCCCAACTCTCCCAGCCTGGCCCCAGAGCAGAGGGGCTCCAGCCCTCGGAGCATTTTAGTAGCCCTCCTCTGGCCCCGCTCCAACAGGTCCGTGTCCTCCTTGTGCTGAGGTCTCCAGAGCTGGACACAGGGCTCCAGGGGAGATCTCACCAGGGCAGAGTAGAGGGGCAGAATCCCCTCCCTCGACCTGCTGGCCACGCTTCTCCTGATGCCTATGCCTGTGTGGAGCTGTTTGCAGGGCTGAGGCGCCATCACAGGGCCAGAGACCAGTTCCAACAACCTG
Organism: Egretta garzetta; assembly: GCF_000687185.1. NCBI lineage: Eukaryota > Metazoa > Chordata > Aves > Pelecaniformes > Ardeidae > Egretta > Egretta garzetta. The sequence continues at coordinate 538,187 of NW_009259420.1, forward strand.
GAACAAATCTGCACGACTCACAGAGCACCTCACTTCTCTACTGACTCCTCCCTTTGCTCCCCTAAATAATACTTTGGCCTTTTAGGCATCAAGGATGGTTTTTTTTCCTGGACAGCAATTTCAGAAGGAAAAATAATCATGTCTCAAGACCCACAGGGTGAGACACAGGCTCTTATCTCTTACACATCCATAGTTAGGGGCTTGCTAAAATTGCTGCCAACTCAGTTCTGCGGCAGGAATTTCAGGTACCTCTCTTCCCTGGGTGCTACAGAGAAAGATTCCTAAAGCTCCTGCTATCTTTTTTAATAGACTTCTGTGCTGAACAAAATTCCACGGTGGGATTAGGCTCTGGGTGGAGGAAATGGACTGGGCAGAGGCTTGGAGGCTGCATATTCCTCAGCCATTGTCTTTGGATTTGGACACATAACCCTGAATGACTGGGTGAGTTGGGCTTACCATGCTACTGCTCATCAGCTGAGCTGTGGTAACTATCTCTGTGTGCTCCTGTTCGCCATGCGATATTAGGAAAGCAAAGGCAGTGTCTGAGGAGCAAACTCATTGTCCCCTGCCAATTCATGAGCCCCCCAGCCAAGGACGGGGCCTCCCTCACCCTCCAGTGCCAACACAGAAAGATTTCCTAACATGCAACTCTGACACATTCAGACCTATCAGGGGTCATGCATTTAATGCTCCATATTCAGACTACGCTTTAAAACAGAATAATGTGTTTTCCCAGAGAATTTTGAACTGGCCAATAAGGCTAATGGTCTTTAAACACAGAGATCAGAATTCCAAAAGCCACGCAGATGGCCCAGCTCTTGATAATTCCAGAGAGAGATGCGGGAATCCCTGAGATGTCAGGATACCAAACATTAGAGATAAAATCCTACATGCGTTATTTTTCCAGAGCAGTATGTATAAAAAAAATGGAAAACACACTACTGGAGACCCAACCCATCCCTTTTAACCTCCCCCCAGAAAACCCACTGCCCAGCATCACATTAGTCTTGCCACAGAACCGATTTGGGCCATACTTACAGCGGTTTTGGAGCTTTCAGCATAAGGCAGTGGTTTAGCGAGTTTCTCTACGTCAGCCCCACTAGACCCAACTTGGGTGTAAGAGTAGGATCCACGGAAGTTGGGATTGCTGCCCCAGGAGGACCGCAGGATCCGGCGAGGTTTCGGAATGTTTGGATTCCCTGGGTGGAAAGCAGGAGAAGACAAAAAATTAAGACGGTGCCTGAGAGAAAACATGACAATGCCTGTGCAAGGTGTGGAGTGGCACGTATTTATTGAAAATATATTCTAGCAGAGCCTGCAGGCTACAGGAAAGATGCCCTAAAACAGAACTCTTTCCTTCTACTGAGTTGTAAGTATCTATGTAACAGAAATAGCACCCCTTTTAATCTCAGCTTCAGTCTTCTGTTTTGGGAAAGATCATGAAAATGTTTATGTTCCTAAAAGATTGGGGAGCTTCAGGGAACCCTGGACAGTCTGGTTGAAAATACAGAGCATCTCCTGGTCTCATTTGCCTGGTGGTGATCAAGCATATGACTGATCTCACCTAATTTTAGGTATTTAATTGGGTGCCCAGTCTAAATTGGATGTTTAGGCAGTCTTGTGAGAGGCGTGCCTCCAAAGAGGAACAGAGATAAGGATGTTAGAAGGCAAATCCTCATTATGTGGGGGCATAGGAAAACCTGTCAGAAAGTTCTCAAAACCTGTATTACTCACTCCAACTGCCACCCAGTTGTCCCCCAAATGAACCTAAAATCCAACAGACCCATTTGGTGGGATGCACATGGCATGGAAAGAAGGCTTTTGAGGCTGAAAGTAGGATTTCTAGATTGCTGTTGGATTTCCACCGCTAAGAGGATGTAGGACCTAGAGATGAGGGGCACTTGAGTGCACCATGACAGGGCCATCATCAGCCAATGTCTCCATCCCAAAGAGTACAGGAGCATATGGCATCCAGGACCTTGGCCCAGGCAGCCCACCAGCTGGTGCCACACGAGCCTCGTGTAGAACTGAAACAGGGAGGGTCATGCTTTGGAGAGCCTCTTGCTAGGCTGGTTTGAGACCACCTCAGTGTCACGGACCAAGATTTTGTTGGCGTCCTGTGATCATATCTGGCTTGGCAGGAGAGGAATGGGGAGACAGGACATGGAGAATTGCAGCGAAGATTAATTTTCTCTGCAGAAGAGCTGAGACACATCCTTGAGGCCACCCTTGAGGCAACCTCACATATCCAGGCAAGGCTCAGCTACTGGACTCTGGGAGTTTGTCAGCACAAGAAGCAAGAGTAATTGAAACACATTTGCATCTTGCACAGTTCCTGTGCCTGCTTCGGACCCTGACTCTGTAACCCTTCAGCACGCTTAGCCTGCTATGAAGATGATGCAAATTCCCCCACTTTCTTCATCACGGCTTAGAGAGGGAGACATCCACCTGTACAGACTAGTTCTACTAAAAAATTACTTAGTCATGCCTTCAATTCCTTAAAATCAGGAGCAGGTTACTTCCCTGGCTCAGCTACTGCTTTTGGGAATATCGTGTGTCAACCAGAACGATGAAATACAAGTCTGAAACGCAGCAGAGGCACCTGGATGGCTTGCCAGAGTACACTGCCAACACTTTCTAGCCACTAACCCCCAGATCAAAATGTGGCACAGACTAGCAAATAAATATACCCTGCAAACAAAATAGATCCTACAACTGAATGTTGTTTCAGGAGTTAACAACTTAGCATAACAAAGCCTCTAGAACATGCTCCTCCAAGAATCTTACAGGGAGGCTCTCAGAGGCATCAAGGAAATAAGTTATCACGTTTTATTTTTCAGGGCTGTGGGAAAGCCCAGGAGAACACACCATGAAAGCTGTTAGACAACGCACCACCAAACAGGGCCAGAGCAGTCATCCATCACATCGCGTTACACAAAAACAATCGCACAATGTATTTTCAAATAAAAGGAGTCTCTGCAGTGGGTTGGTGGTGCCTCTTCCATAGCTGGTGCATGTTCTCATGTTCCACTGTCAAGGTACCCAGAAGATTTTCAGTACTGGAGTCAACAAGTAAGATGTTGATAAAAAAAAAAGATTAACATTAGGGACACACAGTGCCATAAGCAATGAGATGAGGGCTTGTCAGCCTGCAGGTAAGGCCACAGATCTGCTAAAAGACGGAAATTTGTGAACAAAAGGGTTTGTGGAGTCATAAGCCCAATCAGCAACTGTACAAAGCCAGCAATATTTTATAGAGCAATCATTCAGACTGGTAAAAGCAACAGCTTTGCCTCCCTCCAGAGTTTCCCATGGATGACCTTGCACTGTGTTTACAAGCAGGTAAACAGCAGCCTTCCTCCCGGGGAATTAATTCTTCACGTAGCAACTTCATCACAAGGGAAGCTGCAGCACAGCAACACGAAGCGTGGGGCCTCGGGCAGATGGCAGAGCTCCGGCAGAAACACCCGAGCCAGCTGCCAGCGCGGAGCAGGGCTAAGGAGCCCGGGTCCATTAACTCGCAGCTGTACAGCTCCCAGAACCAACGCCAGGCTCCTTCCCTAGCACCATGCTGCGCAGTGCAGCTTTCGTGAGCTCCTTTAGGGTTCCTCAAGACATCAGACCGCAGGAGCAATCCACTGTGCGAGTGCTGTGCCCCAGTTGGCGGCCGGTCACAAGCGGTGTCCCCCAGGGCTCAGTCCTAGGGCCAGTCTTGTTTAATATCTTTATCAATGACCTGGATGAGGGGACTGAGTGTGCCCTCAGTAAATTTGCAGATGACACCAAATTGGGTGGCAGTGTTGATCTGCTTGAGGGGAGGAGGGCTCTGCAGAGAGACCTGGACAGGCTGGATCGATGGGCCGAGGCCAACTGTATGAGGTTCAACAAGGCCAAGGGCCGGGTCCTGCACTTTGGTCACAACAACCCCATGCAGCGCTACAGGCTCGGGGAAGAGTGGCTGGAAAGCTGCCTGGTGGAAAAAGACCTGGGGGTACTGGTTGACAGCCGGCTGAATATGAGCCAGCAGGGTGCCCAGGTGGCCAAGAAGGCCAATGGCATCCTGGCCTGTATCAGAAATAGTGTGGCCAGCAGGAGCAGGGAAGTGAGCGTGCCCCTGTACTCGGCACTGGTGAGGCCACATCTTGAATCCTGTGTTCAGTTTTGGGCCCCTCACTACAAGAAAGATGTTGCGTTGCTGGAACATGTCCAGAGGAGAGCAACCAAGCTGGTGAGGGGTCTGGAACACAAGTCATACGAGGAGCGGCTGAGGGAACTGGGGTTATTTAGTCTGGAGAAGAGGAGGCTGAGGGGGGCTGCCCAGAGAGGTGGTCGAGTCCCCATCCCTGGAGGTATTTAAAAGAAGGATAGATGAGGTGCTTGGGGACAGGGTTTAGTGGTGGGATGGCAGGGTTAGGTTAAAGGTTGGACTCAATGATCTCAAAGGTATTTTCCAACCAAAGTGATTCTATGATTTATGCGCCTTTTAATGTGAGGAAGCTGTTTCTAAGAGGAAAATCAGGATTCCTTCATTCCTGCAGCACAGAGAGGAGGAGCTTGCTCGCAGGTCAGACGGGAACACACAACTCAAGCTCTGATCCCGAACTGCTGTTTGCAAGAAAGAAACTACGCAGACTGGGAGGGCCACACTCATTCAAGGAACATATTTAATTGCACTTTCTCAATCTGCTTTTAAATAGTTGGGTAAACATGTGCCTTTGCCTACAGATAAAAGTAACAATTAATACAGATGTGGAAATTTCTAAGTTCCCACTGTTCAAAGAGAGATAAAATGGCTAAAAAAGGACCTTAGCCTTCATAGAATCATAGAATCACTTTGGTTGGAAAAGACCTTTAAGATCACCAAGTCCAACCTTTAACCTAACCCTTCACTACAATAGGAGGGCACATATCTTTACGCCACAGAATCCCACTTTTGAAGCTGTGGAAGACAACTCCACATGCCTCAAACAATCCTGTCTTTATTCAGCTACTGGGAGGTGTGGTTACACAGATGTATTGGTTATGGGGCTGATCATGAGACACAGGATTATGGTAAAATCAACTCACAGACCTAAATTAAGGCACCCAAATTTAATTGCCTAGCTGAGAGCAGGATATCTAAGATCCCATCAAGGCCAACAGAGGTCTGTGGTACTACCCACACATTAGTGTCTACAGCCACCAGAGAGACATTAGGGTATCCCAGGCATCCACATACGATGCAGAACCTAAAAGAGATCCCTTCTCCTCTAGAGAAATAGCTGCAGGTTGGGGAGAACAGCTCAGGGCATCTCTGGCCACAGCTTGACAAACCAGTGAGTCCTTCAGAAGGGAGTGGGCCTGCAATCCCTGCCTTCTGGCTTCTAACACTCGGAGCTTAGCCAGCATAGAAGCCAGAGCAAGACTTCTAATTGTTCGAAGGCATCCCATTTAATCAGATTTAGAGGACGCTGCTTTTCAGCCATCCAGTTGTGAAAAGCAGTAATTGCCAATGGTTCTTAGGTTAGGACGATCCTCAGGGCTTTTCACAGCAAAGCCAGATAATCCGCAACGCTAACCGGCATGGGAAATTTAAGGTCACAGAGGCAGATCATCTCCTCTCGGAGAAAAATTCTCAGTGCGAAACAACACTGAGTCTAAAAGAATGGATTTAACATAGGACTGGTCTAACACCCTCTGAAACCAAAGCAAAGGCCTCCGTGAGCAATGGACTGGGAAAACACAGCTGAAGGTGGGAACCCCCCTGGCTAACGCATTAATTCTTGAATAGAATAAGAAGAAATAAGAACATGGGGGATTTTATACCCAGAACATGAAAGCTACAAAAGGCAAAGTGAATATTAAAAGGCTCATACTATCTACTTTCAGTACTGAATATAAGGCTGTCTCTATACTCAGCAGAGAAAAGCTTCTTCAGAAGATGTCAGAGAGCACCAAGTGAGGTGTGGAAGATCTGAACTGCCTTATGGAAGAGTCTTTCCTTCCACTGAGCTTTGGATCCTAGGAATGCTAGTTTCCCAACTCAGTTAGCTCGCTTACATGAAGCTGGGTGGTGGGAAACACTTTAAAAGCTGGGTTTGGTGGTGCTAATCGACCAGAGACCAGTCATTTTCAGAAATGACTACAGTTAGATCACAGGCAGAAGGCTGCTTTGTACCCCCCCAACCACCTCCTACCTGGTCTAAGCCACTCTCACACTCCTGATGAAACAGGTTAGTGAAGAACAGGCTAGGTGCATGGAGAGCTGTGCACACGTCTGTTATTTCAGCCTGCCTGGCACCTGGTCCAGACCAGCCTTGAGCTAGTGCTTCTTCTGTGAAGCAACTAGGGAACAAGGATAGGATAGGAGCAAGGATAACAGGATAAACGCAGCTACCTTAGCAAGGCCATCCTGGAAGAGCTGTGAAAAGGTTTTTTACAAACTAACAAGTTTTTTTGGGCAGGAAGTGGAAGGGGTCACGTTGTGTAATGGGTACTCCAAGGACAGGTTTTCTTCTCGCAGTTTTGAGCAGCTGAGAGGTGACCTCTCCGCTCATGCACAAAATGTTCATTGCAGGGCAAGGCCCTGGTAAATCCAGTCTGAAATTCTCCAGGGTTAGATAACCCAGGATTAGCAGAAGGCTGAGCTCACGCTGCTGCAGAGCCTGATGGACACGGACCAGGTGCAGCATCAACTAGGACAGCAACTGCAGCACACAGCGATGAGCCGGGGCCGATACATTCCCATCCTGGGAGGAAGAGAGGAACATCCGACACATTCCTATCCTGGGAGGAAGAGAGGAACATCTGACACATGCAGACAGTAACAACAGTGAAGGAGCCCAGGAGGGGAGAGGGAGGGTATGCTCCCAGAAAGACCCGAAAAACCATGACGAATTGAAGTGGTTTAGGAAAAAAAAAGGAGATCTGAAACAAGGTTGTTTATACTCTCTGGGAGACGTCAGCACCGGAATAACTTGGCCTTAAAGAGGAGAGCCTCCTGCTATGCCTGCCTGCTGAGGTCAGGAGGAAAGGCAGCGTGGATGTACTGACATTGCAACACAACGTAGGGATACCCAACACCACCGAACACAAACAGCTCAGGAGGCAGAAGCTGCCCGGCATCCAGAATCCACTGATTCATCCTACTTCCCCGCAGGAGCCGGCTATGCAGGTCGTCCTCAGCCTCCAGGACCCTTTCTCTAGAACTCTGCGTTGTCGGTAGCAAATGGTCTGTAAGCACAGGGGAAAGCTACACTTGTGAAGGCAAATTTCTTCAGTTAATTGGAGGCGCACGGACAAGAGGTAAGGCTGGAAACCCACTGGGTGTTGAGATTTGGCTAACACAAGCTAGCAGGCAGATATGAATAGCTTAGTCATGGGACCCAACTCTAGAACAGCATAGAATACATCTAATCTTGGATGAGAGCACCCTTATAATTGCTTATAATTAGGTATAAATCCAAAATCCTTATTTCAAGACTGTCAGTAAGTCAACCACTATTTCTTGCAGTGTTACTGCCTTACGCTTGAACTTAACAGTGTCTCCCATCAGAGGATCTCAAAGAACTCCATAGACACAAAAAGCCCTTTCCTTGGCAAAGTGTGCAAGCTCTAGAGGAGTGACTGCAGACAAACTAAGGTCCAGCTTGTTCAAATATTACCACTTCTAGTGATTTCATCTTGGATTTTCTCAGCATAATACACTTAAGATCTGTCTTGCTCCAACTGGCTGCCTTTAATGTGATGTGTGCTCAGTACAGGTGAAACCTGTGAAATCCGGGGAGATTTAAGTGAACCATCCAGAAATGGAACCTCTCAACATCAATGGACACTTGGAAATCTAGGCCCATGAGATTGCCACATAGAGTCACGTTGAATGGAAGTCAGGGATGTGATTCAGCCAACACATCCCAGCGGGTCTAAACAGGTTCAACTCCACTAGCTCTAAAAGAGCTATGCTGCTTTCCACAGCTGAGATCAGTCCTCAGGAACCCCGAGCCTGACAGTTCCAGCTGCCAAAGAGTTATTTGTGATTAAATAAAGCAGAGGATGTGGAATCCTCAAGCACTTCTACCCACCACTTCCTGAGCTGGTTATCAGCCCCTCTGTATAAATAGCTTTCAGGCACACCCAAGCAGGAGGTATGCTGGAAGCCCACACACAGCCCATTCAAAGGGACATAAAATGCCAAAGAACTAAAAATTACTTTAGCGCATTTCCTTCCTAGCGGTTATTCAACACCCCAGCCCCACTCTCCCTCTCTTCTCCGCTCACCAAAAGAACCAGAGCATGGCTGACCTGTAAATTTACGTAGCATTTCGGTGCAGGTTTCTGCCACAGTTTCGTCATCGCACTTCTCCATAATCAAAGCCTCTTCTCCACAGATCCAGCCACTCAGGACATGGCCGTACCTCTCTGGTGGGTAGAGTACGTCGAAGCTGCAGATCTTCTTGTACCACAGCTCCTCAGGGTAAGTCAAGCTCTCGCTCTCTGCCTCGTCTTCCCAGACAAATTGGATGCTGTTGCATTCAGAGCTCCAGAAAGGTTCTTCGAACTCCAGGAAAATCTTGTCGGTCGTATTGATTCCTAGTTTCTCAATGGCCATCACCTTCTCCTCGGGCAAACGGGGATGAAACAGGGTCTCATGGCGTTTCTTCAAAACTCCCAGGGACACCGTCACAATGACATGGTCAGCTGGGATGAACTCGCAGTCCTCGCACTCTACGAAGACATCGGAGCCCTTGTCCTCCTCAGGGAGGTCACTGTTGTGGTCAGCCACCCTCTCAATCTCCTTGCTGACCGACTGGTTCCAGTGGATGCACTTGACTGGCTTGTGGAGCTGAATGACAGACTCAGGAATGGAGCGGGCCAAAATCTCCACGATTTTAATGAAACCGCAAGGAATGATGTGATGAGCCCCAGGGATTTCGGTCCATTCCCCAAATTCACTGAGCGAGACTTCATCCATGCTGTGGGAGCTGCTCTCGCAACTCTCTACCTAAGGAAAAGCAACACAAAAGCAACATTGCCACAGAGCAACTCATTTTGCCACAGCACAACATTGCAAGGGCACAGAGGAGCTGCACAAGCTGAGAGTCCTGAATCCCGCTCCTAAACCACATTATTTTTGCTAGTGAAGGAGTGATTTGCCATAGGATTGGACAAAATCAATCCTTAGCCTGCCTCCCAACCAGAGAAACCATTTTGTCATGGTAACAAGCTGCATCAGCTTTGGTTGCATTGGCCACGGTTGCATCAGCCAGAGTTCAGAGATGATGTCTTTGCTTCTGCATGATCCTGGGTTACAGTTCTGACTGTTGTCTATCATTTAAAACCCACTTCACTGGCTGCTTGGTGCTCCTACCACAGAAGCTGGAGCTATGTTAATCAGATGCTCCTTCCAATGTTAATAAATGTTCCCGTGAGGAGCCACGGAAAACTTTTGGCAGCTATTTCTGCTGTCTGCAGCTTTCAACATGCTGTCACACAGTCAGCAATCAGCAAGCTAACAATCTGCTGGAGGTGCGCGGACCCAACACAGAAGGAACTGAAGGAGACAGAAAAGGGAAATGCCAAGATGTGAGACACTTGCGTTTGATTCACTTGATGTGATTATCAAAGCTTTAGATTCGGGACCTGTTGGTTAATGTTTGCAGGAGTATTAGGCCTAGCTGTAGCTTCCAACAATCCCTGGAACAAAGGCAGGATGTTTGGCCTGTCTTGTGATAAGTTTCTAATGATAACACTGATGCATGGGACACAGCTATCTTAAAATCTTCAAATCACTGGAGTCACAATGATTTGCACACCATAATTCTTTAAGCATTTTAGGCAAAGGGAACATTACAACTCCATGCCTCACCCTTTGACCAATTTTCCAGGCCTTTCCACACTTTCATGACCATGTTTAGAAGCCTGGCAAGCCCAGACCCTCTCCCTGTGGAGCATCCTGGTGCTGGGCAGGAATCTCTGTGCTGTCATGTCAGGCAAGCAAGTCAAAGCTGTACTAAGTAGTTCACAGGCTGCTCCTGTGCCTTGGCAAACCGGTGGTTGCCCTTTCCTGGTCACTGCCCAGTGACTCCAGTGAAGACAGCAGGCACAACTGCTGGGCCAGGTGGCTAGCAGCTAGGTCTTGAAGAAGACCTATCCTCTGAGTCTGCTGAGGTTCTGCCCTATCTGACGGCTGAGCAAGCACTCTCCAACACCCACCCAGGGCCAGTTCTGCTGGCCCACGGCACAGACCCTGCACCCTGGGTCACGCAACAGGCCGCCCAGCCCGCCTGGATGCTCCAACAGGACAGTCCACATTATGAAGATAACTAGCAGTGATGGCTATTTGATTCTTTCAACCATGAAGGAAAAATGCCAGGGAGAAAAACAGGCAATTACCAAGACTATACTTTGCCTGAGACAGCAGTTAATCCCCACTCTCTCAGCAACCACTCTGATCTGATAGTCTTAAGTATCAGCAGCTTTATTGTTCTCAGGTATTTACACATGAGAAGGGATTTGCAAGACTTGCAGAAAAGTCTCTGGCTGTGGCAACCTGTAGCAACCACAGAAGTAACCACCAGGGAAACCAGAGCTGTATCAAATGTCTAACATGGTCTGCACGGGTGATGTTACGTGGATAATACAATAGCTAACTAGTCTTTATGTGGCAGCTGTGGAGAGGCTCTGTGATACAACCTTTTGGGTTAGGACAGTGGGATATAAGAACAGCACTCAGGATGCCTGGGTTCAAATCTCAGCTTTACCACAGATCTCCTGTGAGACTTTTTAGGTGTTTATTTCTCTTTGTTTCAGTTTTCCACCTGTAAATAGTGAATACCATATACTTACCCACACCACAGAGTGCTGCTTGCCTCCCTTGCCTCATTTCATAAGCCTTTAAGTCATTATAATTGAAATAGAAATGACTGTTACGCTTTACTTGATGTGAGTGCTTGATGCAGCGTTAAGTCCTTATCCCACAGAGATCGCATTTAGGCCGAGGCATCAAGGAGATAAAAAGAACTAGGGAAGCCGTGAGGAAAGATGATTAGGACCGGGGTTTATACAATCTACCTTTGATTTTATTGCTTTACCTTCAAAATGCTTTCCAGGGATTTCTTCAGCAAATTACTAGTATCAAAGTTACATTTCTTCTGGTCTCTGAGAGATGGACAGAGGCAGAAGGGGGTAAAAGACACTCAGGTGGGGTCCGAGGTATAAGGCACAAGCTGACAATAGAGTAGCTTCAGGTGGTAAGAAAATGTTCAATCACACCAGAAAAGTTAACAGGGCCTAGGAAACCCCCTTCTGATTAGAAAGCTGGAAGTTTAAGATAAGAAAAAAAGCGTACAGTCATTATTTCTTGCAGCCCACTGTCTTCAGATATGCCTCACGAGGAAAAGTTGTCAAATATGAACGCAAACTGCCCCAGCTGCAAGAGAAAGCAATTCCCCAGTGATGGGCAAGGCTTAGCCAGGTCTCTGCGGTTCAAGATTTGTCTGCTCTTAGTTAAAACAAAAAAACCAAGGACGTGCACACACACCTTAAGGTACTGCTGGATCATGGCTAGTTTCAGCCTCTTGACGGCCTCTGTGTCATCCGGATCGGCCTTGACACGTTTGCGCACTACGTCCCGTGTAAAGACGCCCACACTATTCTGGCTCTCAGCATTGACTGGTTTACCTCGTTGGAAGAACTCCTGAGTCAGGTTATAGACCTGCGAGAGACAGGACAGACAGACAGACAACGTGATTCACAGCAGAATCCAAGCCCCAAGCAGGATGCTTTCTCACCTATCCAAAACCAGAACATTCAGATCACCTTGTCTTGCCAACTTGAGAGATCAGCTTTGGCAGTTTATCGTCCACTCTGCTCCAACACCATGTCAGGTTGCACCCACAGCTACGCTGGTTAGAAGGCAGGAAGCAACACTTCCCTCCAGGCAAAGATAACCAACCTTACTCACCTGCAACAGTCTAGTTACTATTAAGTCATTAAGTTACTATTAACTTACAATTCGAGTTATTTTTCAATTTCAGCATGTCCGTTCTGTCACTTGCAGAAGACCAACTGAGGCAGTCCTGCTTTTTTCAGTAGCTAAAGCCTCTTGTTCAACCGCCTGTTTCGATACTGCAGCTGGATCTGTAAGCCAGGCAAGCACAGGCTGCAGAGCACCGCTCCAGAGCAGGCTTAGGTTTGCTCTGTGTAATTCCTGGCTCTGCCGAGCAGTGTCACAGCCCGACTAAGCTCCAGTCTCCATCCAAAGACTACTGGGAGCAAACTCAAGCAGCAGGACCCACGTGCTTCCTCACATCTGACAAAAGCACCAGCTCTTCTCCCACCTCGGTGTCTCAGGTGCAGCCTCTGTATCTAAAACCTTTCTCAGGTTGCAGGGCTCAGATCTTTGGCTGCTCTAACCTGGAACCAGCCCTTCCACCCTCTCCGTTATTCTAATTATTTAGCTGTAACGCCCAGGAATTCACCAGGGTGGAGGGATTCATTTCATATTTAGTTTTCCGTTGTCCCCTGAAAAACAGGAAGCAACCAACACAGGCTTAAAAGGAATTTTGTATGCACACACATTTTACTCACTGAGCACAAGACAAGATCCATGGAAAACAATGACATCCCTAGTAGCCCCCCACCAGGAACCAGTCTGAGCAGGGCCGCAAGAAAAATCCCCTTCTAACAAATTGTTGGGTTTTGAAGAAGATCTGACATTTTTATTAACCCCAGTTTTCCACTGTACAAGCTACTTAAAACGAAGAAAACAACCATCCACCTTGGCCATCTGCTTGTGGCTGGCTGGCATGGTCAGTACTTCTGTCTCTAAGATTGCCAGAAGAGCCTGCAGTTGAATCACGGCCCCTCACTTCCATGGAAAACCTCCCAGGAATCTTTTAACACAGGAACGCTTTTAAAAGATGCCTCCCAGAAGTGCAACTCAACCCATTAATGACTTGTTTGTCCAGATTGAGTCACCTCCTCATTTATATCATGCCACAGAGGTACACAGTATGCTTACAAGTAGAGAGGCAAGATCCCTGCTTGGTGAGTGTTTCCTGTCAAAGATGGTTTGATGACAACTTGTCATCCTTTTTTGGAGACAGGTTATTCAGATATAGTGAGGAGTTCAACTCAAAAGTAAACGGCCTGGTAGGAAGATGGCAGAACCATGGCAGCCTCTGCTTCAAAGGCTCCTACAGCTCCTCATTCTCTACTGATACGGCTAATTCACCATGGTTTACTTTCTTCGCACCTTGATGCTCCCCAGAAGCTTGATCTTCTTTTGGGTCTTAAGAATACAGTGAATTTAAGGAGGCAAAATAGAGGGATGATGAGAAAGGGGAGGTAGTGATGGAAAATGTATGGCAGTGGTAGGACTAAGAGAGAGCAGGGCTGTGAGTGAAGGGAGGAAGAAGAGTAGGCAAGGACTAGTAAGGGATGAGGAGGAAACTGAAATAAAAAATGAGAGAAGAAAAAAGGGGGGGGAAATAAACTACAAAAGCAGAGAAGTAATCACAAGAAAAGTAAGTGGAACTGCTGAATACAGAAGAGAACTGCAAACGCTGACTGGGACAGTCTTTCCAAGGACATTTCCAGACAAGAAATGTGGAGGCCAATGCCCTATGTGAAACGAAGGCTTCCAGCAAAGGAAAAGAAGTATCATCCTCTTTGTTCCCCAACGCCAAAAGCTCTTTGGCAGTTTCAACACCCCATGGTTCTCAGGTCCACTGATTTCTGAGGCCCAAACCACTTCTAGCAAGTACAAGCTGCATAGACCTTGCGTCAGCATAATGCAGCTCAGCTTTCATAAGCCGATTGCACACTGTAAGCAGATAACGCATTCACAAGACAAGCAAAGCTGTGTTAAAACCCAGCTACCATTTGGCCAAAAGGATAAGTGAGCCATGGGTATGTTTTTATTAACCGTTGTATTCTTCACTGCCCAACAGAGAAAAGAGCAGAAATGCACAGTTCTCTGTGCTGTAAACATCAAGTGAAGTCTTTCCTATGCATGCCGTCCCATCGACCCGACAGCAGGTAAGTATAATCACCACCAGGATTTATTATTTTTTCCTCAGAATCCCTGTTATGTCTTTGCTTTTCTCCTCTTGGGGGTGCTGGACCATTTGATGAAGAGCAGAAGGCAAAGCCCTTGTAGGAAAGAAGCAAGAGGAGAAACAACAGCAAGACCTACATGAAGAGATACATTGTCCTAATAAAAGACTCAAAAAGATGTTCAATGTTTATTGTCTAATGTACATATGCAATGAGCCCATCCTGTATAAGAAACTATGGAAAAGGTTCACTAGAAGTCCCATTTAAGGTAGGTTTCTAACGAAGTAAGAGCAGAATTGTTCTGTCTGGAGTTGGAGTCACTTGGGCTCATAGTAAAAGAAAGCATGGTCATGCCTCTGGGTCCACCTCTGAAGCCACAGGGAACAGGCATTTGTGAGATCCGAAGACACATTTTCCTTCAATCATTTCATTGTGATGTGATGAAAGAAGGATTCCTGAGAGAGTTCAAGCTGGCTTTTTTTTTTTATTTTTTTTATTTCAAAAAGAGCCTGGTGAAAGGTAGCATCGAGAACCACCTGAAAGATTCTGCTGATTTTCTAGTTAACCCTACAAAATATCATAGAATCACTTTGGTTGGAAAAGCTGGTGAAAGGTAGCATCGAGAACCACCTGAAAGATTCTGCTGATTTTCTAGTTAACCCTACAAAATATCATAGAATCACTTTGGTTGGAAAAGACCTTTGAGATCATCGAGTCCAGGCATCCAAACTGAGAGCACCGTGCCCATCGGCACGGAGAGCTACACCATATACAGTCCAGACTGACCTCCCTTTTCTGTTATCACACACCTGATACAAGCAGGGAGAAAAAAAATAAGGACAGACTGCATCATCTCCCAGCTCCTACCCCTGGCAAGCTCACATCCCAGCACAGTGACTTAATCATTTCTCACTCGAAAGCTCCTCTGGGTTCGGGCAGAACAACTGGCCCTAGAAGCCTGTCTGCAAGACAGAAGCAGAAGACACAGAATATCTCAAGCAACTATTCATTCTGTGCAGATTTCCATCCCAAATTCTGAGGGTTTACATATAATCCTATGGGGAAATGGGGCTGAAGGTCAGAAGTTAAAAGGAGTTAATTGAATGGCCATAACTCTAAAATGGCTCCACTTCGGCTTAGATCTTCTGCCTTCTTTCTGACCAGCTTTGGGGCATCCCACAACTGGGGTCCCTGCAGAGACGCAGGTTCCACTGAGGATGTCTTCTGTGTTACCTACAGGCTTCCACCTCCACATTTACTAGATACGTGCTCCTCCACCACAGGGAGAGGCAGTCTCTTAGGAAGAACAAATCTTGATAAAGAAGTTTCTCAGCACTGAAGGAGGTCAGGAAAGCACATCCCAATCCACGGTCCTTCCTGTTAGCACCGGTGACGATCCGTACCATTGTCTTTTTCTTACTTGGCTTCAAAACTGCAGTGACTTAATCCCCGGTCGGTAAAAAAACCCCGATGGAGATAGGTCCTTGCTGTTACCAGGCCAGACATCTGTCAGTGCAATAGAGGGGCAGGGAGGGAACGGTGACTCTCGGTGGCCCTTTGGTCCTGCTTTCTATGATAAGGCAAGGCAAGGCACTGGAGCTTAACTGGGGATGGCACGAAGCCCAGCACAGGGTGGGGGTGAGAAGGGTGGAAAACTTTGTCATTCTTTGGCTGCATCCCTCCCCCAGAAGCTGCGCAGCACACAGGAGAAAGCTGACAGATAACAAGGCCATTAATTAGCTGATTGTTGAAGGGAGGGTTCCTGTGAAGCAGGTCTTTAGGGACCACATCCTTTCTGAAAAGCCTCATTAAAAACAGGCACTTTTTCTAAATCAGGCGGGCCGATGGGCTCTGGAATTCCTGGGCAGGCAAAGCAGTGTGATTTTTCACCTGCATTTAACTTGTCAAGCTCACCACCTCCCTCCCACCCTTCACAAATACCTGGGAGTTGGCCTTGAATGCCGCTTTGGGGAGGGAAACAAAGATCTAGCAGGGACAGAAGAGCAACTCTGAGATGGGTTGTCCCTGTCCACATCTTCCCAGCTGTTACACACACACAGACAGTGAAGCTGCAGACATTACCCTTTTGAGATCATCGAGTCCAGGCATCCAAACTGAGAGCACCGTGCCCATCGGCACGGAGAGCTACACCATATACAGTCCAGACTGACCTCCCTTTTCTGTTATCACACACCTGATACAAGCAGGGAGAAAAAAAATAAGGACAGACTGCATCATCTCCCAGCTCCTACCCCTGGCAAGCTCACATCCCAGCACAGTGACTTAATCATTTCTCACTCGAAAGCTCCTCTGGGTTCGGGCAGAACAACTGGCCCTAGAAGCCTGTCTGCAAGACAGAAGCAGAAGACACAGAATATCTCAAGCAACTATTCATTCTGTGCAGATTTCCATCCCAAATTCTGAGGGTTTACATATAATCCTATGGGGAAATGGGGCTGAAGGTCAGAAGTTAAAAGGAGTTAATTGAATGGCCATAACTCTAAAATGGCTCCACTTCGGCTTAGATCTTCTGCCTTCTTTCTGACCAGCTTTGGGGCATCCCACAACTGGGGTCCCTGCAGAGACGCAGGTTCCACTGAGGATGTCTTCTGTGTTACCTACAGGCTTCCACCTCCACATTTACTAGATACGTGCTCCTCCACCACAGGGAGAGGCAGTCTCTTAGGAAGAACAAATCTTGATAAAGAAGTTTCTCAGCACTGAAGGAGGTCAGGAAAGCACATCCCAATCCACGGTCCTTCCTGTTAGCACCGGTGACGATCCGTACCATTGTCTTTTTCTTACTTGGCTTCAAAACTGCAGTGACTTAATCCCCGGTCGGTAAAAAAACCCCGATGGAGATAGGTCCTTGCTGTTACCAGGCCAGACATCTGTCAGTGCAATAGAGGGGCAGGGAGGGAACGGTGACTCTCGGTGGCCCTTTGGTCCTGCTTTCTATGATAAGGCAAGGCAAGGCACTGGAGCTTAACTGGGGATGGCACGAAGCCCAGCACAGGGTGGGGGTGAGAAGGGTGGAAAACTTTGTCATTCTTTGGCTGCATCCCTCCCCCAGAAGCTGCGCAGCACACAGGAGAAAGCTGACAGATAACAAGGCCATTAATTAGCTGATTGTTGAAGGGAGGGTTCCTGTGAAGCAGGTCTTTAGGGACCACATCCTTTCTGAAAAGCCTCATTAAAAACAGGCACTTTTTCTAAATCAGGCAGGCCGATGGGCTCTGGAATTCCTGGGCAGGCAAAGCAGTGTGATTTTTCACCTGCATTTAACTTGTCAAGCTCACCACCTCCCTCCCACCCTTCACAAATACCTGGGAGTTGGCCTTGAATGCCGCTTTGGGGAGGGAAACAAAGATCTAGCAGGGACAGAAGAGCAACTCTGAGATGGGTTGTCCCTGTCCACATCTTCCCAGCTGTTACACACACACAGACAGTGAAGCTGCAGACATTACCCTCAAAGGTCACGCTCCTGCCACTTTTCTTTGAGGGTGATGCAGATGATCTGATTCTTTGAGGGTCATAAGCAGAGGCCGAAATCCTCCCCCAGCCCCAGGATTCCCCCAATTATCCTAGTAGGAGTGGAGAGGAAGGTGGGAAGACTATGAATACGTGGCAGGGACATCACACCCTGGGGAACCTTCCAACGGTGGCAGGCCCCCCTTCCTTGGAGAGACCAACCAAATGGACTGGTGATGACCCTGAGCAGTGCCAGCCCTGCATGGTACACAGTCTAAGGATAGTCTTAAACCAACAGGGGCTGTGTTATTAGAAACTAATGCTGCCGTAGAACGTTCATGATAAAGCCCTACCCTGTCTATGCTTCTGTTTAGTTGGTAGACTGTTAAAGTAATCGATGTGGTTATTGTTGAGGAACAGGAAACAAGGTGATGTCTTATCGTCTTGATTAGTAAAATGTGAAGAGTTACTTAACAAGAAAGAAATTAGGGGAAAGGTAATTCTGGCAGGGGGAAGCGCGACCACCGACTCAAATAGAAACCAGAAGCAACTTTCTTCCCCCCCTCTTTGAGCATGCGTAGTAAGTTAAAATCAAACTAAAATCAGGGTGCTGGGCCATCTTGTCTAGGCTGTGCTCTTGCCTAGAAAGTCTGGACCTTGAGGTCCCTTCCAACCTGGTATTCTGTGACTCATTCTATGATTGTATCTTTAAATCGAAGCAAAGAAGTAATGAACCAGTGAGAAATAACTATGATTAGCTAATGTAATGATCATGAAGTAGATAGGTGCGATATGTTAATCGTAACATATAAAAGTTAAGAGAAAGTCTTGCTAGGCGTGCTAGCTTTGTGGAAGACCACCTAGCACCCACATTTTGCGTAACTTTGCGAATGAAGTTATCTCGTCTCAGTGTGTGAAGATCGGCTCATTGCATGCCGGGTAAACGAACCCTACTTGGGACCACCGCTGGAGAGCTGTCCTGCCAACAGCCCTTTCTGATGGTGCATCGCTTGGCAACGCGTGGTTGGAAATCCCGGTAGCCGCTCCGCAGGGCTGGAGACCTTCCTTACAGGCATTGCTCGGGTCGCTAGCGTTCTCACGGAGGAGGATTTGGGTCACCTCAGTCAGAGGCACGTGCTGGGTCTTGACTGACTTCAATGCAGTGCAACGGCCTCGCAGTTAAGCCAGCCTCTTATAGGGAACTTTCTGCTACAGAAATGAAGAGCTGAGCAATCTCACTGCTTGGCTTCCCCGTAACCAAATAAAGGCTTCTGTGAGGCATCCCTACCGCTATTAAATATTCAGGCTACTGCAAACAAAAGAAGCAAAACTTGTACTGAAGTAGAAGAAGCCAGCCAAAAAAAGATTGGACAAATGCCTGGAAAAAGCGTAAGGACTTTCCAAATGAACTAGCGAGGCAAAGCTCTGAAGCTACCTTGCCTTTCACACCAGGAAAATTCAGCACACAGACCTCGCCTTGCTAGGCTCCAGCTTCAGCAGCTCCGCATACCCAAGCGAAACACTCGAGGCAGACCCTCTGCGCTTTGCATTCCCTAGAATTTGGCATCCAGCTGACAAGATAACTGGGGCTAGAGAGATGCAGATGGAGAAGCAGAGCTGGAGGCATATGCTCGAGCCCAAGCACGTGGCAGCAGCTGCAGCGAAAGAAGGGCAGCGTGCAAGTGCATGGGAAGTGAGCCGGCTGTGCTGGGGAGGGCCAGCATGTGAAACTGTGACAAATTTAGCCCCATTCATTCAAGACTACATTTTCCACTGTTAATGCCAGTGCTCCATCCCTGATTAGCCTTTGCATCCATCACGTGGTTGCTGGTTGTTTTGGTTGCTGGTTTGTTTGTTTTTTTTTTCTTTTCAAGTCAGGACAGCGTGGTGTGTCACAGGCTTTGCTATCTCTGCCTCTTCCAAAGGGTGAGATGCAGCCTGAGAGATGAGACGACATGATGGCAGGATTGCTAACAGCAGGCTGCCCCAGGCTCTGAGAAGGGTCTGGGTGCCCCTGCGAGGCAAGGTCGGAGCCGGACCTCAGGATCTGGTGATCCGTACGATGGCTTCTTATCCCAGACAGCTAACAAACCCTCTCAAAACCCCTGCCTCCTCAAAAACCAGAAATTCAGAACTGAAGACCAAATTCCTACTGTTCCACCCCAGCACCCATTTCATCATCAGTTAAAGTAAGAGAGTATTGGCCAGCCAGGATGAAAAAAAAAATAATATGGAATGGACTCTAGTGAAAATGCAAAAAAACCCAAACCACCGGGGGTGTGGGGGACTCGACAAAACACAGAAGAGAAATGCACCAGGCAGACTCAGCATGTGTAAACAGAAACAATTCTCTGCACTTTATGCCAGAGGAAAAGGTTCCCAAAGCCACATGCCTGCGGCACGTGCTCCTGACTGCCCACCCACCGGGGCACTTGTAGTTCATACAGCCTTTTTTAACTGGAGATTTTCAGGAGATCAGGTAGGTCGCCTTAATTCCTGCTTTTCCTATGAAGCGCAGGGAAGAAACCAGAGTCAGCTGCCTTAAATCACTAAAGACCGTCCAGTCTGACACCCCAAAGAGGCCGGGACAAGAAGCTCAACAAAACCATGAGCTGTGCCTGCAGAAATTCCAGCGCGTTTTAAAGGAAGACAGAGGAAGCACGTCCCCAGCAACAGCAATTAAGAGGTTGGCTGATGTCTTCTGCTTGGCTTAAGCCGTCCCCTACATATTTTTACATTGCAGAGAGTAGCTGTAGACATTTTTACAAGCCATAAATGTGAAAGCCTTTTCCGTCTCCTAGCGATAAAGATATCCTGTGGCAACGATAAGCTAATAATGCGTTGCGTAAAGAAGATTAACTTTTAATGTGGTGTTCTCTCATGTCACTGGCTGCCCCCTTTCTCTTGCTGTAAAGGAAAGGGTAGATTTACCGAATTAAGCATTTTTAAAGCACTGGCACCTTGTTATAGCCTTTATCTTATCGGCTGTATCTCAAAGCTAAGTAGCTCTCATCTTTGTATTCTCATTTCAGAGTCTGCCTGCCTCTGACAGCCTCCCTTTGCTGGAGATTTTCCTATCATCTTTGAGACAGGAGGATCACCAAGCGCTGCATGCAGTTTGGCGGTGTTCCATTTACATAAATAATGCCGCTCACTGCGGTATTTTCACTTACTCCCTCGCTCTTTTCTAGTCTCAGTTGCTGTTAGTCTTGCTCTACATCTCACCTGCCTTTTTTTCCTGGCTGGCCCTCATTCTGTTTTCAACCCAGTAATATGAAAAAGTTGTTCAGATGAATTATCTCCACCTGCATTTGATCGAGAAGAATTCCCTCCCTGTTACAGGTTGCTAAATTCCTTACGTAATAAAGTTTCTTTGAAATTCCTACCACTCCTCTCTAAAACTGAAATGATTTTGTGCCATCCCATCAAGATTCTAGCTCAGAGACCCAGGACTGCCAAAAGTTCTTTCAAAGGAAAAAAAAAATAAAATTCCCATTTCTATTCCCCATTCAATCCTTCATAATTCTTTACAGGCTACAGTGACTTTTCTCTTGATGGCTTTCTAAATGCTCAGGGACATATTTTTAAACATAAAGTATGCAAGAGTAACCTGAATCCAGTCTGTGTTTAGCCAAGCGTCAAATACCGGTGAAGTTCACTGTCAGATGAAAATCTGAAAGTTTTAGGCATGGCTACAGCCCGATGAAAATAATAATGGTTTTGCTCCATTTTATGTAACCCACTGAGAGATCACATTACCCAGAGGACTAGACATTCTGCACTCCCCCCCCCCAAAATGTACTTCATAAGTGACATGAAAAAAATGTGGAGAATAAGTATAATTAACTCTGGCAAGTCACCTTCTTTCATTTCACTCTACCGAAGGCCAAACCTTCCTACTGAAAGCAGACAGAACTAATACCAATCTCTCCTACGTGTTCAACAGACAAATCAGTAAGTAACCCCATTTCCCCTCTGAAAGCAATACTAACATGACAACAGGAGTGCCGAGTTACATGAAAGTAAATTTGCCCTTTTTTGTCTGAGGCCAGCACTGGCCCATTGCTTTTTTTAGCACAGGTTACTCTTTCCACTAAATGTACATTTTCATTTCCATCTTGCAGGCTTCTATTTAGTATTTTTAGGTTCTGCGTCTGCAGTTGTTTGTTTGGGTTTTTTCTATTTGGCTCTTCTGTCACATACTGAGGCCCTCATCTGAATTGAATCAGCTTGGACATCACCGAACACTGATCAAAAGCAGTTAAAGTAACCTTAAACTGAAGTCCGCACTGGTCTGAATCTACCAGAAAAGATGTTCCTTTCTTTCTGATGCAAGAAAACTTGCAATTCCTACGATACTGCACTGACTTTGGCATACTGCACAGCACACTACGGTATTTATAACGTCAATAAAATGTCACAGGGCTACAATATTTAGCTGGTTGTTGCTAAGGTTTTGCGTTCTACTTTGTTTAGTAATCTGATCCCTCCCCTACTCTTTTAATTAAGTAGCAACTTTGTAGAGCAAATGACTGGATCTCCCCAGCAATAGTTGCTGGAAGTGATTAAACTGATGACAAATGTGGAAAGATTGTTCGTCCTAACAACAGTGAGTTAATCCCGCGTCAGGGACAAACGGGGTATAGTTAAGCCGACGAGAGCAAACTAAGTGTTGAGTTTTTGCAAAGAAATTAAAGACATTACTGGTTTTCTACCTTTGTCCAGTACCCGGAACGCTGTAACTGTTAAGGGGTCTCACTGTTTCAGGCAAATCTGCAACCTAATATAGCAAGCTGAATACCAACCTCGTTATATAAATCACTGAATTCTTCAACCACATCTTTCGGGATCCTTTGCCCGTTGTTGGTAAGATGATAAGCCACCCCATTCTTGGAGTAAAGACTGATCCGTCCAACACTTCTCTCGCTATCAGTAGTTTCTTCGAGTAAGCCATTGTCTTCTGCTAGATGATAGACTGGGTTTCCATGTGAACCATGAATCCACGTAGCTCCCAGTTCAAAAGTGGCGTGCCCTGCGGGGGAGTAAACAAAGCAAACTGGTTATTGAAGCCCCTTTTCCTGAAAGCTTGTCACACTCAACCCTAAATAAAATGTACATGTGCAAAAGCAGAACAATTGCCCAAGGACAACGCATGTTTGAACATCACTTAAGTGAGCTGTCGCTGTTAGACAAGGGCAATGCCAGTGTTCTTCAAACCAGTCCTTCGGGATACAAGTTTAGGTAGTGCTAGAAGGATGGGGTATTTCCAGTAAAGATCCATCACAACGACACACCTCTGATACTTAAGGAGAAATTCAGAATCTTCTAGGTTCCCAGTTCTTATCATGGCTGTTGCTAGCTGCTCTAGCCTTGCTACTTGGCCTTTCTAAATCATCTTCTCTAAACCTGCACTTAACAACATGATCAGACTGCAGAAGATGTACTGCTCGTGTGCCAGCATAAGCCATGTACTAGTGAAGGGGGTGTGGGAAGGAAAAGAGCTGTAAGAAGCCAGACTGCACTACTGCAAAAAGGACATATAAGGATACTTACATAAGTATTATAGTCGGAGGGAAAGAAAAGAGTACCTAAAGACTTCAAATATCCACTGTATTCAAGAGGAGGGGATGGATACCCAGACACAGGAAGAAAAGCATCTACGGCAGGGAGATGCAGGAAAATTTGGATTGCCCTGGGATAGCAACATTGGCCTGCATACTGAACCTTGTCCTGCGATTAAAAATGCATGTTCTTTACAAACACACCTCAGATTAACTGCAATACAAAAATGCATTTCCATTCCCCAAATGAGCAAATAGGTTATATTTTATTATTTATGCCTCTGCAAATTTAAATCAGGTTCTTTAAAAAGATGCACTGTCGGGTTAAACCCCAAACACATTTAGCCTTCACCACCTAAACTCTCTGCTTGCAAAACACAAAGAGTTTGGTCAGCCCCACTCTCTCCCTTCCTTACAACTAACAGGGTTTGTACCAGGGCTCTGACCCCACTAAGCCAGTGCTGCCATGACCGGGCTGATAGCATAGGGAGATGTTCAGCAGCTGAAAGGAGGTGCTAAAAATAAGCTTGGGTCATGTCCCCCACCTACATTTTTACAGATTCTTCGAAGTCCAAAGCTAAGTGTTTTAAAGTCTGAGAAAGCTGTGTTCTCCCAGCAGGCCAGCCAACACCAGACCGTGCAGCTCGCTCCGCAGAGGCGTGTGAATGCCTGATTAAGTGGGATAGTTAATAGGATCCTGCTCGATGAAGAAAGGATGGTGCAGGTACCAGTCATCATATACTATTTAACATGTAAATGTATGCTCAGACAGAAAGACACTGCAGCACTGTGCTACAACGCAGTCAACTTTAACGGGTGAGAGCTCCAAGAAACGCTGCTCTCCAGCTGAGACGCTGCCTCCAAGGGAAGCTCCACATATCTTGTTTTTCAAGCACCTCATCATTAAGGAGCATGCTGATTGCCCTTCAAAATATGCATTATGGGACTCAAGAGCACAAGATTTCTACGTGTACCTAAAACAAAGCGTGTGCTTTGGAGTGTGCAGCATCAAGTCACCAAGGTGTGAATATTTAAGGTGCCACAAACTCCAATACACTCCCAAAGCACACAGCCTAGAGGAAATGACTGCTGTACATCGGCAGCCAGAGGTACAAAGCTCATAAATGTTGCATGTGGCAGTCACCTTGTTAATGCAATCCTCCTAACAAACCGCCTATGGATAGCCCTGATTTACAGGGCCCCTGATCTTTGAAAAAAAAAAAAAAAATATGCCAGCAGATCCCACTGTATTGATGCTTGGTAATGATTACGATGTGTCCCAAGTCCTCCTGTTTTCAGTGGCTGTGCGGAATATAATCAAATTCCAACAAATTAAAAATAGTCAGTCCTGCCTGTAATACTTAGAAACTCTGTGTCATCACTACCAAGCAGATAAGCCAGCTGTTACCTAGTGTAAGTCACATGATCAAGTATTTTAAAGTGTAAAATTAAATAATTCCTTTTTAAACAGAGATAGCTAATTCACTTTCAGGGCCTTAGAAGATTTTAGTTTCAATATTAATCTACTTCAAATGAATCATCCAATACAACAAAAAATAGAAAAAAAATCTGCTTCCTATTCTGTGAATGTCATTACTGAGACACAAGCAGCAGCCACAACAGGCCTATACACAATATACCATACCAGCAGTTTTCCAAAGGGACGCACAGACTGCCTATCAAGCCTTCTGAATACGCACGGGAACTTTCACATTTCCCTTCGCAGCCCTGACTATTTCTTGCGCATCCTGTTGCGAAATATCTGCAGTGGATAAGGTGTTACAGATCATGTACAAGAAACACACTTACAATCCACAAACACGCAAACCCTCTGCCTCACCTGTGCTAGAAATGATGAACCAAACCTCTGAAAATCCAAATTATTCCCCTGTGCTGAGTAGCAACATACTCTGTGCAGCTGAGGGAAAACACTGTCCCCTGCAAGACACAGCACGGCTCAGTGAAGAGTGGAAGTATCGGGATATAACCCCGAGAAGGTGCCACCGCAGCTCTGCTGAAGATTTAAAAAGGATCTTTAGTCAAGTGTGCAGACAGGGGAGTGGCCAGAGAAGTTTAACATTTAAATGCCACTTAGACAAGCAGATCAAAACAGTTGTATGTTGAAGACCCAGAAGAACCACTTCTGTAACAGGTTTTTTGTAAGCTTCAGCCAAGTTCTGGGAAATGAACAGGTCTTGCACGCCCCAGGCGCAATCTTGCTGCTCCAGGCAGTACGTAAGAAGAAAACACAGCCCAGGACCATGCTGCCCCTTTTGCCCTCGTATCAGGGAATAAGGAGGTTCTGAGTACGTGCTGCTTCTGAAGATATCACCACCCAACAGAGCTCCAAAATTATTTGGCTAGTGGGCATGTGAATCTGCAAAGCGCACACAGGGCCAGAACACGGACCCACCTGGGAAAGAACTGCAGTCCGTGCCCCCACAGTGTAACTTGGACAGCTTGCAGAAGATAAGAAAAGCCAGATAGTTTGTAGTTTTAAGAAAGGTATTAAAAGATCAAGGCTTTGGATTCCAGTCCTCTGCTCTGCAAATAACAGTTGCACCTACAAACTGCAAGATCTCCACCAAACTGAAAAGCCTGCTTTCCTCTCATGCTAGTTAAGAAGTGTTAATGAACAGGAGGTAGAGTCCCAGCAAAGGCAACGATAGGAGTAACCGGTGAAGGTGTCTAAAGGTGAGAGAACTGGTCTCAATGCTAGTACAACAAAGCTATTTCGCAGGTGCACTGACAAAATGATATATTCCTCCCTGAAGATTTCAGGTCTTTACCGCTTCCCTCCTCTCACAGACACGATCCAGGATATTTTTAATACAGGGCATTGTGAGTAAAGGACACACTTCCCATTCTAACCTCTATGCCAAGTCTCAGCAGAATGCAAAGTGCCCTATTCAAACCCTGGAGATTTGATTTTTCCGACTGCCTTTTCATTCATTTCCCCCCTGAAAGTTCATAGGACACTGCTGTTTATTTACTGTGGTGAGTTTATCGAGTAAAACATAGTAAGTGATGTAAGCACCTGGCAAATAAAAAGAAAGGAGGGCAGCAAGAGGCCAGAGTTAATAGATACAGAGAGTGGGATCAGAAACAGAACTAGTTTGAAATCAGGAAGGCCATTCAGTAAGAGGGAAGAGCTTTTTGCCTCCTGTGGAGAAGAGACAGGCAGTGCCCTTCTAGATACCAGGGAAAGTTGCGTTGACGACTGCGCTGCAGAGGGCAATGCTTGTCCCAGTAGTTTTGAACTTAAGAGATTTTACAGGTCCTTCCAATTGACACGGGATTCAAATATCCGGTGTCTGCACCTTTATTACACACTGGGAAAGGAAGCCGCAGAGGTAGGAAAGCTGCAAAGCAGGATGAAAGGATACATTGAAGAGGTTTTTCCAGCAGCCTGATTCACAGTGGGTAGTGCCCTACACAGTAAATTAGTTCGAGGGAAATGAATGGGGTTATTTGTGAAACAGAATAGCTTGGAGCCTGCCCCTCTGCAAGTGATGTAAGTCACTGAGAAATGGCCGTTCACAAGCCAGGAGATTTACTGACTGCTCCTAGTCAAGAGTCAAGCTCGAAAACGTCGGTGGAAACTGTCTCAATCCAGTTACTTAATCACAGGATGCTTCTCACAGACTTGTTACAAATGAAAGCGATCACCGAGGTCTTTACTTTACAGAAACATGGGTTTGGAGCAGCCCTCCCTCGGAAAAGATGCCCAAGATAGCTCAGCTTCACCCACCCAACCTGAAAGGAGCCCAAGGATTTATGTTCCTGACAACATCACACCTCAAACAACCTTTTGCAGGTGCACGTTGACTGAAAAAGCACGTTTCCAAGGTCAAATTAACCGAACGCCAACACAAAGCCTTGCTAGCAGAATAAAGCAAGCCCAACACATTCCTCCCCAAATGCTGCTCTTACCAAGTTTCACACTTTGCACGCGGCCTCCAATTCGGTCAGTCGCCTCAAGGATAGTTACATCCGTGAAACCGCTTTCCAAGAGCGCTTTCGCTGCTGACAGCCCTGCAAGCCCAGCACCGATAACTACTATTCGAGGCTGTCGTTTTCTCCGTAGGCCACTACTAAGAGGATCATCCGTGCTGTCTGCAGATATTTCACAACTTTGCATGCCGTCCAAGCTCTCTTTCTAAGGAACCTGTGGAAAAAGCAAACAAGCGTGTTCAGGGAACTCGGCTCAAACTTATCTTCTGCAGTTAAAAATCCTAAGGAAGTCTATAAAAAAAGAAAAAAAAAAAAAAAAAAAGACCAGCAGGAAAGAAAGAAAGAAAACTGTAAACTACGCCCAGCCTTCAAAATGGGATGCATAGTAAGGATAACTGAGGTCAAATTGGGATGCAACAACTTTTTGGCCTGGAGCACCAGTACTGGAAACTCCCGAAATCTCCACCCTCTTGTACCATGCGGACTATTTCTGGAGATGTCAAAGGATTTTCAAACTCCCATCTCTTTATATAACCTCCCAAAGTGGCAATTTTGTGGTAAAGACTCTAAAAAAAAAAGAAAAAGAAAACCACATGCCCAGTGCCGACAAGGTCCACAACACGGCGATGAAGCTTCACTTTGCCTCTGTGGCAACCGCAAAGCATAACCTTCAGATCATGTAACTACAGGAGTAGGTAAAGAGGATTTGGCTCAAAGGACGGAGATCAGATATCAAACCAATCATTACAGAACTGGTACAGACGGAAAAATGTTTCAACTGATGAAAGCCAACAAGGGCCCGTTCAAAAATTCACAGCCACACGATGCAGCCCTCGGAGCCAACGCTGTCCTGCCACATCAGGATCAGGAGCAGTCTTTGATGAAGAGAGGTTCAAACCCACGCCAGTCCTGACTAGTCCAATTCTACCTCCACCTATCCAAGGTATCCAACTGCTCCTCCAAGCAGTACCCTATTTTAATTTGCAGACTCCTAGCAGCCATCTTTTTAACTGTGGATATCCTTAGTTCTTGGGTCCCATCACTTTATTTTAGTATACGGCCCGAGTCCATGGTTAAGGTTAAACCTTGATCAGGTATCACCAATGTAGGATGTCTTTATACACAAATGCCAATGTCTAGTCATCTGGTTCTGGGTAGGTTCATACCTGCCCTTAAGAGCACGAAGGAACAGGCTACAGAGACCCATACTCCACCAGGCCCAAGAAGACACACAGCCCAGGGTTCATCGGCCCATGAATCAGCTGGTGCCCAATGATTTGGATAAAACACATGATTCCTAGCCTTACTGCCTTCCCTACCCAATGCTTACTGAGTGCAGAGAAATCCAAGGAGCTGGTATGCTGCCGCTACCCGTTGCCAAGCTGCTGCTTGCACCTCCTGAGCTCTTCCCCAATGCACCCAACACTTGGCCCGTGCCAAAGACTCCTGTTTCTCTCTTGCATCACCAGAAGACTCAAACCTTTGTGCTTAAAATACCACTGTGCTATTGCAGTATATATGATCATGAGTACTAATGAAGTACAAAGTGATAGCGGCTTCATTTGGAGAACCCACATGTTGACCAAGCATCTCCTGCTCCCTGTAACAGAGCTGACACCAGGCTGCAGTCAGCAGTGATTTAAGCAGTGGTATAAACTGGAAAGTGGTCCAAGCTCCGACTGGATCTCTTGACAACTATTTTGAAAATGTTTCGTTTCAACTGGAACAACTTCAGCTCAATCATTGGGCTCACCTGCAAGAGAGATCAGCCTGTAACAAACCCTGCTTGTGCCAGTACAGCTTGTTCCAACTGCCACCGAGCAACGGAACAGGTGACATTGAGCCAGCTCTGGCTGCAGCCACGCTAAAAACTTCTACCTGCGATTACATCAATCATCTCACCGCTTTCATCTCCTGACCAACAGATCTCAGCTAGCAGATATTTCTCAGAGGCAGCCAGGCATTGGTGTTGGAAGAGTTATTTCCAAGCTGAAATCAAACATGTCAAGTGTCCGATGCTTTCTAGTCCATGGTGAAAGAGTCACGAATCGTGGTGATTTGACAAGTGGAAAAGCTGCAAGCAGCCAAAATCAGGCACTGGACTTACTTCTGAGCAAGCTGGATTCAAAAGCAGTACAACAGTTTGAAGACGTAGCAGTGAACGATTTCATAGAATCACAGAATCATTTAGGTTGGAAGAAACCTTTAAGATGACCAAGTCCAACTGTTATCCTAACCCTGCCATCCCACCACTAAACCCTGTCCCTAAGCACCTCGTCTGCCCAGCTTTTAAATACCCCCAGGGATGGGGACTCGACCCCTTCCCCAGGCAGCCCCCTCCAGTGCCTGACAGCCCTTTCAGGGAAGAAATTTTTCATAGTACCCAACCTAAACCTCCCCTGGTGCCACTTGAGGTTGTTTCCTCTTGTTCTATCACCCGTTACCAGGGAGGAGAGACCAACACCCACCTGGCTACAACCTCCTTTCATTCTTCCCTGTTCCATGAGAAACAGTAAAGATCTGGAGCAGGCAGCAGGGAGGAGGATGCAAAGCTCCTTCCCTACCACAGCTGGTGAGATGGGTCAAGTTTCCAGTTGCAGACACCTTAGGACTTGTCTCTACTTGGCTTCAGTCCTGATTCATTCCTCTTGTGGACTTTCCTCATCTGGGACAGTAATGTATTGTTCTTTTTTATCTTAATCCACTCTGAAAGTGGATTTTCAGAATGGGTTAAGATAAACAAGAACATGGCACTCCAGGTATGGAGGGCCTCTCTTGGGAGTTAGCTGGGAAACACTCCATGATGTGTAGGTTTAAACCTCACTGGTCAGAGGCTGATATGAAAGACAAGACCACTCCTCAGACTCACACAAATACACACCATAAACAGAGACGAGGGACAACATTCTATTTAAAAATCCAACCAAAAAAAGGAAGCATCACTTTTCTCTATTTACCAGCAGGACAATGGGAATGAGCTGGGCTTCCTACCAAGAAATGTTTTCTCTGCCATCTTCTCCTGAGATTGCCACAGTAATGAGACATCTTTTCTGCCATCTACATCCTATAAAAATTGAAGTGGTTTAGCTCAGTTAAGTACAACTTTCCTAATCCTGGCCTCAGTGAACTCATGTGAATTCTTCACATGAGAGCTTCAAGAAAATGTTTTCCCCTCCTGTTTCACCATTTTAATACTGGATTAGGTGACCTGTCTAGACAGATGAGAAAATAACAGGGTATTTTGTGTGTACAGAATCCTGATTTAGAAACCACCCTTAATTAGCCTACAGCCTTTACCGTATGATTGGCAGGGGAAGGCAATTAAAATTTAGCAAGACCTTGGGCTTTCCAACCAGGATACATGCTCCACTATGCAATGAAGACGATATAAACATATGAATCCCCACTACACTATATTTCAGGATCAGTTATACACTCTGTTAGGCTCATAAGAAAGACAAGCACGTAAACCACAGTCTATTCTGTGCAATGCTCTACCTTCAGTATTTGCCAAGCCACCAGGCAGGGCTTGAGCCAGTGAATATTACTCAGTCCCCTGACACAAAGATAGTTTGGCTTTTTACTTTTTCTTGATTGCCAAAAAGGATTGTTTCTTTTTTCCTTTTTTTTTTTTTTTTTTTTTTTAAATCACAGGGTAAGAAGTGTGTTAGCTGCCCCACTGTGAATCTCTCAGAGGCTGCAATTTTACTTTGTGTCCACCTAAGAGCACAGGTAGTAGTAAATCATAGCTTGACTAACAGTAAAATTCCCCCTGCTTTGTCTTGCTTACAGCTCTCCTGTGAGATAGCCAACAGGCACCACAACAAAATAAAACTTTAAAAAAATTCAAATACACATCTTCCTTCTGTCTTAAGAATAAAGCTTTGATCCTCTGTTGTGCATCTCTCTCACTCGTGATATTTAATCACTCCTCCTTCCAGACCTGCCCCCTCTTCTCAGCCTCTATCGCCATTCTGCCCTTGCCTCCCTAGGTGCCACTACGTTTCATTCATCCCTGCTCACTACTATCCATTTTCTTCATTCAAAAAAATACCTTAAAAAAAAAAAAATCCCTAAAAACACCCCCCAAAAAACCCCCGAGCTCAACTGCTGTTTCCCAGCAGGCAAATCTTTGCCAAAATATATTTTCTAAGATGGGCATCATTCTACCAACCCAGAATCATGGGTTTCCATTCCTGGCATTTGTACCCTTCAATCCTATGAACTCCCCATCCCTTCATCTCTGCTGATCTTAGTTCTGCACCCAGCTCACTGCCTGCTCCCAGGGAAATGACTCTTTCCATCTGCACGGAGGAGCCATGTTAGCTTTCAGCAGGCCCTCGCACCAGAGCTATTCTAGCAATAACTCAGAAATAATTCTGAACAGATTCTTGTGTTTCATCCTTTTAATAAAGATATATTCTGGATATATTCCCTTTAACACATATTTAAGTTACAATGGCCCCACAGACTATGGCAACCTAGAAATAGCATGAATGCACATGTCACGCCAGCCTTCTCTGCTGCAATAAAGTTCACTGGTACATCCACTTCATGATTTTTTTTTTTCCTCATTTTGCCAGTAAAACCTTGCAGGTCACAAGGAAGAACCCAGAGAATTAAGGCAGTTCACAACTGCCCTCCTAATTACAATAGTCTCTGATCAGGCTATTCTTCTAGGACCCTTAAGAGAAAGGTCACCAAAGGCTCCGACAATTTAAAAATACAAAACCAAAATAAACAAAAACATTTCTCAAGGAAATCTGCTATTCTTAGCTCATACAAATACTCTGGTGGTAGTACTGTCCTGGCTGTGATAATACAAAGACTTAAGCAAGGCAACGTACTGAAAACAAGGCTTGCATGCTTAAAGGCTTGTCTGGTGGTTGGCTGGGCATTTTTTTTTGATTTGCTGGGGTTTTTTCTTGCCACCAGGAATGGTTAGTATTAAAAAAAGTGACCTTCCCATCCCTTCAGACTTCATATCACACAGCAGGTTGTCTTATACCCATGAGCTCTAGCTGTGAGCTCCAGCTGTGAGCTCCGGGCACACCACAGGCCACAGTCATGGTCATCCCAGGTGGAACTCATCTCACCCCATTTCATCATTTGGGTGTCCAACTTGCATCCGCTGTCTGACGCCTTTCAGGTGATGGAGAGGAGGAGTAATCCATCCCACTCATCTTTGGCGTACCTATCTTAGGACAGACAAGGTGAAAAGAAGCTTACAGACCAGTTTAAAGCAATCACCTAACCTTTCCGAGTCCTCTTACAGCAGCATTTTAGCTAGGATCAGGAGTTTGCTTTGGAGTGACCTCAACACCTCCACCTACCATGCTTTCATTCATGCTGTGCAGTGATACTGAAGCAGCCAAACGGCTTCACTCCTTGCGGATGAAACTAATCTAGAAGATGCACTCCAGGAGAGCCAAAAATGCATCCCAGCCTCTAAGAGGCATTCATGGGGTGAGAGTACAGCAAGTCCAAGCTGAAGCCTCCAGGGACACACACTCGCAGACACGGGGACCTCAGCACTGGCTCTTTCACTCAACACATCACCTCATACTACCGTGACATACTTACTGATCTAGAAATAGGTTTTGATAGAGAAAATGAGGTTGAGAGGAACTGCACCTCCAGAAGAGGCAGCCAGTGGCTACACTTCCACATGCTCTCCTGAGACTCCTGCACGAGGACCCGGCTTGCTTTCCTAACCACGCTATTTGCCTGAATTTTTTAGTCCTTCTGTAGAGTGTTGAATTGACAGTCTTCACATTAACAAGTGTAACAGCCAGTCTGGAGGGTGAGAAATGCATCGTCAACACAGACAAATTCCCTGCTGAGCGCACAGACCAAGCAGCTCCAGCATAAACCGACCAAAATTTACCAGAATCGTTTATTCCCTCTAGGTTTTTAATTGATGGGAATTAAGCATCATCCATAATCAGAAACCTAAACAACAATATTGTGCATGTTTGAAAGATACTCGGACGAAAACAGGGCTTCATTTCAGTTGAAAAACTAAATGGAAGCAGGAGAAATAAACACACTACTATTTTACTATAATTTTAAGTGCAACTATTCAAGATACTATCAACACATCAAGGGGCCCTACATGCACATGTGTTTATAATGCAGGTTTGTCATCACAGTCTGAAAGTGTTTACAAACAGAGAACACTTGACACTAAAGGATTAATTCAATCTAAGCAGAGACAAAGCAAGATTGAGCAACCAAGAGCAGAAGCAAGAAAAACTCAGAACAGAAATAAGATGTCTATTTTTAACGATGACACTAATCAGCTGTTGAAACACTTTTCACTAAAGACAGAGAGGATATTGCTTGAAGCTTTTAAATCAGCATCCAATCTCTGATAAACATTTACACTCCAGTCCCACCAGAAGACGAGGTTGTGGTGCTGGGAATGCTCCTGCCTGTATGATGGAGATGGCCAGGACAGATGTTCAAGACCAAACTTTGCACCTCAGGAATTTACCATGACGCAGAACTGCACATCCTTGAGCACAGGCATTATTAGCATGGGGTTGTGGAGACAGAGCGCACACGCAGGTGGTTGCCAGTGATGCCTATGGAATGGAAATCAGACCACCCGGTGCAGGGCATCTCCTGGGCCTCAGAAAACAATAAATAAATAAATAATGAAAATAAACAAACCACAAAACAACAGGGAACTTTTTGATACAGAGTTCCAAAAGCCTTTTTTTCAACAGATATAATAATCTCTATTATTTCATCAACCGCATACAGAAGAGT
The DNA here is from genome assembly GCF_000687185.1 of Egretta garzetta. NCBI lineage: Eukaryota > Metazoa > Chordata > Aves > Pelecaniformes > Ardeidae > Egretta > Egretta garzetta. Next base: position 571,984 of record NW_009259420.1, read on the forward strand.
GGCTGTCTGAAAGCACTGTTAGCAGAGCCCATATGCAAAAGCTCCACCACGGAAACAGAAAGGCGACTTATTTAGCAGATGTAAAGACACGCCAGCGCTTGGGCTGTTAACTCATTCCGCAGCCTAGCACTACTTGTACTGAGCACGGCTGTAATGAGAAACCTTTACCTAAGTAACTGCAATAACAGAATTTTCAATTATCATCTCTAACGCACCGGTTTTCCTAAGCTGAGGGAGAAGTCCTCGGAAGGATTATTCTAGTTAGAGCAATTTTATCTCCTTTAACACCTCTCCAGGCTTCAGACTCGGGCTGTCCACTGAGCGTAGGTCAGGATAGAACAGATCACATCTCTGGAGTAGACACAAAAATGAAGTGGAAGATTATTTCTGGGCTGGCCCCGGCACTGCCTGTCGCCAGTGCCTCCCGTCGCTGTTAGCTGCGGTTCTCTCCACGGCTCTTGGCACAACAAACAAGCATTTTGTAACTTCTCCCTCTATTCCCCTTTCATCAGCCTTCTCAGAAGCAAGCACATTAATCCTTACTGCCTATTATTTCACGATGCTCTTTCCAAGCTCCCCAGGCTGTAAACATGTCAAACGGGACGATACGTCTCTTTTCTCCCTTGCCACATATCCCCCTTCTTTTTAATCCAGCAGGTTGCACGCCAAACTCTCTCACAGTCCTTTTCGGAATCACCATTTATACCAGCACGGGTTAAGTACGGCCACCCTTTCAACAGAGGGCAGGAGCAGTATTCATTGAACTTAAGTACTCCACGTCAGTCAGATATGTGAGTGTAACAAGCCTGCTGTTATAAACGGCCTTTGTACAGTCGTTGTGCAAACACCAACCCAGCGAGATTGCATCTGCAGCGCAACGGGAGGTTTACTGCGTCGGAAGCAGACACGCCTCGTTTACTCAGCTACCCGGGGAGCTGCGGGAGCAGGATAATGGTCCGCAGCCACCTACGTATGTACCAGGGCCCTTCCCAAGCTCATAAACCTGTGTCACTGACAGCATACGCACCGGTGAGGTTAACTCGCGTTACGCCTGCACGTGCTGGAAAGCCCCGTCCAGCTGGGCTGAAACCACCCGGCGAGTGGCGTTTCATCGTCATCCTCATGCTCAGGCTTTATCCAAGTCGGTATTTTAGTCTAAAGAGGTTTGCCGGCTGGATGGAACAAACCACTGAGCCCCAGACCAGTGCTGCTGCCCTCTTTTGCAGGCAGCTGCCAGGCGTGGGCAGGAGCAGGTCTTGGCAGAGGAGATGTGTTCTGACAGCCCACAGACCCTGGAAGCGTTGGTCAGAAGCAGCCCCTGAAAGGCTCTGCTCCAACCTCCTGCTCCAGGTGGGACCATCACCAACATGGTCTCCTTGAATGCAGTGTTTCCCAGTGCTTGAAACAAGCAAGACAGATCCAAAATCCCCCGTTTTTTTCCATCAGCACAACTTTGGCCCTTTGCTCCTCATCACCTCTTCGTGTCTGCCCGGAGCCGGGAGCCTTGCAGGTGCTGCATGGGGATATGTGAGCCTGAGTGGGCAATTCTCTCTGGAGCCAAGCAGGTTTTGAGTGGACCACCTCTTACCTCCTCAGCAGCACCCTCCCCACTGCATGCCACACCACCAGTACAACCCATTTACCCTGTGTGCCTCACCTCTGCCCACCAGCCCCGGTGACGGAGAGCTGACTACACTCATCTTTCTCACCATGGTGGTACGAGGAAGCCAGACAGCTTTTCACAAAGACAAGGCAGCACTCCTGCCACAGATGAGCAACCCATGCCTTGCCTTACACTTCTGCAAGAAGAAGGAGAAACAAAGTGGTTCAACTTCTGGAGAGCTGCTGGAATTTATAGGGGTGGCTGTGGCAGAAAAACAAGTTTGAATTGAGGACAAATGCTACCATCCGCTAAAATTTGCCCACGTGAAAGCCCCAGCCATCAAACGTGGCTTGAGGCACTGAAAAGGCTGCAGCTCAGTAGCGCTGATCTTACATTAGCATCCACAAGCCCCATTTCCAAATTACTGACCCACCCCAATGACTGACACACAGCGAACGCAGAGCTGGGTCAGACATCGAGGAAGGAAGCACATTAATAACACGCCACCTGTACTCTTAGACAGCAGCACGAGTAAAATGCTTCCCATTTTACCCATATGCCAAACCTGCAGCCTTCTGCCCAAAACCTCCTCAGCATCATTTTTTTGAAGGTAGCAGAGACCTTCAGGCTGACTCAGCACTCTTCTTCCTCTGGATACATCCCAAAAGAGGCAGAAGGAAATCAGAGCATTAACCTTTGCCTGTCCAAACTCAGGTCTGCTCCAGCCTGAGAAGATGACCTTAGCTGGGCTGCCTAGCCCTGACTATCGCAACAAAATGCTGCAAGCCTTACCTTCATTTTCCCCCCTCATTTCCAGAAAGATCACCTCCCCACATCTCCAGGGAGACAGAGGTGGGAGCCATACTAAATTGTTTCCTCTTCCCAAGCTAGGAAGAAGCTGTGATTCTTTGATACACACACCACAAACAATGGACTCCTACTCACCGATGGTCTGTGAGACCTCAGGCAAGCCATTTCACCTACCCATGTCCTATAAGGACGACCACCCAGAGCCACCTCTGTAAAACTGCTCCACCAGTTAGGAAGGAGAAACAGCCCTAAGCTGCTAGATCTTAAAGCTGAGGCCATCAGACCTCATGTAGACTACAGGCTCCAACCACAGCACCACTCTGTGGTCCTACACTGCTGACCTAGAAAAGGAAACAGAAATGTTTAAGCTCAACAACAACAACAAAATGTTTTATAGAAGTATGATCTGAGACAGCTGTCCTCTTTGCTTCTTCCCACAATGCCATCATTCAGGAAAAATGCAGGGGAGACAGAATAATCAAATGTCATCAAATCTGACATTTTATAATTACCTCTGAATCAGCAAAGATGGTGGAGAAAGCTCCATGGTAAGATCGCTAGCTTTCGAGGCACTGGGCACCTCCTTTGCCACCTGATTATCTGAGCAGCTTATCCGAAGCTGCACTGCAAGAAAAGACATAGCTAGCTAGCGTCCAAATCTCGGAGCGATCAGACCAGCAGCCCATGGAGAGCGGGAAACGTGGATAAAACAGCATCTGGGATAATGCAGTCTTCAAGACAGGGAGGGCTGGGAAGCATTGCAAGGAGCTAGCAGCTCCCATAGCCATCACACGTGGACCAGCCTCCCCGCTGAGAGGGGATTTGCAGAGCTGGCAGGGGAGCGGGCCGGGCAGGCAAATTCAGACAGCAAGCCAGCAGAGATGGAGCAGGCAGGGAGCAGAGCTCACTTTGTGAGTTCTGACTTCACAAAGGAACCTGCTGAGGAGCACGCAAGCGTCACACACGATGCATACACTAGTGAGGAATCCACTGCTGCAGCCAGTGAACCCCACTGAACAACACTGACTTCAGGCAAGGCAGAAGTGCCAGGACGTTTTGCCTCGTTACACCCATACCCCCGCGCACCGACGTGCAGATTGCACCGACTGCAGCAAGCGTTCCAGTAACAAACCAAGTGGCTCCCAGAAACACTTGCCCCATTAAGCCTCCCCCACTCTCTAAAGTCACCAAAAATTTGCTCAATGGGAAAATCTCTGTACTTTTGAATATATAGAGGAGATTAAAACAAAAAAAAAAAAAAATGGGTCACTGGATGGTGCTTTTGATCAGGGAACCACTGCACATTTTTACCACTGTGATCCAACTTGTTTTAATGCCTGCAAATATCCCTTGAGTCAAATGAACTTGTTCAAAGCTGATTCACACCAAGGCTACTTTTTAAATTGGGTAGTTGTTGACAAGTAGAATATATTTAACAAGCCCCAAGCATCTTGGCATGCAGTATAAAGACTTCCTATTACGAGTTGGTTTGTTTTTTGTTTGGTTTTTTTTTTTGTTTTTTTTGTTTTTTTTTTTTTTTTAAGCTAACATATGGGCAGAGCAGGTTGTCTGCCACAGGCCACTTCCATACAGTGCTTGTCACTACCAGAACTGCAAGGATATCCAAAAAATAAACCAAAGAACGTCATGCCAAGAACACAGGGGATGAATCACACCATTTAAAACTGATAAAATGCACCATTATGTGTTCTTTCAACCCCTTCTCATCTGACGGAAAAGAAAAGAAAATAACTCAAAATAACGGGCTGGCCTACGGCTGATGCCGAAGCACGGTCCTGTGGCTGAAGGGCACGGTGAGAATACAGCAGGCTCAGCCAGCTCCGAGCTGCTGGGAAGGGAGCAGGCTATCCAACTACTCTTCAGAGGCCCCTCTGACAGCCTGCTGGAATACACCTCAGTCAGCATCTTGATTTGGGGATAAAATTAGGGACTAGATGATTTCTTCCACCATCAGGAGCTCCCATGGAAATGGTAGGAAGCAGTCACCACCCCCAAGTGATTCCCAGAGAAATGGGCTGAGAATGAAGTCAAAGGCCTTGCAGGAACACCCAGCAAGGGCACCCGGGGATGGTAAGATGGGTCAGCTATGGTCAGACCGGCTGAGCTTTTGGGACAGTCTTGGAGGCATTAAGTCTCTTCCTTCCCCTTTTTATTGCAGCTTTTCTGGTCACACAAAGCTGGTTAGCTCGTCTGCAGCTGAGACAATGACTTCCCTGCGCCATGCGGTCTGAGCTTCTCCTGCCCACGCAGCTAGTAAGATCAGAACACTGTAATGCTGTGGTTCATGTGCCAGAGGCTACAGTATTACACAGGGCACAGATAAAAGGAGTTTCGCAGCAGCGGCAAAAAGCACAGCTTTGGCATGTTCCTTGCACAACAGAGGAGCAAATCCAGTAAATCCTCTGCTCAACAAATCCTCCAAAGACAGAATAAGTATATGCTGTAGCTGGCGTATCAGCATCCCCTTTATTTCAGGAGGTTGCAGAGATGGGTACAAGGGCCCACCTACATAGAAGGCATCACACAACATCTACTCCATCACCAGGGACAGCTTACACTGCCAGAACATTCTTCTACTGCATCAGGAGGAACTGGAGGGAACAGGGACAGGTAGTCAACCTCCTGCAGTGAATGGGATATTCACATCTTAACCCTGGTGATAGAAATTGTGATCTAGCCAGAAATTCTAATACCTGTCGTAGAAACCACTGTGTTTCCACATCCTATAGGCCATCAGGGACCTATCAATGCTGTGGGCTGGCCAGAACCTCAGCCAGTAGAGCAAGATGCAGTTTGGCTACGTTAGCCTCAGACAAGACAGAAGGTTAATAGCTCAGGAACAGAGCTGTTGAGCTAACCAGGACAAGCAACAACCAGCCCCAAACTGGCCTGCCTTTTACTGTGTCTTTACAAGCTTGCCCAGCCTGGATGACCCCGTGATGGGAATCTTCCCCTTATTTCCAGCTCCTCAACCGTGTTCAGTATTGGGAGGTATCTGTCACTGCTAAGCTTCTCGTGAAAGCAAAGCTTGGTGTTTCAGGACTGTAAAAGGAAGGAGAGACAAACAGTAAACTACAGGGAAAAAAAAAGAAGTTACAAACTAAAAACACTGGCATAAGGGATCAGAACAATGCTGCAAACAACTCTCCTGCAGGACTTGAATTCCAACTGCCAAAAAGAGCTGTACCCTATCCCATCTGCATAACCGTGCGATCTTATCTTCACTACCCTCCTTCTCTCTCCAATTGTTTGGGAATCTTAACTGATAAAAGCAGCTTTAATTAAATAGGAAACTTGCCTGCGTTTGCCCAATTCACAACACAATGGGGTCTCAGTCAAATAAACACTGGTGTCCATATTACATTTGGGAATTCTCTGTGGTTTGGGGTTTTAAATTCATTGCAGCAAGCTTGAGAGCAAAGTTTTAACAGGAAGCTTTTCTTCTCCTCCCATCCTGTGTAATAGGAGGGCGAGAGAGGGAATGAATCTGCATGCAGAGAGGCTCAGTACTAGTTCCAACTCAATGTGTACATGAGGATCATTTCAGGACACTCCATATGAGACACGCTAGCCCAGAAGCAATTATTTTTTCTCACCACTTCTCAGAACCCAGACCTAACAAACTGCCCTGAAATAGCAGCACAACTCTCTAAATAGCATCATTTCTTCTCTATTTGAAAGCAACACCCACACTGAATCTTTGATTTTAAGCCATCCCCGAGCAGTTACCACATCTTTACCATTCAAGCCACAGGGAAAATCATTAAATGCAACAGAAACACTAGGGGATGAGAACCAGAATTAGAAAAGCCGAACACCGCACAGATTTACTCCCACAGCAACAGGACTGACTTCAGCCTGGAACAGACTAGACATGACTCCATAAAAAGAACGTCTCTCCAGGTGGAGCTGTATTGAGGGGACTTCTCCTGGGCTCGTGCTTTTCTGGAACATTAAATGCAAACCCCACGCTCCAGCTTTAAGACAGTAGACACGTAACCAGGGCTGGCTTTAGCACGCTGCGTTACACGTGGCTTTCTCCATCCCGCTGTCTGCACAAACACACTCACATCCCAGACGAGAGCCCAAGGCAGGGGAATTGAGGTTGGGAAGGATGTCCTTGGATCTTGATGGAGTCCAGGCCATGGCTGGCAGACCAGCTTTCTGAGATTTTTACCCACTGGAGGTTTTCCTTGAAGAAGATAGGTGTTGTCCTCATGCTGCTTGAGGTGTGGGGTTTTGCATCTGACAGCGAGAAATATTTCAATACAAAAGCACAGACCTTCTCCTAACTAGACATCACCTGCGTTTAGGTCATCTAGAGATACCCAGAGGAAATCGGTGACTGCGACAAAAACCATCTCACACAGGAACGCATCCCTGCTGTAAGGCAACAGAAGCAATTCACCCTGCTGAGCGATATTCCTCCTGAGTGGTAGGCACACCAAAACAGAGCAGAGAGCAGAGACAGCTCATGAAAGACAAGAAAAAGAAGGGTGGGAAAGAAAAGAGATGAAAACATAACAGTTAAGCCTTTGGCTTTGTTTCCACCTTGTTGCAAACTTCAAAACAAAGCTCAAGGATCAAATTTTGCATGGAGACTCCAACAGAAAACCTCCTCCAGTCAGCTGCTTGTGCTTTGAGGTTACTAAGTGCCCTGCAGGCAACTGCAGCCTGGAGTGCCATGGGATGTGCACAAATGATGGATTATCACTTCTGCAAAGTGCCTCTCATTCCTCCCGACATACCTGAACTCAAAAACATTTCTTCTTCGTGACAATCAAGACATTTTACTGAAACAAAGGGAAGTTTACTTTGCATCGCTCCTCTACAGTAAACTGTGTCTTAAACAGCTTCACAGAATTAAAATGTTGCTCAGAAAGAGAAAAATTAAATAGCACAGGCAGAGGGAAAAAAAAAAAGGAGAGATTTTAGATCTAAGAGATTTCTCACAGAGCAGGAAGACTTGTCTTGTGGTAAACAGCAGAAACCGGGACACTTGCGATGTATCTGTTCTTCCACAGCCTTCCCATGTGACTGGGGGGTAAAAGAATGACAATCCTATCCATAAGTTGCTAAAAATATAGCACAATTTCAATGTGTTTAGATGGGAGCTCATTTTATTCAGCACGTCACGCTTTATCCTTTCAATACTGCAGCTTCACCATATGTAAAACAGCATTAGCACCTAGCTGTGCCAGAAAAGCATTTCGATTAATGTCCTCAGACGGAAAGGAATCGGTGTAAAGTATTAGATACCCACCAGGACCGAGCTATGTGGAAGTCAGAAGAGATAACAAGCCAGTAAATTTCACATCACTGTTTGCATCCATCCCATAACTACAGGCTGAAATCCATACAGCCTGCAGACAGGCTGGCAGGTTGGCAAGAAAAATTTGTCATTTCTAAATTTAGCAGACACATCAATTACTGTGCGATGCTTCAAAAGCACGAGAGATATAAAGTGGAGTTTGTAGGACGATCATTTAAACTTAAATGAGAGCTCCGCTCACTAAGCAAAGTCTTTTCTTAATTCCCTTCCTGTTTGGACAATTTGATCCACTTCTTTTTTTCCACCGCAGCCGCAAGGGTCTGTCCTGCAGTGAATGGATAGGCTTTTTTCTGGGATAACTTCCAGGTTAAAGAGAAAGGATTTACACTTGAATGAAACATAGGCTCTGTATTTGGAAAATTTGTTTTGAAAACTTGGGAAGGAAGCAAAGCCTCCTTCATTTAAAAAGGGACTCAATTAACATTCTCCAACAAGTCTTCCTATCGAAAGAACAGTACTTGCTGGGGGACATGTGATCTGAAACTTGTTCTCCTCGCTCACAATGTCCCTTTCTGAAATACAGGACACTGTTTTTGAGAGACACGAGGCACAGCTTTTCCAAAGGACTGCCCGTCACAGTCAAGGCCTTGACTCCGGCCATCAGATGCTCTATGGCTTAGGCTCAGGAAACTTAAAATAGTGCCTAAAGCCCCAAAGGAAGACCTAGAGCAGCACGTTCGTTCTGTGGATCCTTCGACGTGGACAGCTCATCCATGCTCAAACACAACCACAAGATGAATCCTCCCCAAGAGCTAAGAAGCACCACCAAATCTCACCGCCTCGTCTTCTTGAAAACATTGCACACTGGCTTTGGTTTTAAAATGTTTTGTAAAGAAGACACTAATGATCAACCAGGCAGGTGTTCTGCTTTTGATTCACAAGTTACTGGGTGTGGGTTAGATCTGTAGCAGGCAGTGGCCAGACAGGACCATAATGGTTATCTTGGTTTTCAAAACCAACCCTGAAAGTACAGGGCATGTCTAGATATTGCCCACGCAGGACGACGAAAACTACCCATGCCATAATTTTTTTCCAGCTAAAGCTGAAAAGAAGAAAGGTCACTGATAACTTAATATCCACTTTTATTTCTGAATTCCCTTATCAACTGCGTATGACAGAGCATTCTTCACCCTTTAATACGTGGAGGTCGAAGCCTAGACCGACTCAGCACTGATGACTGATCTGAGTATGGGAGTTTACTTCAATACACAGCAGACTGGGATGGGAGATAAAGGTATTATTAGTGTGTATGCATGCAACCTTCACCTCCTGTAACACCCTGGGGAGACCATCTCTAATAGATCACACTAACTCATTTCTTCTGGATGCCTCAAACTGAAATCTGACCCAGGCACCCAGCAACAGAAGGGAGCAGTTACCTGTAGCTACCCGCCACCAGTGCCTCAGCTTAGGAGGGTAGGCTTTCTACGTAGCAAAAACAAGGACACAGACTCTCTCCAGAGCCTGTCCCGGCAATTGAGATGCTGAGGTGTGAAACACCCTTTGGAAAAAATACGATTTTCCCTGCTGACCACACTTTTAGTCCAGGCACTAAGTCAGGTGTGGGTAACTATAAACACTCTTCTGCATTCAACAGCTTTTCTCTGGTTCATCCAAAATAAACTGGTGGTTTGTGAGTTTGTCTACACTGAAATGGGCCAAAACAGTTACCCTGCAATCTTTTCCCTTCACCAAAATAAAAACAATTTAGGGGTTTTGCTGTTTAATAAGCTTTTCCATGGGAAAGTCAGCATGCTTTAAATTTACACCCCACTTTACAGTGGAATAGTTTCCTCACATGGACAAAGTGCCTAACTGTTAACCTTTGCTGGCTACAAAATCACAGATGTCAAGACAGAAAGCATCAGAGCATCCTCCAAACTTCCCATATAAACAAACCACGAGGTACTTTGCACAGCTGGTAAATGAGCTCTCAATGATAAACACACTTAACGAAGTTTACATTTGTTTAAGACGCTTAAAGATTAAGAGGTCTACTACTGCCTTTTCTGCCTACTACAGACAGATGTTGAACAGCATGACAAGCTGAAGATACTTTTTAGATGAGGTAAGCAGGCTATAAATGAAAAGCCCTAGGCGCCTCTCCCAAGATACAGGGCCAAAAGTTATGCTCAACTTGAGCCTTGTGTCAAAACCCTCCATGGATCCCAAGGGAATCCACAAAACATTCGGACAGGACACGTTTCACGTAGTCACTTTCCCATTACCTTGAGCTCAAGATCCTCTTGGCAGATGCATCTTTTGTACCCAGAAACATTCCCTGCAGATACCTTCTCCTGAGAGTTTAACAGGTGGTGACAACTAGTGAAATGTGCTCATATCCATGTCTTTCAATAAATAAGCGAGCTGCTGGGAAAATATAAACATACATCTTCTACAAGTTTCTGACTTTGTTTTCATTCTGCCTTTGAAAAGAGTCAATCCACTCCAAAAGCTTTAAAAGGGGTAAATGCAGTAACTGCATCTTCTCAGGGTGGAGGGGGGGAGAAACAAAAAAACAAAAAAAAAAAAACAAAAAAAAAAAGGAAGGTTATTTCCACAAATTCATAGCTTCTCCCTTCCATGTATGGAACTGGTCATGCTAACCCCTACGCAAGCTTTCTGATCCTGTCCACGCTGCATCTTCTTCAAGACGTGCTGGAAACAAGCTTTAGGACCAGGAACCTGCTGCAAAATCCAGGTGTCCCACACACTCACAGGATGCATCTCTCTGTTCTATCATGTTGGATTTAAAACCAGGGATGAAGTTACCCTGAAAGGCATTTAGCCGCTAGAACTGTGCTTTTAAAAGTGAAATTGCTCAGCTAACACGGGCAAAGTCTGAAAATGTTGCATCTCTCTGCTCTGGGACTCAAATACTAATGTAAACACTACAGACGGACAGAGCCTCTGCCGCAGAAAGTTCCTGGAAACGAAGTGATGGGGATGCAGAACCGTATTTACACCACTGCTCCACTGTGCAGTGTCTTGTGTCCATTTGTCACCAAGCGTATCTTCCCCTCCCTGCTCCAAAGCAAATTAAGCTTAATATACTTATGTAGTTGTGAAGTGTACTGCCTATTATCCAATTAGATAGCTAACGAGATCTGAGTAACAGCACGTAGGCACAGATAACTGTTGGCTGGTATCTGGTACAGATTAGACACGTTCTTTATTTTTCCAGCCCTTGCAGAAAAAGGGTTGGGATTCGTTCAAAGGCTGTTCTGAAGACTGGATTCAGGTAATTGCTTAATTTTGTTTGGGACCCATAAACACATCACATTTGTTTCCTCTTGATCTCCTGGAGCTGTCATATGGCAACTGTCCCATTACGCAAGTCCTGATAAATCTGGCATGGCTTGCACATTTAAACTTTGAGCGTGAACAGAGGAGGATCTCATCACCTTTAAGGTCCCTTCTAGCTTCAAAAATCTATGGAAAAATACAGGATCTATGCACCAGCAGGAAAAAAATGTATGCCTGTACAGAAGTGATAAGGATATTTAGACATGCAATCTTTATTAGCTCTGACACTGTTCCACATGACATTCCCGTAAGATCCAGCTAAGAAAACATGAATTAGATGTAATCACCATAAAATGGCTGCTTGACAACATAATTCTTGGGGCGTAATTATCAAGGGTTTGCTGTCTAATTGGAAGGGCACTGGAAAGCGGGTCCAGCCAGGCACAAGAGCTGTGCAATATTTTCTTTACCAATATGCATGACAGACTGGAATGTATGGCCACAAACCCAACAGATGATTCAGCTGGGAGGATTTGCAAGCACTATGGTGTGCAGGTTTAGATTTCCAAATGCTCTTGACACACCAGTCCAACATCAACAAGAGGAAATACTTCAGAAAGAGAACTCACAGGTACAAACGCAAAAATAGGGAGCAACTTCCTATGCAGAAAGACTCCAGAAAAGGCCCTGGCATTTTAAGAGGATCAAGGTACGATGGAGAGGTTCAACGATGTCCCACAGGTACATAAAGGCAAACCTCAGCCTGCAGTGCTGACCCGTGGAAAGCACTTAGCTATACCTCGCAAAGTCTTGCCCTTAGCTGCTCACTGCTGTGCAGCTAAGACGCTTTTTGTAAAAGCAGACTGAAGAGAACCTTGTGGAGGACAACAAAATTAAAAAACACCAGGTATGAGATTAAGCTGGAACCCTTTTAGCCAGACATATTCCTAAGAACAGACTAGTCCAGGCAGGCAGGCAGGCCACAGCCTGAAGGAAACCTCCTTCCTACATCCAGCCAGGAGAATTCAGAGTTTAGCTCTTGTGAGTTTAACGCTCTGGCTTTAATCTCTGTTTAAAAACAAGCTAATGGCCATCAGTGTGGATGGGAAGAACAAGAGTCCATGGGCTTTTCAACAACGAAGAAGAGTGGGGGATCTAATTTCTATCTTCAACTACCTAACTGGGGGGTTACAGAGAAGATGGAGCCAGACTCTTCTCAATGAAAATGAACAAAAGGACATGAAACAATGGGCATAAGTTGCAGCAAGGGAAATTCTGATCAGGCGAGAGGAAAATATTCCTCACCATGAGAGCAATAAGCATGGCATCAACTCGCCCCTCTTGACTGGGAAAGGTCCAAAACTTGATCAGAAAAGTTGACAAGAAACCTACCTTTGATTCTGGCCTTGCTTGGAGCAGGAGGTCAAACAAGAGAGCTCCAGATGTCCTATGAAATCTAAATTACTCTTCAGTTCTGAGATATCATTATGAACAACACTGAACAAGGGATTTTGCCCAGCAGCCTACAGCACTCTACACCTGTTCAGTGATAACAAGTACTTTAGACTCAAAAGCCGTCAATAAAATACCTTCCACATGACTAAAGATCCCTGTATCTGTAATTAAGGGAGAAAACGAGTACGAAAGAAAACACTAGAGCTTTCACTGCCATTTGAAACAGAACAAGAGAAACTGGAGACTCACATTATACAAGTTATCATACAAAAGCTCTGCAAGAAAACTGTGAGGAATTCAAAGAAGATACGTGCTGATAGTTCAAACAAAATCAAGACTGCTCCTCCCTACCTGCTCTTCCCACCACAGTAAACATAAGTCGACGCCAAGAGGTGTTTCAGACCTGTCCAGACCAGCCTTCATTTTGGAGTTCGCTTCTTCAGCTGTCTCAGGACAAAGGCTCTCTGTATGTAGACATACCTTTCACACACACTTCCTACTCTCTCCCACTGAAAGGTATAAGAGGTGTTAATAAATCTAGAGAAATGCCTGCAACAATATACACAGACAAGTTTTTTCTTTTTTTTTTATTCTCCAACATAAAGTGAAGCACTCCACAGAGTGAAGCACTTAGATACAGTTAAAATGAAACTGCCACCTTCCTTTACGTATGCTGTAAAATGAACTTCCTAAAACCTGAGAAAATAGATGCAACTATGACGTACAAGAAGGTCAATGAAGGCAAACTACAGTGTTTTGTGTAATGTGTACATCTGCCCACCTGGAAGCAGCAAGACCCGAATTCATTTCACCCAGATGGACAAGCAGCCCTTGGATATCTGTTTCTGTAAAACGACAGCCATTTGGGATAATTTTCCTAAAATTATAACAATCGAACAACAATCCCCTTCAAGCAAATGGCTAATTGTTCCTTTAATGCCGGCTGGCACGTTACCCAGTTTACCTTTGTAAGTAATGTTTCTCCTGCTTATCCACTGCATTTCTTGTCATGCTTTACGCTTGAGTACTACTCTCCTCTTAGAATAATCTTGACAGCCACGTTTTACCGGCTTTGGAAATGCATGAATAACTGTATCCTTCACAGAAATGAAGATGTAGTACGTACAACCTCAGTTGTGCAGAGCGTAACCAGTGCAGGGAGGGAGGATAGAACTACAACTGGGAGGTCAGATCAAGCAAGCACAATTGCCCAAGCTGCCATCGAGCTAGTCACAGGGAAAGCCTTGGTGAGAGCACCTGGAGAGGACTTTCACCTTACAACGGGGAGGCTCTATTCTGGAACAGTCGGTGCAGATCGATAGCACATTCCTGTGGAAAAGATGGCACTTGAGGTAGAAGAGCACATGCCCTGCTTTTATAGCGGGTAAAGACACAAAGCCGCAAGGAAACCTTCCATGACAAAACACTTTATCTGTGCTGCCGTCAGAAAAAAAAATGCATCCATCATAGGCCAAAGTCTAAATATGAGAGTCATAAAATTGTGTCTTGTCAACTCAGCACAGGCAGGTGCCAGACGGGGCACTGCAGGCATGTTTTGGGCCCTGCAGCTGAAGAAGGACGTGGCCCAGGCATTCCCAAAGTCCGCTGCAGAGGACGGAACAGCTCGCTCTGTACAGTAACAAAAGGGCAAGAGGTCAGCAATTTTCAACTGCAGCACGAGAAATGGAAGTCAGAGACCAGGAAAATCTTGGTAATGGTAAGAACAATGAAGGACTTCAACGGATCACCCAGGGAGGATGGGGAAAGTCCATCACTGGAGGCTTTTAACAACTGTGCTGGACAAACATCTGCTGGGAAAGTTTAGATAGATCTGACCCAGTCTTGGGGCAGGAGGTCAGATTTTAGACAACTTATTAAGGTCCCTTCCGGCCCTGCTGTTCTTTGCTTTTAACAGAAATATGACAACAGAACTTAGCAGCAGCAGCCCCAGAGCACGCGAGCTTCCCTAATATTTCCATAACACGGCAGAGAAATGCTGTGAGGTCCTGCGTGCAGCAGTTGCCCATTCCCACATGGTAACTTCTCCCTCTGTTTCTGGAGGAGCGATACAGAGAGAACACCAACAGTCGGTCTTACAGAACAGGCGTGTGAACGGGAGCTCCCCAGCGCAGCCTTCCCGATGCGACGTCCCAGAGCACGGGGGTGGTTGTTAACAGGAGCCCACCTGCACTTTTTCTCCCATTTTGCCTCCTTCACATCTCACCCTGCAGTCAGAGAAGCTCTCCTTTTTTTTTTTTTCCCCCCCTTAAGCCATTCTTCTGTTCCTCCCTGGAATATTTTCATGTGTAAGATCTTCAGGACTGGATCCCTTTCATGTTTTGGGGAAGTCCTGAGCAAAATGTCTGTGCTTCTAACAACAAAAAAAGCTTGCAGGTCGTCTGCTTAGCATTACAGACTCTCATCTTCCCTCCGGCACTGCCTGTCCCTCTGCTCAGCTGGGAGCCTGGCATGAGAAATCCCACCTGCATAAATTCTTCATGCAGAAACGCCTAGTTAGTGCTGACCTTGCTGTCATCCCCAAGATCTGCAACCTTCAGTGCTTCCTGCCAGCTTAAGCTTCAGCTACTGAGAGCAAAGCTGACTTTATGTAGTGGTCTCATCAAAACTTTGGATCCCCACATAATGCTCCACTGTGCCACGCAGGGAGCCCACCCCAATGGTCCTGGATCCCACCCCAAGGGAATCAGGGGACAAAAAGGGTAATGACCCAGTGCGTAACTCTGAAGCTCGTGGTCACACTCAGCCCTTTGTCAAGTTCTCTTCAAAATCCAAATAAAGGCACCAGATGCTATTGTGTAACCAGAGCAATGGTGTGAGCTCCCCATGATTATAAAGGGGACATTTAATTTAGTCTACTACATTACTGGAAGCACTGTGCTTCTGCAAGCATTAATTAACAGCACATAGTGTTCTGTGAGATCAGTCCATCCAAGCAGCAGGGTGTAAAACTGCAAGCCCCAAAGTACTAACCTTTATCTCAGGGTTAAAGCTTGACCTATCAGCTTCAGCAGCATGGGAGTTTTAGGAGCTTTTGCTTCCTTGCATGCCCCTCCCAACTCCTCCCGGCTCATTCTTGCAAATGCAAAGCCAGTCTCCAAGCTCTTAGCCGTGTCTGTCCATGGAAGCACACAGGGAGTGAGATGACAGAAGTGATCCGAGGCAGAAATACCCGCTCGTGCGTGCGTTTGTGAGTACACCCCAGCACATCCAAGGGCACAGTTTTGCAATCCCAGGAAACTTAGATCTCAGTTTGCACTGTCCTTAAGGACGGTCCTGACTGCCTGTGTAGTGCTGACAGCAGCAGTCATGCGACAAGCCAGGGATCAGATCCAACTGAAAAATAACCCTATAAAAATAAGTAATAATCTGCTGCCAGGTGTGCGGCCTCCCGGACCAAGATCTCTCACCCACAGTCACACCAGAACATACAGAAGAATAGGACTGACCCTTCCACAAGAAGTAGTGCCTTAAATTTGTGTAAGTCACCCGTAAGACTATGCCCTGCTGGGGGTGGAGAACAGTTACACAAGGGAGGAAACAAGCAGTCGGAGATAGGACAGCACGGTGGAAGTACCTTAATGCAGTTTCACTGCTGAAGCCAGTGACTTACAAAACGACACTCCTTCCAGCGACCCAGACTTTCCGACAGGGTCGGTGATTTTTAGGAGTTCAACCAAAGGATTACCAGACACACGTCTTCCTGGCAGAGTCCTCTGGGATCACAACTGTGACCGATTCCAAAAAAGAAAATGCCGTTAGAAAGACTGGAGATCAAAGCAGGAGGTTACACCTACATCCTGGAACATGCATGCCCATGGGACAGAAGAATTTTAAATTCAGTTTCAGACTAAATGTCTGTCTGTCCAACAGAATCATTAGGTTAGCAGACTTGAATGTTACACCTGCACAATCTCTTTGGGAGAAAAACCATTCCCCACCTGCCCTGCAAAATGAATTAAACTGAGCAAAGCCCTTATAAAGGAAGAGAAACTGCTCCTTTCCTATGTAATTCCCAGCTTAGCAATAGGCCAGGTTTACCTGCTTAGCACAAGGTATTTTCTGGATACATTAGCTACAAGGTAGCTTGAGTAGGTATTTTTCTCTCCTCGAAGTGCACAAACATCATCAGATCCTGTCCAATATTTCAGTTGTTCCAAACATGCCAGCAACCTATGCTGTTAAATGCCACTCAGCTAAATTTAGAAGACACACTTAAGAAAAAAAAAAATATTTAAAAACTGGGCATTATGCAGAACAATGAACGATAAAGAAATGAATAAATAACTATCCATTCTTTAGACATAATTTACCTCCATTTAGTTCTGTACTTCGTCAGCCAGGAAAACAAATATTTTCTTATTTCTTAAAAGGTAGTTCCTGCCTTTGAACTCAGTAGGTACAAAAAAAAAAAAAAAGAAAAAATAGACTTTAATGAAATTTTCAAGCCATTATAAAGATTCTGCAGTCCTTTAAAGACCTGTTGGATAAAAGAAATACAAGGAACCAAACCTGAAGATTCCCCACAAGCTGAAATCATCTTTATTTACACCATTTCAGCTCTCTGGGCTCCCCACAGCTGAGAATCTGCCTCGCTTACTGTGACCTCCAGTCCATCACTGATCTGCTCCGTGGCCTCCAGCTTTCTCCCTATTCTCCTCCTGTTCTCAGAAGCGAGATGAACGTGGTGTGGATGACGCGGAAAACGGCTCAGAAGGAGGAATGTGCGGCAACCAAAGCCCTGTGTAAATCACTACTCCAGGGCTGCAAAAATCTGTTTCCCTCAGACCCAGCGAGCTCTCAGCCCCCATCGTTTTGAGTTATCTGAGAGCACAAACAACAGCCGTCTTGTTTTACCCAGGCTTGCAGAAAACCTTAAAGGATAGCCTGGTAGCAGAGAACTACCCTGAAATAGCTCAAGGGATCCCACGCCAGTGTGAACAGCAGGGAGGGGCTTTGTGACCCCTCCTGCACTTCATGCCCGCTGATAAGCTTATCTCACTGTCTTCAGAGCAACCCAGGCCTTGCTCAGTGCCAAAACACTCCCATCCTTACAACCTCACTTCCCCGGCCCCAAGGTGTCCCAAAAAAACCCTCTGGTGACCACAAAAAAAAAAACCCAAAATTGCACTTAAAACCAAGGACGCAATTAAAATTCACCAAAGCAGCACCACTTCTTACAAATCCACCGCATTTAAAGATCTCCAGAGGAAAAGGTCACCAATATGTACAGTGCATCTCCCAAAGCAAAGGTCTGTGTCACGCCGCTGTCAGGTTGTCATAAAAACCCTGCGTGCTGCGTTAGCAGCCGGGGCAGGCAGCGTAGGGCTGCTGCTCGAATCCTCACCACCTACACCATTCCTCCAGCCTGCAGTCCAATCCCTACCCCAGGGTGCTGGCTCAGGTACCCAAAGCCTTTTCTTCCCATACGATGAGTAAAGAACACATCCAACTCACGGTGGCACAGCTGTATATTTTGGTAATGTGATGGACACGCTCTGGTCAGGTGAAGGACAGTGCCATCGACTCCATAAAGAACATGAGTCTTGCACAGGCAAAGAGCACAACCACTAAAACACCAACGGGTGACATCCAACATAAGAAAAGACCCTAAAGTGTCAAGTTTAGCCTCAGGAGGCTTTCTTACAGGCTACAGTGGATGCTCAGAAGGTAAAGGGAGGAGCTGAACCCCACAGGCTCCCCAAAATATGTTCAGAACTGTATACAGACACAAACACGGGACCTCAAACTCAGGTTCTTACGAAGCCACTTCCCAGAGCAGAGACACACATCAGATGAAATAGCCGCTCCGCATCAACATGCTCTCCAGGTGCCACGACACACATGGTGCTAACTGGAGTCGCCATGAAGTTTTCTTTTCCAAGTAGTTCATATTCCCACCCACAGCATTTCTGGAATTTATTCTTAAAAAAAAAAAAGAAACACAGAAACATTAGATTTCAAAAAAAAAAGCAAAGATTTGTAACTAATTTCCATGGTGACTTCTGTAAAGTCAGGTGATATTACTGTGAGTACACCCACGTGCCCCCTGCATGGAGCATGGAATACTGGGACACCTCAAAGCCAACACATCAGCAAGAGCAGATGAAAACAGGACACATCATCAAGGTGGCTGAAAATGTCCATGTTCCCTCAACAGGAACACGACAAGGATGACCACATGTTCTGGGAACACCACAACGTGTTGCGACGCCGGTTGTTAAACGGTTCACTTCTTAGGAGTACGTACCACAAGGAATCGGGTGCACTCGTTGTTTTATGTTTATGCTTCTATCCCCTTGTCGCAGACCTCTTTAGCACACTTGGTGTGCAAAGATTGGAACGGCAGCTCCCACCAGCCAGGAGAGAGCACCGTGCTCACCAGCCGTGCTGGGTTACAAGCGCTCTCCCACGTTACCGCTGTGCTACAGATTGATTTTTGCACCCAAGCAGAGCAGGACAGATCCTTAAGCCAGACGGTTTAGATGCTCTCTTCAGAAGGCAGAGTTCAAAATCCATTCTTCATCCTCTTCATTTCCAAGAGGTGATCTTTACTTTATTATTTACCACTCTGACACAATGTTTTAGCTCACCAACAGAGCTAAAAAACCCAGTTATTTAATTTCCATAGACTTGACTTCATTAATTTCTGGAGAGGACTAATGTTTGTGGCCACTGGGAAAGGGTATTTCTACATTTTTCCATTTTCTGGTCTGTTAATTACAGTTACTGAGAGAAGGAGACAGCAGTTAGATTTGTGAAATACAACAGGCTGCATTTTAATATTTGTCAAAGGCACAGAGAAAATAATTACTATTTCTTTTTTATATAACCCAACCATACAAAGTAAATCTACATACTTCAGAAGTTAGCATCGCCATTCTCCCTAGACCCTCATTCGGGCCAGCAGGAAATTAGTTGGGAGAATCTTAAATGTCATTAGGAGGGATTATTTTTCTGTGGGAGGGCGGTCACAGAAATCATGAAGCAATACAGCTGGGGCTGAGAGGACAGGCAGCTACACTCCTGTAGTAGGCAGAAGGACTACGCTACAGGCAGGAATATCCCTCCAAGCTTCTGAAGCAGAGGTGGGGACAGTCCACTACCTTTGGATGGAGGACTGAGAAAACCCCAAATCATGCTACTTGGCTAAGGAGGAGACCAGTCAAAGAGCACCATCACGCCTTTTAGATCAAAGGGTACTGTAGGGAGCCCGTAAACCATAGGTATCCTTCTTCTTGTGAGGAATGTTAGCAATTTCACAGCGCTTCCCAAACCCTATCTCAACCTCTCCATCCCCATCAAGTCAACTGAGACTCCCCACCCCAGGAAAAGCCTGTGTTTCAGAGACATCACAGTTAACTTGTGACAGCACTCAAACTCTTTTTTGGTGGAAAAGACACAAGAGAGAGAAAGGCTTTCAGGTGAAAACCAGAGAGGGCTATCCAGGAATGCTTCCAGCAACAACGGAGATGGGGACAGGGGCTCCCAGGACATGTGCAGTGTCTTCGTGACGTTCCAGACACACTCTGACACTTCAAGAAATCATGGCACAAAATGGGACAGCTCAAGAGCAGCTGCTTCACCGAGCCAGAGGACTGAGAAGGATAAACTGAAGCAGGGTCAGTTTAGACTAGATGTAAGGAAAAAATTCTTTAAAATGAGGGTGGTGAAACACTGGCAGGGGTTGCCCAGAGAGGGGGTGGAGGCCCCATCCCTGGGAACATTCCAGGCCAGGTTGGACGGGGCTGTGAGCAACCTGATCTGGTTGGAGATGTTCCTGCTCCCTGCAGGGGGATTGGACTGGGTGACCTCTAGGGGTCCCTTCCAACCCAAAACATACTATGATTCTATGATAAATGATCAGAGCGCCCCACATCAGCCAGCATGGTCAGGACTTGAAGACCCAGACCTCCACACCTACTTCCACATATAGTTTGGCCATAATACCAGCTAGTTGCTCCTCTAAACCCAAAGATGCCCAGGTAAACATTTAAGCAGCTATGCTAGGATTTGGATGCAGGCACTGAGTCAGACCTAAGACCACTGGCGTTTTGCCAGCTCAGTAGTCATCTGAATCTGTTTCCCAGTCCAGCTCCCCACTCCACAACCGGGGTACGAGGGAAAGACAGTACTGCCTTTTTTAGAGGCAAAGCCAGCTGAAATTACGGACGTTGCTACTCACTGAAAAACACCGTACATCTGTTCCACAGCAGTGCCGTAAAAGATTAGTAAGTGCTGGGCTGACAATCTGGAAAGGGAAAAGGACCTAGGAGAGCAAAATGCTGTCACTGAGTCAATAAAACAACATTTGTAAAAGACCGAAAACACACAGCATTCTTGCACAACGCACAGAAATGCTCCGAGGCTGATTTCTCACCCTCCACTAAACCTGCCTGGTAACTCCGGGAACAGGACTGTGTCATGCAGGCGAAGGGAAAAGTGGATCAACAGGGTGAGCTGAGGACAGAGCTCTGGACTCGGCTCTATTTCTGCAGGATCACCGAGTGGACGCGCATTAGCCGATACATATGGTTTCACTTTTACGTAAAGCTCATGTTTACATCTAATGTATCAGGGCAATTACAGCTGGCCCCAGCACTGGATTGGAAACAGAGCGCCTACACACCACGAAAAGGATTTTTAGGGGTGATGAGAGAGCCAGGATGAAGCGGAGCAGCTGTATTTCTGGGGCTGAGGATGTAAATTGCTAAAAAGCTTTGGTTTGAGGTCAGGTTCGGTAACTGGCTTTGTGCATTTCGCTACTGCGCGTCGGGGACTAATCCCTCATCCACCGCAGCGATTTAAAAGACGGAGCAATTCTGCAGAAGTCAATGGATTTGACTGAAAACACGAGATCCGTGCGAACTGCCAAGCCCCCGGTTATTGTAACAGCTTTGTGTAAACACGAGACACCAAAACGCAAATGAACTGCAAGCCTTCACAGCTCGTAATTTACATCCCGCCTCACACCACAGATGATGGTCTTTCCTACTTAACCTTTATTCCTCGTGTCATCGCCTGAAACGCTGAGGCGGAGAGCGCGGCCGCACATCGCGTGCGGGCGATACGCTGCCATAAACACACGGAGAAGGAAAAATTAAAAAAAAAAAAAAAAAAACCAAAACACCCCAAAACCCCAACGCAACCGCAGGCGCCAGTGGGTGCCCTGCCCTCGGCCAAGCACAGCGAGGCGGGGGTCCTTTCCCCCACCGCTCCCCAAAATCACGGGTAGGGATAAAACCGCCTCCTCCCGCAGCTCTCCACCCGGGCTCGGGTTTTTTTGGGGCTGAGGACCGAGGGTTGAGGCGTTTATGAGGTGATTTTGTGAAGTTGGTCGCATGGGATGGACGGGACGGTGGGGCAGGCCCCCCA
>NW_009259420.1:594386-601837 GCF_000687185.1 Egretta garzetta
ATAGAATCATAGAATCATAGAATCATAGAATCATAGAATCATAGAATGTTTTGGGTTGGAAGGGACCCCTAGAGGTCATCTAGTCCAACCCCCCTGCAGGAGCAGGGACACCGCTAACTAGATCAGGTTGCTCAGAGCCCCGTCCAACCTGGCCTTGAATGCTTCCAGGGATGGGGCCTCCACTACCTCTCTGGGCAACCTGTTCCAGTGTTTCACCACCCTCATTGTAAAGAATTTCTTCCTTAGATCCAGTCTAAACCTACCCTGCTTCAGTTTAAAACCATCACCCCTTGTCCTGTCACAGCTGCCCCTACTAAAAAGATTTTCCCCCTTATCTGCTGTTGTTTTTTTTCTCAAAGCCTTTTTCTGTAATTTCACAAGGGTAATTCCTCCCACATGCAATAATTTATGATAGAAGAAGAGTTAGAAGAGGACTCTCTCAGCTTTGTGCCACGCAGGGATGAAGGGGTCACACCAGCAAAGTCTTCTCTGAGTATGGTCCCTGGAGCAGGAGGAGCCTGGATACAGCCATGACCCATGGGAGTGGAGGAGGGCAGGAGCGGGGGAAGGCTGTTGTGTAGTTGGTTGTCAGGAACAAGATCTGGTGAAAGGATTTCCATCAGAGTAGGGTTTTTTAATGAAAACTGAAATTTCAGCTCATTGAAGATTTCTCTGGAAACTTCTCATTTTTCTTCTGAAGTTAAAATTCCAACATCACTCAGGGATGCAGGGACATCTCCAACCAGATCAGGTCACTCACAGCCCCATCCAACCTGGCCTTGAATGTTCCCAGGGATGGGGCCTCCACCCCCTCTCTGGGCAACCCTGCCAGTGTTTCACCACCCTCACTGTAAAGAATTTCTTCCTTAGATCCGGTCTAAACCTACCCTCTTTCAGTTTAAAACCATTACCCCTTGTCCTGTCACAACCGATCCTGCTAAAAAGATTGTCCCCATCTTTCCTGTGGGCCTCCTTTAGGTACTGAAAGGCTGCAATCAGGTCTCCCCTCAGCCTTCTCTTCTCCAGGCTGAACACCCCCAACTTTCCCAGCCTGGCCCCATAGCAGAGGGGCTCCAGCCCTCGGAGCATTTTTGTAGCCTTCCTCTGGACTCTTAAATACCTCTGGGCATAAAGCCTCCGCCATGCAGACCTCTGCCGAAGGTCAGGGAAAGCAAAAAAATCTCACTGTGGTGTTACAAGCTGGGAGGCAGCATTCGGAGCCCTAAATCAGAGGGGACGGGGCTCTCCTGGCTGCTGAATTTGATGCCTTCCATGCAGCGAGAGGGTAAAAGTCTTGTCTCCAAGCAGCAGCCCTGTAAACAGCACATTTTATTTGATTATAGTCTCTTTCCAAATAAAGTTTGCAACCAGGAACGAGCAATATGTAAGGCACAGGATGAGGATCCGCCAGTGGAGCTGAAACACTCCTCGACAACCCCCTGGCTTACCATTAAACGCTGGCTGAAATTGCTTTGGGTTGTCTGGAGGAAAGACTGCGCCTTGGACGAACATAGTTGCGTCTGCAAATTGCCTTCAGGCGTTTTAAGGCTTTATAAAACATGTTCAGCTGCCTGCTGGAGGTTTGCACCTGCACAGCTGCGGTGAGGTTGCTTAGCCAGCTGAAACATCTGGAGCAAGAATAACGTGGCGCTCGGGTTTCCCAGGTTCAACCAGATATTAACTAATAACTGAGCAAACTTTTCCATTGCATGTATACAGTGTTTGCAGGCCATTTTCTTCCCGACCTTGCGCTCTTCTGACTGCCCTTTACTGCTGCTGTCGCCGCTGCAATCGATACCTTCGTAGCCCCTCAAAGTACCCAGATGCTGTAGTATTTGACAACCGGTATAGGACAGCGGGCATCGCACGGCCAGGCGCTGCATTTGAAAGGTGGTTTTCACAGAATCACAGAATGGCAAGGGTTGGAAGGGACCTCGGGAGATCACCCAGTCCAACCCCCCTGCTAAAGCAGGTTCTCCTAGAGCATGTTACACAGGACTTCATCCAGGCGGGGGTTGAATATCTCCAGAGAAGGAGACTCCACAGCCCCCTGGGCAGCCTGGGCCACGGCTCGGGCACCCTCAAAGTAAAAAAGTTTTTCCTTGTATTATTCAACCGAAACCTCTTCTGCTTCAGTTTGTGCCCATTGCCCCTTGTCCTGGCGCTGGGCACCACTGCAAAGAGTCTGGCTCCGTCCTTGTGACACCCACCCTTGAGATATTTGTATGTGTTGATGAGGTCCCCTCTCAGTCTTCTCTTCTCCAGGCTGAACAAGCCCAATTCTTTCAGCCTTTCCTCATAGGAGAGATGCTCCAGTCCCCTTATCATCCTTGTTTCCCTCCTCTGGACTCTCTCTAGGAGTTCCTCATCTTTCTTGAACCAGGGAGCCCAGAACTGGATGCAGTGCTCCAGGTGGGGTTTCACCAGGGCAGAGCAGAGGGGGAGGAGAATCTCCCTTGCCCTGATGGCCACACTCCTCTTGATGCACCCCAGGATGCCATTGGCCTTCTGGGCAACAAGGGCACCCTGCTGGCTCATGGCCACCTTGTTGTCCACCAGGACTCCCAGGTCCCTCTCAGCAGAGCTGCTTCCCAGCAGGTCAGCCCCCAGCCTGTACTGGTGCATGGGGTTCAACCTCCCCAAGGTTTCGGAGCCTGCGAGCCATAAGGATGGCTGGGCATGGTGGGGTGCTAACGGAGAAGAGGCAGCAGCTCTGCCCTCGCACAAACGCCCCGCAGCCCCACATAGGGTCTCCGTCAAGCCTACAGGTGGAAGCAGAGCTTTGCAAATTAAAAGACTTCAGGGAAACGAGCCATATCCCTGTTTTAACCAGCTATATCTGGAAAGAGGAATTGGCAACGGGGTTGATGTTGGCTGGAAAGAGCAGCCTTTCCCACCAGACCAGACGGAGTCTGAGATGATGAGGAAATAGGGTCAGTTTGATGGTCCAGCTTGGAGCTACCTATCTGGGGAGGATGGAGAGGAAGCTGGGATTTCCTGCCCGTAGTCCTCAGCATCTCACAGAGCAATACCTGCCCCCAGGGCTGCCTCTAATCGGGGCCGCGTCTCCTCATGTCCAAAGAGGAGTCACGGTGGAGAACAGGCTGGTGGCTCCCTGTTCCCACAGAAAAGCTGACCCATGAGAGGTGCTAGTCATCCAGCAGCTGGGAAAGCTGGTGAGCCAATTCCTACTGAATGGCACTTCTATTTCCTCCATCGCAAATAAACAACTGTTCTCCAGGACTGCACTAGCTCTCAGCTCGCTTGGCTGCAATTTGAAGGATTTTAACTAAATCTAGAAAGCTCTGAGTAGCCGGGGTCCCCTGGGCTCTACCCTCTTGCTCCGGTTTAAATTTGGTAACAGAGCCCAGCCGGCTCAAAAGCCCGAGGCATGCTTGCAAGACGTTTTGAGGGTACACAGAAATGCAATTACCTGTGGGAAAATAAAGCTAAAATGCATTGCAAGCACGTGCTTAATACAGTGTTCGATGCGTTACAAAAGAGGAATTGACGGATACGGCTGATGTTGGTGCCGTACTTGGACAGTATTTCCAAAGAAATTTGATGAAATCCTAAAATAAGCACTTTTTGTGCCTCTGACATTTGTTTTCTTAGCCTGTGGTCTGTGAAGAGCTGGCCTTCAAGGTAAATAGAGCATCTTTCCTGGGAAGAACCCGCGAGCCACAGGTTTATGAATGAAATGCAAAGTGCATGATAAAAGTCCATAGAGTGTAACCCACGAGCTAGGAAGACAGACCTCCTTGTGCAACACACCTGAGAAGACTGCCAAGAGCTGCAAGCCAGAGACATAGTCAGCATGAAGAAAGAAAAGGGTATTATGGCCTGGAAGGTCTCTTTCTGGGAGGGTTGTCGGGGTTTTTTGTGCCACAGCAAGATCTCCCAGGATGGACAGAAACAGCTCAGGTCTCATGTCCTTCAGCGCACACACGTTCAGGTGGGGAAGGGATTCTAGCAAACTGATCTGGATAGAGCTCATGGTGGGCACAGGGGGTGTGGAAGGGCACCTGGACACTGTATTAAGCTGTACGTCTGGGTTTGGGGGGTGTTTGAAGTCTTGTCAAGGGGTTCTATTGGATGGATTGATTTTTTTTTTTTTTTCTGCCAAGCAAAATCATGATTTAAAGCCATTAAGCGATTCTGCTCTGGATTCCTATTGACCAGCATAATGCCCCGTTCCTAGAACTGTCAGGCGAGATGAGGATCAAGCCTGGCGTGAGGCTTTCTTTAGGAAAATAAAGATCCAGCTGCCTGGAAAAAAAGAGCAGGAGTGGAGATGAAAAATAGGCAGCATCCAGTACCCCTTCATGCTCCAAACCAGCACATTCCTGACATTCAGTGTATGCTTATCAATATATAAGGCTTTGCCTCTGACTGTTCTCACACAGCATTTTTCATCCTCAGATTTAGCAATATTGGTAAAAGTGCCATTATCCACTTGAAGCCAGCAACCCTTCGTTGCAAAGGCATCTGATCCAAGCCACGGGGTGTGCGCTGCTTTAAAGGTTGCCCACTTGTGCTAAGATTCGGAGTTGCTTCGTTGAATGTCGGAAGTTTGGCATGTACTCAGATCCTTGGGGATCCACTTGCACACTCAAATCTGGCAGAAGCCTCATCAAGTTAAAACAGAGCTCAAAAGCAAACACAAAGTACGTAGCTTAGAACAAGGGCTTTCCAATTTTCTAACCCAGGAACTGTTATCATAAGGACACCCGGGCGCTGATTTTGGCTCCTGCTCTAGGCTGGGCGATGCATGACGGCAGAGCCTCTTGTGTTCCCCCATGCAGTACGCCATGTACAGTTTGGAAATACGTGTGTTAAACCACCACATTACATCGATTCCAAATAGCCCAGCTGACTTTTCCATCCTCTACCCTGTTTACTAGCGAGAGACTAATCCATTTTACCTGCAACGCAGAGAAAACAAATTTACCGTGAGGGCTCAGATGTGATGCTTTATTATCTTTCCATCCGTACGTAATACGGAATTTCCATGATTCATTCACCCACTTGAGGGACACTTGAACAGCCAAACCAAAATACACATTCCCAGGAGAAAAAGCAAAGCCACGTCCGGTGCAGGAGAGAGAAACATTCTAAACATAAATACAAAATCCCGCCAGAAGTTTTATCTGAGGCAAGACTACTGATCATAAACACAACGAGGAAGGGCAAAGATCAAACGGTATCGCTGCTTGGGAGTGTTTTTCCCCTTTTCCTCACAATCCCCTGACAATAAGTCAATAAAAGGTTTTACCAAGACTACAAAGGGAATCTGAAAGCCCAGCAGCCCCCCCTTTGAATGTATATTCAGGCTCTGGGCCGTTTCAAAAGTCACTTCAGAGAGTTTGCCCTTTGCTAAAAAGCCTTGTGACCTTCCAGTCATTCCAGCATAGCTGCAGTAATTCATAGGAATGAGTAATAAATGACGTTTGCTATTCAGTCACCATAAGACAAGCTGTCTAAGTGACAAGGAGATCTATCATAAATATTTCCCTGTGATGATAAACAATGTAGACACCAAACAAGCATCCAGCTCACCTTTCTGGTTAGAAACAAAACAGGCCCAGGTGAGGAGGGGAACTTCTGAAACTCCCCTTGTAGGTTTTTTTCTTCCTTATTCTCTTCTAGAAAAGGCATTTCCAGAATGATACAGCCCATACAATGATTTCTTCTAATATCCTGAGAGTTACAGGCTTTAACACTTTACTACACGGACACCCGGAAGGATATAGCTGCTGCGAAAAGCGTCCAATCTCAACACTGGGAAAAAAAAAAACCCTACGTGTGGAAGATCCTTGATAAACTGCTGTAGCAAGCGTGCACCTTGAATGCTTGAAACACGTCACTATTTCTAGCTTGTATCTGTCAAGCGTCAAGTCCCAAATACTTATTCTTACCACAAGCGCCTCTCTGCTAAATTTAAAAATCCTTCATGATTCCATTTCTGTGAGTCCTCCTAGCTAAAGTACCCCGTTGGTTTCATTTGGATTAGGGAAATTGGAAAAGCTTTCCCTGGAGCACAGGCAGAAAGCAGGTTTAAAGATGGCACTGCCTCATACAAACACACACACACACCCCCCCCAGTAACGCACATCTGCGTGCTGGCCGGGGGCTGTGCTGCCCTACAGTGCCTCATTGCACACAACATCTGGCTCATTCGGGAAGGCCCCTGGGCGACTGCTTTGCCTTAGGTGGGCTGGGTAAGTGCTGCAAGACTCTCTGGGATATACGGTGGCAACAGCCTGAGTGGGTACAGCCAAGGCTGTTGTCTGTCCGTACTGGAAAGAGAATCATAGAATCGTTTGGGTTGGAAAAGGCCTCTAAGCCCAACGGTTCCCCTACCCCTGCCATCCCACCCCCAAACCCTGGCCCTCAGCACCGCCTCTGCCCGGCTGTTAAATCCCCCCAGGGCTGGGGACTCGACCCCTTCCCTGGGCAGCCCCTTCCAGTGCCTGACAGCCCCAAGGGGAAGGAATTGTTCCCCATGGCCAACCTCACCCTGCCCTGGCACAACTTGAGGCCGCTGCCCCTCGTCCCATCGCCCCTTCCCTGGGAGCAGAGCCCGACCCCCTCCGGGCTCCCCCCTCCTCTCAGGCAGTTGTAGGCAGCGATGAGGGCTCCCCTCAGCCTCCTCTGCTCCAGGCTGAACCCCCCCAGCTCCCCCAGCCGCTCCCCAGCAGCCTGGGGCTCCAGACCTCTCCCCAACTTCATTGCTTTCCTCTGGATGTGGTCCAGCAATGCAACGTCTTTCCTGTAGTGAGGGGCCCAACACTGAACCTAGCATTCAAGGGGCAGCCAGAAAGCACACAAGAGACAAATCCTTCCTGGACCTTCAGTCCCCACCATCCTCCAGTGAGCAAGGCTTTTAGTGCATAGATCCCGGCTGCAGCACATCGTGCTTTTGTTACACATTCTTTTTCTTGCACTGGTCTACATCTATCAAAAATCCTGGAGAAAGTCACCTTCGGGAGTCAACAGGAAGGACAGCAGTACCCCAGCCACACCACAAAGGAGACGCCTTTGAAAAAAGGAAACAAAAATTAAAAAAAGGAGCCAAAAAAAAAAAAAGTGGGGCTGGCAAAAATCAGCAGAACTGTCCTGGGTGAGACCAAGGGTCTGTGTAGGCCAGTACGCTGCCTCCACAAGTGGAAGAACAAGACTGACCTCTCTCAGCTCCCAGTTATTTTCTGCTCAGGGATTTCACGTGATAGACGTGGTTTCTCCGTATTTAATAACCTTCTCTGGATTTTGAGTTCATGAGCTTGTCTGCTCTCTCCATGTAAACACTGACAAACCCAACACCCTGCAGCAAGGAGTTCCACCAAGGAACCCCATCAATGAAACTTCCTTTGGTTTGCTTGGAGCTTGCTATCTTCATTTGATGCCCCAGTGTTCTTATATTGGAAAAGACAGCAAAGAGCTGACTTCTC
>NW_009259420.1:601880-607261 GCF_000687185.1 Egretta garzetta
ATCCCCAGGTAAGTCCGAGCTCACCTAGCGTGCTTTCTTATCAAAGCAGTTATGGACCTGTACTCCGCTTTGTCATCAATTCAGCGTAGGTTGCATGAAACTGCAGTCACTTAAACAATTCCGAATGCAAAGAATTCAGGAAAGGAAAATTTGACAAGTACAAAGGAACAGGGTTGAATGTGGAAATCTGGGAGGAGGCTTTGCTGATGAGAGCAGCACAGCTCCTGCCTTATCTCACAGCGGGTAACAGAGGAAAGCCCAAGCGATGGCAACGGCAGTGAGAACAGTGGAAAAATGCAAAATAGTCCTACGAGTGTCGTTGTCGATCTCTGGCGCCAGCCAGGTGACAGCAGTACTTCCAGCTGATAGATCTCGCTCCCAGCCAATACCTCACTGTTTTGGCTGGTCCCCCTTAAAGGCCAAGGGCTGATGCCTGCAAAGGCCGGTGAATGATCCTTGGAGCCCAACCACCGTTTCCATCCCGGTCTCAGCAGCCCCTGCCTCCCCTCCTCTGCCTTCGCCCTGGGCACGCTCAGCTCCTGACGATGCCGACGTCGCCAGCCATCCAGTACAGAGGCTGCCTTTGTGTTCTGCACGTGGACGCTGCCAAGCGCTGTGAGCCACCCTGGTACCGCGTTTCCTAAAAATAGCTTACCCCACAGATAACCTGCAGCCTTTAAAAGTGGCAGGCCTTGAAGATAAGCCCTCATGTAACCTCATACAACAAAATGGGAAGCAGAGGCACTCCTGGGGTGAAGAGAAAAGCTCTGAAGAAATGGGTTAAGAAGTGTGACAGAGAACACAGCCACGGTACAACCGCAAGCAGCAGAGGAAACCAGTGCCAAGGGGCCCGGGGAGCAAGTATTACGTATAACCTGCGCGGAGACGTAATACAACAACTGCTGAGCCACAAGGGGGTTTTTTTACAGCCAGCCTCCAAGTTCTGCGCATGAAGATACAGCCCTGCTAGCAGAAGTAGTGCAAAAGAATAATGATCCATCCAAATTCTGTGAGAAAGCACTCGAATTTAGCTCCTGCTTTACATAAGGGTATGTATTTTGGATACAAAATATATCCAGACAGCGTTTTACCCTTCCACAACGTGCAACGTATCCATTTGCTCTTTCGCATTTTCTTTTAATAACAGGGGAGTCAAGCAAGCTCGATTGATGGGCTGGTTCCCAGGGAAACACGAGCAACTTATTTCTCTTAAATAGCAGGCACAAATGTTTCCTGTGTTAAACCATGCAGCCTGCTGTGACATTCAGATCTCTGGGATATAATCGCAAAAGGACAGAATGTGTTTGCCTGGCTCCGAGGAGGGGAAGGAGAAAGGTAGCAGCACGCTACCGCTGGTGACAGGCACTAGCAGGGACCTGGCACCCAAATCACTTTTGTGGAAGCAGCTCCCTTGTCCTAAGCCCCAAAGGAAGAGCAAAACAAGACTTTAATAAAAACTGGTAAAATTACCCGGTGTTGCTGGGAGAGAAAAGGAAGAAGGGAACTGGTAGTAGCAAGCCGTCAAAATCTCAATGAAAATGCTAAGCTGGCTGCCCGGTGGTGTTGGGACACATTAAGAGCGTAAAAACAGCTACGGTGCTCTGGCCCAGGGTCTACCCAGCTTGGGAAGCTGCCTTGGCGGGGGCAGATAAAGGCAGAAGGGGACTTGGAAAAGAAAAGGGAAGATAAAGCTGAGCATCCTCATAAGGTGCTCTCTGGTAGCATTCGGGGCATCTCAAAACCTGAGATTACCTACACACAGACCGGTGGAGAACACGTTCCTGCTGCACGTGACCAGGGACGCTGTTTCCAACTCCGATCACACGCCGCGAGGCGCGGTGGCTTTGGTGCTAAGCTCATTTTGCTTCCTGCTGCTTCAAGTTAACAAGATGAAAAAAATAGATAAAACCCGCGGCCTCGAGCAGGCACTCGAGGATGGGTCAAACACGTACGATACTTCTCCCCAAAACTCTCCCTGCCTCCTTTATACTCAGCTCAGGGGATCTCTTGAGCCTGATGGGATTTGTATGCTTAGTAAATCCCAGCAGATCACTCATCCACGTATTTGCCCATTCACCTCTTGAACCTTCCTGTACCCACAATATCCTTCAGCAAGAAGTTTACAGCTCAGCTACCCATTGGATGAGGACCCATCTCCATTCGTTTGCTTGGAGCCCATATCCCACTAAATTAACTTGCTGGCCCCTAGTTCTTGTTCTGGCAAAGACAGCCGTTCCCTCACCACCCCATCCCTGGCACACAGGATTTTCCAGACCTCTTTCATGTGCTGCTTCAGCACCTAGGGCCACATTCTGCTTTCACTTATCTCCTCTGAGCCAATATTCAAGTGGTTTTTAAGTGAGCAGGTGATCATTTGGACAATTTTTTTTCACCCTCACACAATTTGAGTTTTTGTTAAAAAGAAAAAAAAAAAGATTAAAACTTCCTTCCCCCCCGCCCCCAGTTGCTTTAGGATTCAGAGGGAAAAAAAAAAAAAAAGATAATGAAATGCAAGCTTTGCAAGCCAAAGTTTCCAGGTGCCCGATGTCCTGTTACCGGGATGCTGAACAAACAGCCTGCAAACACGATCACCTTTGTTCTGCCAGCTGGAAATCACAGGTCGCTCTGCACCCGGACACCACCACGGACCAGAGCCTCAGGAGGAGGCGATATTCGGCTGAGCAAAACGCTCCTTTCACCTGACAAAGAATACCGAAAAGGGACCTGGGGTTCTTTACTGAATTGGTGGGGGGTTTTTTTGTTCACCGAGGAACACCTTCTGCAAAAAGGACTCTGTCCATGCAAGTGACTCAGCTCAACAAACAGCATCCATGATTCATTACTCCTGAGCGTGCCAGCAGCGGCTGGTGACCTGTGTGGTGCTGAGTCCCTTCCTCACCAGGAAACAGCCTTAACAAATGACATCAGCAGCGTGATTCAGTCAGTAGGACCACAGACTGCAAACCTCCCACTCGGCTGCTCGCTCCTGGTATCCCTTCCCTAGGCCAGCTTTTGCTCTCCTGTTTCCTTCAGCTGTTGGCTCCCAACGCAAGGACAGGCTCTTGCTGCACGTCTAAATGGTGCCCAGCACGATGGAAACTCTAAGGTGGGCAAACACCGAGGTGACTGCATGGTGAGTTCACTCAAACGACAGAATTCAAAACATTCCCCTGAACTTTCCACGAGTACACACAAAAAAACCAATACCAAAAGGAAATGAAATGGGCCAGCCATCAAAGGTAAGAGGTGATCCTTCATGGAATGACTTGCTCACAGATACACCTCCCGGGTCATATGTCCCAGTCCACCTCCAATTGGAAACTTCTGATCGGGTCATTAAACCAAATCAAAATAGAGGATGAGGCAGATTTCTAATGCGATCTGAGAAGCGGTGAGAGTACACTAAAAAAGCCATTCCTCTTCTCTGCTTTCCACCCAAATACCCACCAGCTCTCCAAGTCCTGATGTTTCAGGTTTGTCTGAATCTCACAGATAATTTCCGCACAGATGGAGAAAAGTTGTCTCAAGTAAAATAACTGTGATCCTACGCAACTTAAACATAAATCTTCAGAAACAAGAGCACCTGCTTGATGAAACAAGCACATTAAGCCCAGTGGCCTTCCTGCAGGTGAAGGGTTTTTTTCACCTTCTGCCATCGCCACTGTACTTCGAGGCAGCTGTGATATTCCTGCTACCAAGGCACTGTACAAACCACACAACAGACCCAACGTGGAAAGGCATGTAATTAATGTACAGTTTTTTCCTATTCCTGTCCAGATAATGAAATTAGTCTCATTAGAGTCCATCTCACAACTAAAGCCCAGAAGACCACAGCCCACCACAACCCTATCCAAACACCGTCAGGTTTTCTTCTCTCCCAGCATCTGTTTTCCCCCTCTGCCCCTCGGTCCTACCAGTGTTTATGCAGTTGCACAAGCCAGTGTGATATACAGAAGAAAAATGCTATATAAACGCCAAAATATGCGTAGCTTTAAACTTTTTTCAGCTTGAAGACCCCTAAAAACTAGTGGAGGATCAGCTCCCTCTTGTGCATCATTCAGCCTACAGACCACGGTCCTACTTGTCTTAGTTACCTTCTGCTGGAAACTTGCCGGTGGCGTCGATGGATCGAAGTGGGTCCCTTTAAATCCTTTGTTGTGCTTGCACAAGTGGAAAACAGCTCCTATAAAAAAAAAAAAAAAAGTCTCCTCTGTTTGCCAAGCTGTGTGTAGAGATTATGAATCACTACATGGCAGCCACGTGTCAGCAAAAGTAGCAGGAAGCGTCTTGCGTTCGACCTCTATTTATAGCAGCAAGAGCACTCTGCAGCGTATAGTTACGACGATCTAATTATCCTTGCTCACCAAGAAACGTCGGATCAATTGGCTGAATAATATGTTTTTCCCATTAAAAAAAAAAAAAAAAAATCTGGCCAATAGTTATCGTCCTGGAGGAACTCTGAGAAAGCCCTTTCAGTCTGTTGCCTTGGTGTGTTTGGGAGGCAGGGGGCTTATTTGGAGGTTTTCCTCTGGGATCCTAACAGAATGGGGGACTCAAAATCAAGACCGCTTGACGAGCCTGTCGACCAATTTTTTGGCACACCTCTCTCGTTCAATATCCACCCAAGCTGCGAGTTCAGGACGCCAAAAAAAGTGCTGGACCCTCTCCTTTGCTGTGCACAGGTAATCTGATACATCCACTTCTTTTTTAGTTAAATCCAGCACATCAGAGCGCGTTACCGAAGCAAGACCAAGCACCTCTGGGCTGCTATCCAGCGGGGAGCCTCGAGATGTGGTGGAATGATGCAAGAGTCTAAGTGGCACGCCTGGCTTTCCTCGTATGCAAGAGAGCATTTTGGTACATTTTCAGATTAAGGGCCAATTCCAGCAGGCGTGGGGAGTTAAATTAACAGCTCCCTGCATTCAAAGGGGGTCCTTTATATGCCCATGGTTCTTTGCCCCTGGGCAGTGGGACAGTGTTCTGCTGGATTTAAATCTGTTAAAAACGTTAAATCTGTTAAATCTGCTCTCGGAAGGGTCTGCTGCAGTGGAGGGAGGACGGCCTGCATGGCCATGGGTAAGAGACGTGAGGTGAGAAACAAGGCTGAGATGATCCCCATCTAAGGTCAACACAGCCTAAGAAATGGCCATTTTTTTATAGCGTGGACATCTGAGAGCCGCACACTGGGTCACGCAGTGAGGTGGGTGAGGTGCGTGTTGGGACACATTAGGAGCACCCCAGCACGTCCAGCCGTGTGACAGAAAAGGGATCTGTCGCCCAGAAGGGATCCCATGAGCATAGATCCCTGCTAATAATGGGGCCACAGCACCACTGCCTCCCTCCCGCTTTGGGTCTAGTGATCAAGGCAACCTCCTGTGTCT
>NW_009259420.1:607325-609538 GCF_000687185.1 Egretta garzetta
CTGAAGCATAAAGATCCGTCCCTTGGGCTTCCCAGACTCCTGCCCCGATGAGGAAGGGCAGTGATTACCCTCTTACCACCAGCCTGAGCCAACACAGAGCCAGGACTGAGCCAGGCTTTGTCCTGTATGACCAACTGAACCCTGCAACCAGGTCCCCACAGGTCCCAGCCAGCAGCACTTAGAAGAACCAAAACCAAGCCAAAGGGCCCTTGTAAGCTCTGTCGGCCACGGCAATACAATACACTGCCTTCCCGCAGACCTGCCACTGAGGAATCGGGCAAGGAGATCGCAGAGGGTGTTCTAACCATGCTATCGATCACCGTGTGCTGGCTTCCATGTGCCCACCACGCTCTACATCTGGAATTTCAAACCTCCCAGGAGAAAAGAGCACCAGTCTCTGCTGCTCCATGGTCTCTCTCTGCCCTCCCCACTTGGGTCCTTTCCATTAGCCCCAAGACAGAGATAAGCCAGCATCCCTCACCTGTTCAGAGCCTAAGGTCCATCCTGTGGTGAGCTGCTGCAACCCCACCAACCAGCTCAGTGACACCATGCTGGGCAACCCTGCTTCTCCTTCAGCTGTTTTTAATTAAAGCTCTTCTAATCAGATAGGGGTCTCCACTCTGCTTTAGATATGTGTCAGGGTTGCAAGAGCAGCCTTGTTGCCTTCCCTCCAGCATTGGGTCTCCCTGTCCGGTCAAACCAACTCAGCAAGAAGCTGAATGCTTGATGGTCAAATGCCATTGGCACCTAGGTTACTTGGTGGCCGCTCCCAGAGGTGGCATGTATCAGCAGGATCAGGCTTTTAATCATACTGTCCTTCATGGATTCCCATTGTCCCCCTCAACTCCTTTGTGGCTCTTTCCTATAACTCTCCTCCCCCTGATTTGTCTGGTTTAAAATTGTACCGATCCCCATGTTTCGTTCTCCAGGACAAGGCTGGGCCATTGCAGAGATTCAGTCACTTCCCAGCACACTCATCTTTTCTCTGGAAATACTTTCCCCATGTCCACAGCAGTGTACCAGAGGGAGTCACCTTGGTGACTGTCTCCAAACAGCCCCAGCACTATCTGGATCTCACCCAGCTTGTCCGAGGACTCCAGCTCTGACTCCATGTCAGGTCTGCACCAAAACCGCATTCTTGGGACGGGCGCACGCACCCTGACGTTGGGTTGCTGCAGCAACTGCGCTTGACATCATCACCTTTCCCCACATCCCACCGCTGTCATGCAAGAGGTTGTGAAAGCCTCCTTGGCGCTGTCAGGCAGCTGCATATTTGGATGTTGGAGAGGGGACTCCTATTCAAAGCCAGGAGCGCGAGGAGCAGATGTGCCGTGTCTCCAGAAGAGCAGGGTCAGAGGGCAGCCCAATCTGCCTAGCACAGCATCAAACATGGAGCCTCAAAGCAAAATAAACGAGGAAACGAAAGCCCATGGTCCCACAAGGCTGGAGTTTGCTGCCTCCAGCAGCAAAAAAGGGCAAGTGCAGGGCGGGCTTGGCAGCACCAGGACATTCTCCAAAGATATCCCTGGCTGTCTGCACAGGGGCTTGCTACAAAATCCTCCTTTCCTGCAGGACTTCAGGGGCACAGTTGGGAGCCAAGCTTGTGGGTATTTGGCTGACTATGTTCAGCACACATACACCAGCAGAGCGGAGCCACCCTCCATGACTCCATCCTCAGATGGCTTTGGCATCCTTGAGGGAAGTGAGTCCTGGAGCTTGTTCCAGACCTCCTATGCAGGTGCAGACAGCACAAGGCTCTTATTTTTGGTGGTAACTGTGGCGATTTTACAACCAGGGCAGAGTCTGGATGCCAAAATTCAAAGGTTTTTATCAGATGCCAGAAAACATGTCATTTCTGTGTTGATGCCTTTTATCCACCTGAGATGCTTTTAGGACAGGGGACATTGCCAGCTCACACCTTGTCATCAGGAGCGTCCTGATCTTCGGCATCCTTCCTAAAGCCCATCCTTGCAAGTTGCTCAGTTAGAGAGACCCAGGTGTTATAATGTCACGTACACACCAGAATCCCTCGAATCTTCTCACCTCCAGTTTGGTGTTTTATGCGGAAGAGGCAGATAAGCCTAAACCTTCAGTTAAATGCCATGTTTGTGAGGAAGAAAGGGAGGAAGGACTGACATGACACTCAGATGTGTGAGCTGGTTACTCCTGGGGTGTCCCTGAAATCCCTTGAGGAGTGCATGAATTTTCAAGCA
>NW_009259420.1:609560-647752 GCF_000687185.1 Egretta garzetta
CTGGAGTGCTTCATTAACATGAAACATGGACATCTCCTCCTTTGTAAAGCTGCAGAACCTCAGAGGCCTTTTGATGCCAACACAGGATCTGGAGGGCAGCTTCATGGGCAGTTATCACCAAGTCTCTTCTCTGCTCCACTGAGCAACATCCAAAGATGAAAGAGAAGGGACCCAGACTGACTCTCAGTCGGGGAGAGCTACTACAGACCCCACACAGGAGGCAAAAGAGAGACAACCCTTCAGCTTCTTTCTTCCAGCCATGGACAAAGACTGTGGACTTTCCCTAGGCCCCTCAGACTCACCCTGCAGGGACAGAAAGAGAAGGGGAGCAAGAACGAGTAGTTTGATATGCAACAGAGCTGGTAATGCCCAGTGACTCCATGTGGATTTGTGCCTTGTGGTCCTACTCTGGTACAAGTTGAGTGCAAACTTGTAAAAGGTTTATATCTATGACTCTTCCACCATGAAATCTGGTGGAATTTGGTCACACTCTTCAAGAGAAGTTGAAGTACAGAAAGTCACAGGTGAAGCCAGTCCTCTCTTCCACACATACACAAAGTGTGCTCACAGAAGTTATGTTTCCTTCGGAGACCAACGTAAAGCATGGCAGACATCCGTGGAAACAAGCTCAGTAGAGACAGGGGAGCCAGAAGCAGGGGCAGAAAGCCAGAGCCTTTAGCCAAGAGCAACAGGTTAGTCAAGTCTGGGATGAGGTTACGCCCGAGAGACGGGATGGACAGCATGACGCAGTCATGTTTCTCAACGCCACCCCACTCCCAGGCCTGCTTCACACCGTGCAGACCCAGTCAAGCTGCTTGGGAGTTTTCTAGACAAACATTTTTTCCCATCAGAATGTGCAGGCTTGTGGAACGCTGAAGGTTTCACAGAAAACACATTGCATTCAGTGAACCTCTGGTGGAGCACAGGCAGGGAGATGTTTCCACTGGACAAGACAAATTTCCATTGGGAACCTGACTGCCAGTTCATGTGATGGTGTGAGGAACTCCTTACAAACCAACTTGTCCAGACTTCCAGGGAACCAGACTTGTAGATTTGCAGTTTCCCAGGTTATCCGGGAAGAGGACTGGATGAGCTCAAGGCTTCTACAAAAATGTCTCTGATAGCTCCTAGACAAATACTGGGATAAGCTTGGTAGTTCCTGGCTCTGGCACAGCTTGTTACAGGTGCAATCCCAATTCACATTATCTCCAGGCTGTTGGACTGTCCTTTGGTGAGCTTCACTACCCCATCAGCCAGGCAGCCCAACGAGCCACCGAACCAAATGGCCTAGGTAGACCTAAATCAATGTTTGGACTGCCTGAAGTAATTTCTCCTTCTTTTACCCCTAGAAATCCCTGCAGCCACCATCTGAAACCAGCACAGCCCTTGCCAGCTTGGAACAGCAGCTTTAAATCTGGCGAGAATCACACCAGCTCCAACCCACAGTGCTGGGTCCTGGGGTCCATGTCTGAGTCTGGAAGCGCTCAGATTTGGCATGGCCTCAGACAAAAATGTTATGAGATTTCCATTTGGAAGAGAAAATACAGATTTCTGTAGCCAGTGAGGACATAAATGAAATTTACCTTTCCAAGAAATTTCTAGTGCTGACTACACTCACACTTTGACAGCCCAGAATCCCTTCCAACCCATCTGCTAGCCATGCCTTTCTGAGATATGTGGTCCCACCAAGCTACATTTCTAACATGGTAAGAGAAGTCCACTTTTTCCTGACCCCAGGGCGAAGGATTAGTAAGCTCATCCAACAATTTCATGGATACAGATGAAGCAGAGGTGAGAGGACAGTGACCCACAGCCATCACCTGCGTGAAGCCTGGGAAGTAACACATTCATGGTGGTCCATGCAGAGAGTCCTTCTCTCCTGCAGAACTCCTGCACCATTTATTGGCCTTGATAGCTCTGATGTGTGGAACAGAAAAATTTTTACTCTAGATCTTCACCGTATTTGTTGCGGGTGTTGGCAGATACAGTGGCCAAGGCAGACAAAGACAGGTTATTCTCACAGTTAGAAGTCTTTAATGACATTACCGGTGATATAAAAGTAGTGACATTCCTGAAAAGTCTGCAATCTCAGCTTGCCCTTTTTCTTATGCTTATCATTTCCTTTTCACTGGGGAAAGTGCTCAGTATCACTGTCTGCGTTTTGAGTGCAGACCCCACCAGGAAGCCGAGCCGGGCATATCAAGTAAACCAACAGAACAATTATGGACAGGCACCTTGGTTATGGCTGATAACGCCATGAACCATCCCACAGCCGGAGCCGGGCTCTGGCAAAGGAGTGGAGCATGAGTCCAGGAGAGCCACGGCTGCTGGAGGGGACAAAGGAGCCGAGGGAGGCGGCGGTCGCTTCCCCTGTCGCCGTGCCTCCAAATCCCTTAGCCGTGATGCCAAATAAGAACTCATGCTTGAATAGACTGGTGACCCAATTAAAGGGGCCCAGGAGGGACACGACAGCATTTCAGATTTTAGGTTAATCAGAACAAGGGAATAATGAAAAACTGTGAAGGAGCATTAAGGGAGCAGTGATATAAGAAGTGAAATTCAGTGTTCGTTTCGGGATGCCGTCCCAGAAGCGGTTACTACAGTGGGTTACCCACTCCCTCGCACCCTGCAGTCACTAACAGATCAGGGAACACTGCACAGTGATGGTGTTACGGGTGACTCCAGGGGGCATCTCAGATCACACAGCCATCACCTCTGAGGTGTCTGTCTACTCATACCATCTATACATACACATATTCACATGTCTTAGAATCCTTGAATATTTTAGGTTGGAAGGTACCTCTGGAGGTCCCTGGTCCAACCTCCTGCTCAAAACAGGGCTAGTTAGCACAGGTTGCTCAGAGCCTTCTCCAGCTGAGTTTTGAATATCTCCAAGAATGGAGATTCCCCCGCCTCACGGTGCCCTGGTTCCACACTTGACCATCCTCATGGGAAAGAATTTTTTCCTTGTATGTGATTGGAATTTCCTACGTTGCAGCTTGTGCCCACTGCATGTTGCCCTTCCAGTGTCCACTTCCAACACAAGTCTTCTCTGTCTTCTCTACAGCCTCCAAATAGGTAGCCCTAACAGCAACAAGCTACCATCTTGCCCAACCTTTCTGCCGGATGAACAAGCCCTGCTCTCAGCCCCTTCTTGTATCTCAGGTACTCTAGCCCCCTGACCATCTCAATAGACTCCACTGGGCTTGTTCCACTATGTCAATGTCTGTCTTTTACCAGGAAGACCAAAACAAGGCACAGTAGCTGGATGTGCCTCGCGA
Source organism: Egretta garzetta (assembly GCF_000687185.1). Lineage (NCBI taxonomy): Eukaryota > Metazoa > Chordata > Aves > Pelecaniformes > Ardeidae > Egretta > Egretta garzetta. The sequence continues at coordinate 612,842 of NW_009259420.1, forward strand.
GTGTTGAACAGAAGGAAATAATCACTTGCCTCAACCTGGACTCTCATTAATACAGTGTTATTTGTGGCTTATCACTGCAAAAGCATGCTTCTGGCTAATGCCCAACTTGCTGTCCACCAAGATCCCCAGGACCTTTTATGCAAGGCTTGGGTTTGTTGGGTTTTTTTTATTCAGGAGACTCATGGCCATCTGTACATTTATGTCCACATATACTGTCTATATCCACAACTAAATCAAAAAGCCAGGATCATCGTGGCTGCATCCCTGAGAGGGATGCAGGGACCCTTCCCATTTTCCTGCTGGGAATTGCCCTTCCCACTGTCACTGCTCCCACTGCTCCCACTGCAAGACAACACGCAGAAAGCCCTGATCAAAGCCAGGCCAGGACAGCCAATTACCCTGTTTCAACCTCTCTTTGCAAATGAGGGCCTTAGAGGTCAACTATCCATATGGCCAGTCACATTTGTTGAGCGTCAGTACTTTCTCAAGGGCTTAGACCTTCCCATTTTACTCTGTAAAATGAGGCCGTGGACTTTTTCATTACAAAAGGTCAAATAGCTCCTTCTTGCCCCTTGAACAAGCTACAAATGATCTAATTAACTTGGACTGTCTCCGTACTGCCAAAGTCACCCTCTCCAAGAAGTAGTTTCTGGTTTCCAGGCTAAGTCCTGTGGGCTCCTGTCTGTACTACTTGCCTGGAATAGACTAACCATGATCTTAAAGGTCTTTTCCAACCTAAACAATTCTATGATTCTATGATTCTATGTCCACTCTGAACTGTGCTTGCTGCAAGTCTCTTCTGGGTCCCTTGGTGCCTTTCTGCACAAACAGAAATTATTCTCTTTTTTTCAGTTTGAAGACTGTGTGAGGGCTGTGTCACAACCCACCAGAGTGGTGTCCAGGGTATGCATTGAGTGCCCTCGGACAAAACTGTGGGCATATGTGCATGGCAGATGGTGCAAGACACGCTGGGATAGTGCTGGAGACCATGTAGGTTGGGGAATCTACAACTTGAATGCTTTAAGCCATGATGCCCTAACAAGGCAGCAAGGCATATGAAATGAAGCCACAGGCTGCATGCAGCCCCCAACCACAGGTTCCTCAACCCCAGCATGAGCCCGGCGCTGACAAACATGGGCCAGAACAGTATTACCCCATGATCAGGTTATTTTATCAGTGCCCAAGATAAGCTGCAGGTCACGGTTGTCACCATGCTAGGTGGGCTGCTGGTCTCACCCCCGGGTCAGCCCCAGGGACCTACCACCAGCTCAGCCTCAGTAGCTACATCTACTGCTGGGAGCTCAGCCCCCAGCCTGCCTGTCCCAGCGGTCCTGGCAATGCACACACGGGGCACGTACATGCTCTACAGGGCACCTACACGCCATTACTTGTCCTGTCACCAGGTGGAGTGGAGATATACCTGGTCTCCTAGGCAGTTGGGCATCTGCCCCTCATCTCTTTCTGCAAGCCAAACTGTTCCCTCGCTCAATTGCCCTGCTACCCCCAAACACGGCATGAACCTTTCTCTTAAAGTTGGCAAGCCCGTTTTACTCAAGGTCAGGCTCTTCAGACACCAGCTGCGGTGTTTGTCTTGCTTTTTTTTTTTTTTTTTTGGGGGGGGGGGTAATACACACATCCCGGCTCCCCTTCTCGCATGGCCCCGAAGGACCGGTTTTTTCACTTTCCCATGTGTGCGCGTTTGCGCTTTCCGGAAATCAACTTCAAGTTTGTTCAGGGGTGAGCTGGTTGAAAGAGAAAAGCCCTCTTCCTCCCCCTCCGTCCTTGTATGGACAAATTCAGACCAAAACAAGCAGCCAGCTGCGGGTGAAACACGCGGCTTGGACACTGCAAGGAAGACCTTCTCCATGCAGCCCATGGTAAAGGGTCCCCGCACCGGGGTAAAGCCTCAGCCCATCCTCTGAGCCTGGGCAATGTTTAGATTCAATACTTGACTTCCATTTGGCTGAAAGTAAGGGGAATCAATCCCAATGGAAAGTCTTTGCACATAAGTATGGAATAGTACCTGCCACAATGTACCATTTCTGCTAAAGTTTTTATGCGTATTCATCTATTGCCGAAGCCTTTTTGCTGCCGTCTATAGCAGGAGTTGTTAAGCTTTGTATCAGGGCAAGATAAGCCCAAAGGTTCAGGGAAAGGCTGGAAAGATCAGGAGGGAAAGACCCATGACTGGATGGACTTTGGCTAGTTGGATCAGTAGCTGGGGAGGCTGAATGCTTCCAGAAGACCTTCTGGGTCAGCAGAAGGAGCAGAATACACACCTTGACCAACTCAGCCCCTTCCTGAAGCTGAGCCCACCACAGGCAAGAGAGCAGTCACGTAACGCAATGCTGTCTTGGGAGGCTTTCCCTGCCAGGTGTCATAAAATGGAACAAAGTTATATCCTTTTGCCCAAAGATGTTTATAAAGCTCCTGATGAAAATGGAAGTGACCGCGGAAGGCCAAATCTCACCACCTGCTTTGGCAGAGCCTGGAAGGACTTGGGGTGGTGCAGTCTGGCTTCTGGCTAAGATGCAAAACCAAACCCTTCTCTGGTCTTTTGAAAGAAAACAAGAGGAAATGACCATCCTGAGAGGCACAACTGACTGTCAGCTCCACCTCACTTCGGCTGAATTTGTGGGGACTCAACATTTTTGCAACCCTGGCCAGACGCACAATCACACACGGATGTCCATAGAGTTCAGATCTCAGTTAGACACCAAAGCAATGCACAGATTTGGAGCACAGTGTGTTGCACAAGTGAGAATTGCAAACCTCGACTGCCTTCAGACCACATTTTCAGAGCATATCAGAGCCCTTCCCACCCTGCACAGACCTCTGTTGACAATCTGGCTACTTATTTTGATGCCTAATAAGAAAACGTGGCCCCAGCAGAGGAAGTAGAATTTTTTTCAAACACTCAGGCCAAGATGTCCTGCCTGAGCATTGACCAAGCAGCACATCTAAACCAAAGTAAACACAAGAGATGGTTTAACTCATTATAAGCGAATGCATTAAACCAGCCTCAGGTTCCTCCTTAGTGCAACTTGGCAGGACACGTTATACGTGCTCAAAAGAAGAGAAGCCAAGTTGTGACCAGAGTGATGGATCCTGGATTCCCAAGTCCTCTGTTCACAGTGTCCCTCTCCTGATAAAGCAGAAAAACCTCCAAGATAAGAATATTTTATGCTACCTGGTAAAACTTGCAGTTGGACACATAGAAACCCACAGCTCTGCACGCGAGGCCAGCCCTCCTCCTATAAAGGCTCCTGATATCTCAGTGTTAAAATATATTGCATGCAGTACCGTTTGTTGCAGTCTGCAGCTATTCCAAATTTCCATCTGTTATTAGCCAGCTCAGTATGTGGCCTATGAACTTCACGCCTCTGAATCCCAATAATGTCCTTTAGCTGATAACAGACTAACTGACGCTGCATTTGCAGCGAGCAGCTCCCACGCTGGCCCTGCCTCAAAGGTTAATGGGTTGGAAACTTGCAGGGGTTCCTGATCTGAGCAGTGGAAGAGAGATATATTAGAGTTTTGGGTAGAAATGTTTCCTGTCAGCGCTTGGGAAGGTAACCACAGAATCACAGTGTTTCACTATCAGCCCAAGGGACAGGAGGTCTCCACTGATCTGAAGCTGATGTGTCCCAGGGTGATCCTTGGGACTGGCCTCTAAGATGTAAGAAACACCACCTTCAGTGCTGCCCGGTTGTGGCTTCCTGATGTCCTGCTTTCAGCTGGGATAGCGTTAATTTTCTTCCTAGTAGCTGACACAGTGCTGCGGTTTAGATTTAGGATGAGAAGAATGTTGATAACTCACTGATGGTTCAGTTGTTGCTGAGCAGGGCTTACGCAGAGTCAAGGACTTTTCAGCTTCCCCTGCTCTGCCAGGGGCACAAGAAGCTGGGAGGGGGCACTGCCAGGGCAGCTGACCCCAACTGGCCCAAGGGCTATTCCAGACCATATGGCGTCATGCCCAGTATAGAAACTGGGGGGAGTTGGTCAGGGGGAGAGCAATCGCTGCTCGGGACAGGCTGGGCATCGGTCAGCGGGTAGTGGGCAATTGCGTTGTGCATCACTTGGTTTGTATATTCTGTATATTCTCCTTTCATGGTGGTTGTTTCTGCTGTTATTAGTATTAATTATAATAATAATAAATCAACATTTATACTACCAATATTATTGTGTATTATATTAATAAATATGTTGATAATGATGTATTAATAATAATATATTATTAATAATAATTTTCCTCTGCTATTTTATTCAACTGTCTTTATCTCAGCCCACATTTCACTTTTTTTTCTGATTCTCTCCTCCATCCCACTGAGGGAGGCGGGGAGTGAGCGAGTGGCTGTGCAGTGTTCAGCTGCCTGCCGGGCTCACAGAGTCATAGAATCACAGAATCGTAGAATCCCAGGTTGGAAGGGACCTCAAGGATCATCTGGTCCAACCTTTAATATAAAGTGGGTTAAACCACAACACCTGATGATGTTCGGAGGCAGCACAGAGCCTCACTGCCCCTGATGGGGTGACGTTGCCCAGCGTGTGGACACCAAGGACTGAAAAAAATTCTTCTTCCCCCTCCAAACTTTGGCCAGTCTTTTGAGCCCTCACCTCCAGCCTTCAGACCCTCCAGCTGCAAGTCAGCAAGAGCTGTCACAAGGACAACAAACCAGCCTTGTGTCTTACCTCATGGACAAAGTCACCTCTCAGTTCTGGCTCTGAACAGGACAGGAGCTGTGAGCCAGGTACATGCCTTGACTTGTCCCGGGCTACCTCTGGCATGAAATGTCCTCCTTGACCCTGTGGAAGGAAGCCAAATGGGGAAGATGATGTTAATTTGCAGCTGCAGCAAAGCAGAGACTTGTAGCCATCAAAACAGTGAGTGCTGGCATCGTGACTTCCCTCTTCCCTTGTGACCTGTGGGAAACAGAAGGAGAGCCAGGCTCCACCTGGGGACACTCAACAGCGTGGAACTTCCCAGGCACAGACACTTCTTTCTTTGCCTTGATAGGTCACCCACTGGTAGCAGAAGGGAACGTGCTAAGCCTTTAAAAGTCACCAAGTTGAGCTAGGCTAGCATGGACCACAGTGCAGTTCATGGCTCAGCTTGCTTTGGTCACATCCTTAATTTAGTATCCGTCCTCACTGATGCCCCTGTATTCCCTGCTGGAAGCCAGTTTTACAAGGAAACGAAAACCTATCTCAAGCCCCCATTCTCCTTGACCAAAGCACAAGTAAGTCCTGTTTAAAGACACCTGAAGCCGAGGTGTCTTTAAAGACACTCTGGTGTAAAGACACCAGAGACCACAACAACCCGTCTTAAAAACCAGCACGCTTGCTAATGGCATTGTGCAAACGCCTACATGCACTGAGTCTGTGGCTTCACAGCACCAAGTCTTTGCAGAAAAACCTGCTGAAGGTATTGCTACCTGCTTCGTCCTTCCCCACCCATCATCACACACTGCAACTGCCTTGTCCTCTCAGCTGCAACCAGCACAGCTTTCAAAACAACCACACTTGCTGATGTTTTTGATGGTTTTTACCTATTTTTTAGGTGGATCAGTTCCCATCGCTGCATGTCTGCCTGACTGTACAGTTGATAGACAGAGGGGACATGTCCTGGTGGACGACATGCTGACCATGAGCCAGCAGGGTGCCCTTGTTGCCCAGAAGGCCAATGGCATCCTGGGGCGCGTTAAGAGGAGTGTGGCCAGCAGGGTGAGGGAGGTTCTCCTCCCACTCTGCTCTGCCCTGGTGAGACCCCACCTGGAGCACTGCGTCCAGTTCTGGGCTCCCCAGTTCAAGAAGGATGAGGAACTCCTAGAGAGAGTCCAGAGGAGGACAACAAGGATGATAAGGGGACTGGAGCATCTTTCCTATGAGGAAAGGCTGAAAGAATTGGGCTTGTTCAGCCTGGAGAAGAGAAGACTGAGAGGGGACCTCATCAACACATACAAATATCTCAAGGGTGGGTGTCACAAGGACGGAGCCAGACTCTTTGCAGTGGTGCCCAGCGCCAGGACAAGGGGCAATGGGCACAAACTGAAGCAGAAGAGGTTTCAGTTGAATGCAAGGAAGAACTTTTTTACTTTGAGGGTGCCCGAGCCGTGGCCCAGGCTGCCCGGGGGGGCTGTGGAGTCTCCTTCTCTGGAGATATTCAAAGCCTGCCTGGACGCTGTCCTGTGCCCCCTGCTCTGGGTGAGCCTGCTTTAGCAGGGGGGTTGGGCTGGGTGATCTCCGAAGGTCCCTTCCAACCCCTGCCATTCTGGGATTCTGGGATTCTGTGTGAGATGGCATGGATGAAACTGTGGATGGTGACTGGGAAAGGGGTGCATGTTTGGTTTACTAGTATATTTTTACATATATGTTTTACTAGTACTGAGGCACTCGGGCTAAGCAGATGCAGAGACAGGCAAGTGCCTTCAGGCCCCAAAGGTGCTGCGTGGTCTCCCTGATGCTTCTGATCCACATGAGGCTGGAGAAGAAGGCAACAGCATCATCTCTTATGTGTCTCAGCTGTAAAGCAAGTACTTGCTCAAAACTGCAAAGAAAGAAATGACAAAGCTTGGTCTAAGCCTTGCAGAGATTACTCTTGTGGATTAGGATCAAGAAAACAACGAGATGTTCATCACAGCCAGCCTTGTTGCAGGTCTCTAAACTCTAATATAGATGCAGTTAGACCTGTCTACACTGTGTCGGTTCCCATTGAATCCAGGGAGTCCCACTGTAGAGGATCCACAGCTGATCTGCAGACACAGGTTAAACAAGCACTTTTGACTTGGTATTAGAAGGTTTGGAGAGCATGGTGAGTGTGGAAGATTAAGCACACAGACAGTTTCTAAGCCATTTTATGAATGGTCTCCGTGGAGGTGACTTACCCCCTACCTGCACAAAGCCTCTGGCTAGTAATCTTAGCATCATATCCACCAGAAGACAGGAGAAACTCCCACAGCATCCTCACAAGTCTTGAGACCTAAAAAGTAATGGGGGCCCTAACCTACCATCAGATATCCAGGAAGAAAAATGTGGGACCATCAGAACAGCCACCAGGGTCCATTCATCCTGGTGACTTTGGCCACAGCCAAGAGTGGATGTCTAGAGAAGAGTGTCAGAATACAGCAAATAGTTTGAGATACTTCCTCAAAATATCTACTCAGCTTCCAACAATTTGTGGCTTCCTATGCCATGGAGAATGTTTTCATATTTAATTACCAGTAGTGAATTTTTCTTCCATGAATTTGGCTGGTTGCTTTATGAACCCCCGTTGATTTTCTGCATCTGCAACATCCTGTTCCAAGGAGTTCCACAGCTTAATTACACACTGGGACAAGAACCACTTCCTCTTGCTTGTTTTGGACTTGCAATTTCTGGTTTCATCTGATGTCCTGTAATTCTTGTACAGATAGAGATGGTGAACATACTCTCCCTGTCCACCCTTCCCATACCACTCAGTGATTTATAGTCCTCTGTCATAACATTTCTCATACATCTCCCTTCCAGCCTGATGAGTCCTCATCTACTTAGTGAAACGGCAGCCACCACAGAGTTTTGAGCACTTGGTGTCCTGAGTCTTTTCCAACTTCACTTTGCGTCTACTTGTCTTCTGAGGCCTGGGAACCATCTTTTGGATGCTTCCTAAAAGAGACCACGAACAGCTGAGGCCCTGTCCCATGAGGGTGTGTGTATCCCCTACAGGCTCAAAACAACAGGGCTGCCAACCGCGTGAACATGGAAGTCCATCAGGCCAGAGCAGCTCTAGCAACTCCAGTAACACATTGCTTCTTGCTTCATTGAGAAGATAGGAGTCAACTCTTAGTGTTTGCACATGGTCTTGGAGGGCTGCATTTTTCTGAAAGGGGAGAAAGATGCCAATATTTTTGTATTAGACGCCAGGGGTACTGGAAAGGAGAATAGCAGAGGAGATTTGAGTTTCTCCAGGGTGCCTTCCCTGAATGAAAGCCTGGAGGATGGCTGACACGACAGTGCAGAGATCTCTGACCAGTGGTATCTTCCATGAACGTCTTCCCTCTTCCCTTTCTGTGTTACAGAATCACACAGAATCACAGAATGGCAAGGGTTGGAAGGGACCTCGGGAGATCACCCAGTCCAACCCTCCTGCTAAAGCAGGCTCTCCTAGAGCATGTTACACAGGACTTCATCCAGGCAGGGGTTGAATATCTCCAGAGACGGAGACTCCACAGCCCCCTGCGCAGCCTGTGCCAGGGCTCGGGCACCTTCAAAGTAAAGAAGTTCTTCCTCATGTTCAAATGGAACCTCTTCTGCTTCAGTTTGTGCCCATTGCCCCTTGTCCTGGCGCTGGGCACCACTGCCAAGAGTCTGGCTCCATCCTCGTGGCATCCACCCTTAAGATATTTGTACGTGTTAGCACAGGCAAAACCACTTGGGCAAACCACGTCTCCACTGCTCAGAGCGGGGCAGAGCAGATCGCACACGTGCTTCGCTGGGCAAACAACCATGTGTGTCTGATGTTTGCAAAGTCAGCAGAGATAGGAACCAGCCCCAGAGGATCAGGCTGATTTTACAAACACAGACACACAAGGAACCTCTAACGGTCAGGGCAGGGGGCCCCTGGGAAGCACTGCTGAGTGTGTTGATCCCAAGCCACAGCCTGGGCAGGTGGGAAGTGTAAGAGGACTTGCTGAGTATTTTTCTGCCCCGATCACAGGAATCATAAACTTGCAAAGCTGGTGGTGGGACCATTTCAGCCCTCTCCCCGCTTTTTTGTTATTACCAGATCATCTAAAGAGGTGATCAGAGCACAGAACTGCAATGTGTTCAGGGGTGTAAAAACACAGACAGCCCTTCCTATGAACACAGCTAAGCCTTTAAGAGGCTCAAACTCAACTACAAAATCACCAGCAGATCCTGTTTGAGACCAGCTGGTGTTGGCTGGCAATAACAGCCTGCCTGCCATGCAAACATCCATCTGTCTCCCCAGCACCTACGTGTCCTTTCTAGGCAGCGTCCCACAGCTTTGTCTGTCTGGGACACCCCAGGGAACCAGACTCATTTCTGTTGGTATCACAACTCCAGCAAAAGAGATGCTTAAATTAGAGACACTTCATAATTCCAGGTTCATTCAAATTCCTGTCCATTCAAAACCCCATACGCCCAGGACTCAAGAACATAAGGTCAGAGACCATCAGCAGACACCAACATAGAATCATAGAATCATAGAATCATAGAATCATAGAATCATAGAATCATAGAATGGCTTGGGTTGGAAGGGACCTTTTGAGGTCATCTTAGTTCCAACCCCCTTGCCATGGGCAGGGACATCTTCCACCAGACCAGGCTGCTCAGAGCCCCGTCCAACCTGGCCTTGAACACTTCCAGGGATGGGGCATCCACAACTTCTCTAGGAAACCTGTTCCAGTGCCTCACCACCCTCATAGTGAAGAATTTCTTCCTCAGATCTAATCTAAATCTACCCTCTTTCAGTTTAAAGCCATTACCCCTTGTCCTATCACTACATGAACAAAAGCAAGTACAAAGAATAAAAAAAGGCAATGCTGGGTCTTCCCAAAACTTCCATCCTGTAGCCATCACAGCACTGTGGGTGTTTTAAGAAGCTTACTTGCAGGAGAACAAGGATGTTTAAAAGCAATTCTCCCCACCTGTGCTTGAAGGCAGAGTGCAGGAGAGCGCACGGAGGCACATGTCTGAAAACAGAGCAAGAAGGCTGTGGACCCCATGGGCTGAACAGAAGCAGGCGTCAGCCATTCGGTACAGGAAGGTGGTTGTCAGCCACAGAGCATCCATGCAGTGATGAAGGTACCAGGTGCCAAGGGCTCTGGATGAGAGGGCATCAGCAAAGGTCTAGCTTGGAGGTGTTGTTGAGGTTAAGTTGGCCTACGCCCTGTGTCAAAGCTGCTTCCATAAAGAAAAAAAGGCGGGTCGTTATCATTGGAGACTCGCTTCTGAAGGGAACGGAAGGCCCCATATACAGACCAGACCCACTTCTTTGGGAAGTCTGCTGCCTCCCTGGGGCCTGGATTAAAGACCATGATTAAGATTAAAGACATAGAGGGGCTGGAGTGTGTCCAGAGAAGGGCAGCGGAGCTGGGGAGGGGTCTGGAGCCCCAGGCTGCTGGGGAGCGGCTGGGGGAGCTGGGGGGGTTCAGCCTGGAGCAGCTGGAAGGGGCTGCCCAGGGAAGGGGTCGAGCCCCCAGCCCTGGGGGGATTTAACAGCCGGGCAGAGATGGTGCTGAGGGCCAGGGTTTAGTGGTGGACTTGTCTAGGTTAGCAGTTGGACTTGATGATCTTAGAGGCCTTTTCCAAGCTAAATGATTTAATGATTCTATGATTTTATTCTAAGATTTTGACACGACATCATTTTCAGGGGCTGGGATAAGATGCGTGTAAGCAAGAGGGGACAAATTCACCGTATCAGCAGACACAGTGGTGTCCTAAGGTTTCAAGAAAAGACAACCAAGACAGCACAGGAGGAATGAATTAACTATGCTGGGCACAACCCAAAATCCATGAGGTCATTAGACACGTGGAAGGTTTTAGTGAAGACATGAGCTGGGTCTTGGCATAGTGTGTGCACAGAAGTTGCAATCAGATTGAGATGGAGAGGAAATCAGAGCCGAGGGAGAGTTGTTTCAGATGGGAAAGATTAAAAAGTGTTTGGGCTGTGAGGAGGAGAACCAGAAGCCAGTGGAAGGGTAAGCAAAAAGAGAGCCAAAGCAGAAGGGAGCATCAGGTGATGGAGCGAGGAGGACGGTGGGGACAGGTCTGGGGCAGGAAAGGGGCTGGTAAAGGGAAAGGAAGAAATGTGCTCTTTTGCCAAAGCCTCCTTGGAAGAGAACAGAGAGCTCCTGTTCAGAGCCAAAACCAAGGGGAGGATGAACGAGGAAATCAGCTTTATCATGAGACACCCCACAGCAGGAGAGCAGAGGAGGGGAAGTGGATGCTGGAAGGCAGCCACGGCTGGCGGGATGGCCTAGGGGACCTGTGGTGACCTACGGAGCACCAGGCAATGAGCAGAGAATTTATTTTGTCCCTTTTCAGCACTAGTCCATACCATGGACTTAGCCTAGGGCCACTTCCAGCTAAGGAACTCCGTCCTTCACATTATGCAACATATTCGCAGGAAGCAGCCACCGGGACCTGCAATAACGTGAGGGGTGGAGGACTCATTATTTTCTCTGACAGTATTGTGGCTTTCAAGCAATAACCCAGAAAGCAGTGGTTGCGTTGGCTTGGATGTGAAGTCAGGTCATGATGCAAGCAGATAAAAACCGGGGCTTAAAAAACTGACACTGCAGTTCTGAGCTGATGGAAATGTTGTGTTGGTACCCCTAACTTGAGAGGATCAGGAAACTCATGGCGAGTAGCCATGATGTTACTTACAGTCCCACCAGGACAGCTGTTAACTCTCATAGCTTTCCTTTTCTTCCTTCCCAGATGTTCAAACACCTCTGCTCCTCCTCTAACACATGATGTGAAAACTGCTTGCCTGTCCATCAGCCATCAGAGCATACAAAACCTCATTCAGGTCAGAAATGTTGTCCCTGGGCAGGTCACACACCCAAAGCCAGAAGTCATTTTACCCTGATGAGGGTCCTGATGCGAAGAGCTGCCCCAGGAAGGCGCTGTCCCCAGGGCCAGCACCAGCTCCGACGTGGCCACCCGCTAGTGACCACCACTCCTCTCACAGAGACTCCCCATCTTCTATGTGACCATCCCCTGCTTACTCCTCCTTGGTAAGAGGTTAACTCGGGCACACAAAGAAACCGTTGTGGAAAGCCTTGCTCCCCCCTGCCAACCATTTGCAGCAGCACTGCGTAGGCTCACAGTGCGAGAGTTCACCGACTGCGCATTAAACATGTAGAGGAAACCATAGAAATTAAGGTGCCCACAGCCATCACATCAGTTCCTCCTGACTGCGGTCCAGCAGAATATTTACCTCACTCAGCCCATATAGCACCAGCATCAAAAAGAGCCCAAGCAGAGATCAAATGCTATTAGTAGGGGGAAAAAAATACAAGTTTTGGTTGGGTGCGCTTTTTCCATTTGGATTTTTAAATGGAATACTCTTCTCCTCCAGCATTTTTTTTTTTTTCTGTTCTCTACATAAGTCAACCCATCTACATCTATAGGGTGGTGTGTCAAATTAGGTGGGTGTGGGCACCCAGGGGAGAGTTTGCTGGGGTGGAAAGGGACAATGCAGCTACTCAGGGACAAGAGCTCATGTCCTTCACTCCCTCGAGACATGAAACATGATGCTGCTGAGAACAGAATTTCTTCCCCTAGGGTCTGTGAGGGCATCTTGGGCAGCCCATGAAACCATGCCCACGGTCACTGTGACCACTTAAAAGCTTCCCCCCATGATGTATGTTGTTCCCCAGGACACGGTGAAGGTTGCCCAGTGGGGTGCAGTTTGAGAACTGCTGGGTTGGGACCAGAACTAAAGCTGTATCAGATCAATGAGGAAAAGAAGGACAAATGGCTTTAAACAAAAAATCCTGCAGTGATGCTAAAAACCAAACACGTGCTGCTTCTGTGTGAGCAGGCAAAGGAGAACTGGAACCAAATGGGAGGGTGAAAAGGAAGTCAGCAAGCCAACGAGTGACAAGTCTCTCAGATTTATAGTGTCACGCAGGATCCAGTCCTGTTGCAAAACCCTCACCAGCAATGCCATCAGCCGTGAGTCATTTCAGAGGGTGAGAAGAGACTCTGGACTCACTGAACCCCACTCCAAGCTCATACTGGGGGACGCAGCTGAGGAGGAGTGACTTATGGCAGTGTATGCGCTGGCAACCGAGTCCTCTCCAGCCATCCTCGGGAGCGGCCATGAAGCTGCACTTGCAACTGGGAATTGCACTTCCACACCAGGTGGGTGGTGTAGGGGATGCCTGCCGGCCACCTCACTCTAATAGCTGGCAAGTAATTGAAACACAACCAAAGCAAGCAAGGTGAAGGAATCATCTCTGGGATCTCCTGAGATTGAAACCATTTGTCCTGCCAGCTTCACCTGATGACCCCTAGTTCTTGAGCTGTATGAGGCAGAGACCGGCCAGTCCTTCTTCACACTCTCCAGACCTCTCATGAGTTTCCAGACCGCTCTTGTGTCCTCCCACAGTCACCTCTTCAAAGCCAACAAGTACCTACCTGGCTATTCCTCGTGGGAGTATTGCCCCATGCCTCTGCCCTCCTCGCTGCCCTTCTCTGGACCTTTCCCAGCTCCAGCTCCTCTGGGAGGGTGGATGCTGTATCCATGGTGCAGCACAGAGCTATTGTGATGTTTCCCCGGTGTTCTTAATTCTGACGTGGGAGTTCCTGGCACCTCACCTCACCTGAGCTTCACTCCAGAGTTAATATATCTGAGCTGGAAAGGCATGGAGAAAGGGACTCAGTGGCAGGCAACGTGCCTCTGATGAGGATGGGGATGGAGATGCTTGACCTGTCCTCCCTCCTGCCCCCATAACCTCCATGGGAAGGAGTGAATGACCATGGTTATGTCCCGGTTGCAATGAGACAGGCCTAAAGCAAGGTCTCAGGAATGTAAGTCAGGAGCTTGGACAGCTACTGACAGTGCAGGGGAGGGCAGGAAAGTGCCTGGGCTCGCACAGAGGGTGCTTGAGAACACACACATGACACCCTCCCGGAGCTCTCCCTGCTACACAGGCTGTTCTGAACATCCAGTGTGAGCTTACAGGGGTGGCTTCCTCATGCCAGATGAACAGAAAAGTGAGAGACATCAATTCCTGCATTATTCTTCCTTGGGAAAACCCCTCTGGATATCAGTTAGCTCCGCACTGACATTGCTGTGCCTCTGGCTTTTGCAGGCTGGCTGGCTGTCCCCCTCCCCAAGCCAACGCCACGTTCATGGTGGCTCACAGGCCAGAGATGGTAACACCAGAGCTCAAGCCAGCGTGGAGGCCAGGGGCCAGCATTGCTCAGGGCAGGGGATCACCCGGGACTGGTCAGTGTGGAAGCCAGCCCTGCACTTCTTCGTGATGTTATACTTGGGGCAAGTTATACTTTATATGCTCTTATACTTTATCCAGAGGAGAGCCACAAAGCTGGGGAGGGGTCTGGAGCACAAGTCTTACGAGGAGCGGCTGAGGGAACTGGGGTTGTTCAGCCTGAAGAAGAGGAGGCTGAGGGGAGCCCTCATCGCCCTCTACAACTGCCTGAGAGGAGGCTGTAGCGAGGTGGAGGTCAGCCTCTTCTCCCTGGTAACAGATGATAGGATGAGGGGGAATGGTTTGAAGTTGTGCCAGGGCAGGTTTAGGCTAGACATTAGGAAAAACTTCTTCACCGAAAGGGTTGTCAGGCTCTGGAATGGGCTGCCCAGGGAGGTGGTAGAGTCCCCATCCCTGGAGGTATTTAAAAGAAGGATAGATGAGGTGCTGAGGGACATGGTTTAGTGGTGGGATGGCAGGGTTAGGTTAAAGGTTGGACTCAATGATCTCAAAGGTCTTTTCCAACCAAAGCAATTCTACGATTCTATGACAAGCTCAACCACAGCCAGTCCTCGGCTCTGCCCCCGTTCCCCTGATGGGGGGGCATGGGGACAGGCTTGTCCCCAGGGTGACCGGGGCTATTTCTGCCCTCCATCCTCTTACCAGGTGTTTTCTGCTGATCTTCCCCGCTCTGATCCCTTTTGTCTTTTCCTCCCCATGGGTCTGGGCTGATGAAGCTGATTCTGGATCACATGTTGCTTAGCAACATTTATTATCCCTGACAACATCCAACTTTACTCCGTCTGCCAAAGGGAACCAGAATGAAACAAGCCTCCCCCACCTCTGGCATGGAGAGCTTTTAACTCTCCTTGCGTTTATCACAGACATTACAAGAGCACCCGGTGGTGCTTGTCCTTCCCCTCCATCACTGTCCAAAGCCCTTTTGTGGGAGCATGTCTCTACCAGGGCGGCTCCCAAATCTCTATTCTGATTCAGCAAAACTAACAAACAGAGGTGTGGCCAACACGAAGCTCACCCTGTGGGTGAAAAGAGGCTTTGGACCAGAGAGCAGCATCTCTCTTCTCGGCTGTTTCCATCTTACACACATCTGTGGGATGTTTACAGCCACTGATTCCAGCAACACGTACACAAACCCGTCCCATAGGGAGGACATTACCTGACGTACCTTCTGTGGGCACTTGTTGCACCACAGAGAGCCAAAACTGCGTTCAGGTATTGGCATCTCCCGGGACAACACAGGTTACCAAAGGGATGCAGCTTGTGAATGAGCTGGAAGATCCTCTGCAAGGCAAGGACAGTATGGATGTGTCACCTGCACCAGGATAGGGAGGAATGAGCCTCTTGCTGATGTGGCAGCATGCCCTGTGAAATGCTTCCTCTCTTTAAGGGCTTGAAGTGGTCAACGTTCTCTTGAGTCAACAGGAATGGGGTTCAGTTCACAGACAAAAAGCTCACAAGCATTAGGTGTCTACCCAGAATCTAGGGGCAGGACTCACCTACCTAAATGTAAGCATCCGTTTCCACTGGGGCCATCCTTGGGTATCCCACCCACCTCTCTGGAAAGTGTCCCGTGCATCCCGTGCCATACCTGCCAACCCTTGCAGATGTCCTGGGCATATCTCAAAAGGCCTGAAGCATCGATGCTGAGGCAACTGAATTTAGCCAGAGGTGTCCAAGGGCTTGTTACAGAGGTTTGATCAAGGGACTCTAGAGAGCTCTCTACCTCTACAGAAAATACCTGTGTGTGGTCAGATGAATTACCCTCCAGACATTATTGCCTGTGCAGGCAAAAGACTCAATGTGATTGCCAGAACACGGATGTGTAGTGTCATCTGAGACCTGCTGTGGTGTCTGGGACATCCTCTTGGAGGTGTGGCACAGGCTCTACAAGGACGGAGATATGGCCACTGAACCAGCGGCTGGAGGGAGGGATGTGCCAGGCAGGAGACCCTGGGTATCTAAACCAGCACTGGAAACCTGTATTTAGGCAACTGAATCATTGCCCAAATGTATCTTCCCAGTCCAGAGGCGCGTTCTTCTCATAGTGAGCACAAAACAACTGGACAATGAGAAGCTTGGGCTGTGCTAGCTCTGGGCCAAGAGCATGGGCACCCAAGGTGCCAACTCAGCAGGTTTCTGAAACAACAAGCTTCACCCACGAAGGAGAGGAACGCTGATAGCTCTGTTCTCCAGCAGCTGCAACAAACAAAAGCTGTGTCCGAGCCCATTCCATCAAGGAGGCACCGAATAACAAACTGCCCAAGAAAATGCAAGGAATTTCCTGGCATAGCCAGCCCTCCTAGCATGATCCACACTCACAAGCTAGAAATCCAAATCCCTGCGTTGTTAGCTAAGCCTAGATTTAAAATCCCCTATAAGTGGGACTGGCAGCAATTAGCCATCGTAATAAGCAGGGCTGTAAGGTGGCGATGCCTGAAAGAGGCAGCAGATCACAGAGAAATGCCTTCAGAGGGCAGGAGGGGGTTTCTGAGGGAATTTCCTTGGGATGAGCAGGGGCGATGGAGAAGGGAAGATAATAAAGTGCTGACTGGGGGCTACGAGGAGCTTGCTTTGTAGTAGAGAACAGAGCAAAAGCCACAGTGCTGGGAGGAACAGTGCTTTGGGTGATTGATAGCATTTTTATGTGCCAAGACACCCCTGAGAACACCACAGGCTTTCAGGAAAGCAAAACGAGTGTTGTAACCTGCATTTCGCAACAGAGACTCCAGGGACAAGCAAGGGGAGAAGCACGGATTACAACCTGATGCTTTCTCCTTCACCTAGCCGTGAGGACAAGCTGTTTCTCTTCCTGATGTTCTTTGGGCTCAAAATCAAAGCATCCAAGGAGGATTTCTGGAGATGCATCCAAGACTTCCTGAAGGTGGCCACAAAACATGGAGAAAGGCCAAAATCTTCTCCCTCTAAGCAGAAAGGAAAACACAGGCAATGCCGAAAATCCCTTTCCTTTGTCTCTTGTGGCCCCAGATGTCCCAGGGGACATCGCCCCATGGCTTCGTCCCTGCGGGGGACCTGGAAAGCACAACCTCCCCAGGGCATGGAGGTGAGCTGAAAACCCTCACATGGTTTTGGAGCACATCAGCACTAGGCTGGTGAGCCTTTGCCATCCCTCCAGCCCCTTGGGACTGTTGTGTCCTGCATCTGAGCTACACCAGCTAACATCTACCTCCTGGTCCTAATGGTTTGCCGACCTGTTGGTTGCAGTCTGGCACAGATGAGCAGCCTGGGGTGGGTTTGCTGGCTGCACTTAAGGAAGGGCTGATCGCACAGGGTCTCCTGGGCTCACTGAGATCCCCCAGCACTCAGCACCTCTCTGGACCAGGATTTGGATCAGGGCGTCAGCTGCATCAGGGAGAGGGAAAGGACCTAATTTTAGAACTTTCTCCACTTGGATCAGTCCATGAAATATGCAGCACCCCAGTGAGGTGGCAATAATTTTGGAAGGAAATGGAGGCAGAGCAAAGAGAGGACCCCAGTTCCATGCCTTCCTCCAAAGCTGCTGTGCTCCCTGGCAGACGGAGACAGCACATATAGCAGTGGGTAGTTTCCAAACCAATAGCTGGACTCTGGATCCATTTTGGCCCCTGTCTGATGGCTCAGATGAAAGGTTTCTGTGCTGGCCCCGCTCTTGCTGGAACTGAACGAGGATGAACAGCTTGGCTTTGACTTGCAAACTGAGCCAGAGCCCTAATAGAAATTACAGGAGGAAGCTGAGCAGCCTCCAGGATGTCCTCTTGTCCACTTCTCCCCATCTGCTGCAGCAAAAAAAGGGATGAGAGGGTTGGGACATGCCCTGATTACCCCGCTCTGGAAAACACGTTGCTCCGCCACTGTCGTTTCCTGCCCACCTACAACCAGTGGCCTTAGTGTTTGTGCTCTTGGCACAGCCCGATGAACCCGGGAGCTAGAAAATATTCAGAGGGCACGAATGAGTAGCAGCCCTGTGTTTGGGCTGAATAGCAAAAGGAGCTTGTGTGGGTTTCTCTTTCAAAGCCGTCTGAGAAAAGGTTTTGTTGCGACTCTCTGTCAGGCCAGAAGCGCCGGGGAGTCTTGAATTCTGGTCTCTGTGCTTGTTTGTGCCTATTTAATTTCATTATTTACTCTTTAACTGCTATAAGGGCTGAAGCAGCTCAGAGCTCTTGCAGAGAGGACTCCCACTGGTCCCAGCCAGGAGAGGTTGGGGTCTGTTTTTTGGCTTGGAGACCCAAGGAGCCCCCTCCGAGACCCAAACACCTTCCCACACAGGACATCATTGCTATGGGAATGGCCCTGTGACGCAGCCTCTGTCCTGGCCCAGACCCTCCGCTTGGCAGGGTGCTAAGAGGGTCCTCTCACACTCAAGGTTTTTTCCCCAGCCTAAACACAGCGAGACAAAGAAAGGCAGAGACAAAAGTGTGGATGGAGCTGTAGCCGCCAGAGATCTTCCCCTTGTCCAAGACCTTTGCCCTCAGACCATCACGTCATCCCACAGCTTCTGTGTCCTCTTCAATTCCCCCAAGCATTCCAGCAGCCATGATGGGAAAGATATGCTCCCTTTTAGCTAGCCCTGACCTTAATCTGGCACCTCATCATCTCCTCCTTGGACCTGGCTGCAGTTTCCCACAGATCAGACATCTCCAGGCTTGATGGTTGTAACTCCTTCTGCCTTGGAAGGAAGACACAACACATTGCTTGGAAACACTCTCATGCCATCAAAATTCATCTCCTCAGGAGACCAGCACCATGGGAAGCCATGGCTGCAGTGGCCCAGTGCTGGCTCTGTCAGATGCCCCTTGGTGCCTTCTGAGTGCAGGTCAGTACGTCTACAGCCCCCACTCAGTGGCATGAAGCACACATGGAAGAGGGACTGCCCCCAACCATGCATGGTGTTCTACAGCGTTAAGGTATCAGCCATAAGCTGGACCTGCAAGGCGGCCATCCTGGCTTGGAGACTGGTAGTCATGGTCCCCATGGAGAGTGCGTGATTTTGGCTGAGCCACCTCTGCGCCCGTTCTTGGCACACATGCTCCAGACCGTGTGTTCCTCCCCGCAGACAGAAACCAACTGGGAGAGCACCTTATTTCTGTCATTAAAGCATATCAGGTGCTTTGAAATATAAATATCAACTTATTCCAGGTTAGCTGCAAAGCAGGGAGCTCCAGGAAGGTTTTGGGTGATGCTGATGGGATGCTCTCGTCTTGAGTTGCTGAAGGAGGAGCAGCATAAAGGAAGAAGGGGAGTGGAATGAAAGAGGATAAGGATAAATACTATTTAACGAGTATTAATACTTAGTAGCCAGAATCTGTTCTTGGTTAGGCTGTGAATTTAGATACAAAACTCCTGGAAGGGCTTGGAAGGATTTTTGTGCCACAAATTCTCATAGGTGCCAATTAATTAGACGAGCCAGCCTGAGATGCAAGACACTTGAGATGAAACAGGATAACCAAAACCAGTCTGTATGAAAAAAAAAATTATTTATGAATAATTCAGAACGAACACAGGAGTCCCAATTAAGGCCAAACTTCACAGAGGGAAATGCAGATCTAAGATTTTTTTTTTTGGACTGAGTTTGGAGTTCAAGTTCAACTTTGGAGTTGCAGTCATGTGAATTAGAACTGCTGGGCACCCTGCCTGGCTGCCCTGGGCCTATATTGCACGTGCTGCACCTCAGGCTGTGCTTTACAGACAGAGAAGCATTGATTCAGCCATGTAGGTACGACGCCATTCATCTGCTGTCACCACCGTCACTGCACACACAGTGCCTCAGAAGTCTCTGGGGACATAGAATCATAGAATGTTTTGGGTTGGAAGGGGCCTTCAGAGGTCACCCAGCCCAACCCTCCTGCGGGGAGCAGGGACATCTCCAACCAGATCAGGTTGCTCACAGCCCTGTCCAACCTGGCCTGGAATGTTCCCAGGGATGCGGCCTCCACCACCTCTCTGGGCAACCCCTGCCAGGGCTTCACCACCCTCATTGTAAAGAATTTCTTCCTTAGATTCAGTCTAAACCTACTCTCTTTCAGTTTAAAATGATCACCCCTTGTCCTGTCACAGCTGGCCCTACTAAAAAGCTTGTCCCCCCCTTTCCTCTGGGCCCCCTTTAAGCCCTGACCGGCCGCACTCAGCTCTGCCCGCAGCCTTCTCTTCTCCAGGCTGAACACCCCCAACTCTCCCAGCCTGGCCCCAGAGCAGAGGGGCTCCAGCCCTCGGATCATTTTAGTAGCCCTCCTCTGGCCCCGCTCCAACAGGTCCATGTCCTCCTTGTGCTGAGGGCTCCTTATTCTTCCTGTCCTAGCCCTCACTGTGCAGTCTCCCGAGTTGACATCAGGATAACCCCGCTAGTGTCCAGGGAGGTCCTGCTGCTCTGCATGTGCGTAATCAGGAGGGAGATGACCCCGCCGTGCTCCTGGCCCTGGAAGTCTCCTTGGAGACAGCTCAGCATCTCACAGTGCTGTGCTGACAACGTGCTCGCTGCAATGCTTCACGTTGGCTCGTCTTGCTGGGCTGTGCACCCCCCAGAAAGATGTGGAGGGAGATGTTCCTGCCCTGGCAGTGAGAGGTGGCCTTTTCTGCATGTAGACCGGTTAACACTTCGTAGTTTGTCACCTACTGAGCCCCATTTGGCATGGCACTTCAGTCCAGGTGTCCCACTGAGCCATTTCTCTCACTGTCTCTTGTAGACCATTCCGGATTTCTCCAGCTGGACAACATGGTTGAAAGGAGGGGGCCCACCAGGCTCATTGCTGGGACCCCTGTTTCCCAGCTCTCTCCTCCCCTCTCTGTGGGGTGCACCTCCCCTTGGGATGCTGAGCATCCTCCTTTCCAGGGAAGGGAGAATTTGGCACCACTGGGGAAGCCTTAGCGACCTGTTGGGTGAAGCCCAGAGTGGGGAACCTTTCACAGTGCCTCAGAGAGGTCCCTCTCCCATCTGCCTTCTAATCACAATTTGCATCGATAACCAGTGTCAAATCCCTTTGGAACGCCGAGTACTTCAAAAAGAGCCATCGCTACAGCAAGGGGAGGATGCTCCTGCCTCCCCTTCCCCTCCATGCAGAATCTCCGGCTTCCCCGGAGCCTTCTACTCCTGCCTTAAGAAACAAGAAGAAGGGGGAAGGGAAGCAAATCTCAGCCCCAGGCTTATGCGTTTTCCCCCATCAGAAAGCAATTTTACATGATTACAGAGCTTTCTATTCTGGTCCGCAATTGCAAGTTTATTAGTTAAGAGCACACCAGTAACTTTGAATTGTGACTGCATTAGGAGAAGCACTCCTGCTTCATCTTCTGAAAAGACACTTAAGGAAACATCCACAGCAGTTATAACCTTTGATGGATCTCTGCCTGTGGCATGGCTTAATGTGCTCATGGTGGGAATACGGAGAGGAGAGGGGGAAGCGGGTGATAAAGCTTCCAGCACAGAAAGCCACGGTATGGCAGCAAATCACACCCATCTTTATGGAGGAGGTTCACAAGATATTGATCTGCTTTCACTGTTTAAAGCCCAAAAAGGGAATCAAGTTTAAGCAAATGAAAAGCCCTCTCTGAAATTGCAGAAATTGTGAAGGAAGTTGTGCAGGAAATACAGCACTGTCAGGAGCTGGCCGGAGAATTCCATAAGCCATCACAGCAAAGCAAAAGCCATCCTGGGAACCTCTTTGCCAAAGGGGTTGGACAGGGGTTGGATGGGGCTCTGAGCAACTTGATCTAGTCAGTGGAGTCCCTGCTCACTGCAAGGGGGTTGGACTAGATGACCTCTAGGGGTCCCTTCCAACCCAAAACATTCTATGATTCTATGATTCTATGATTCTATGATTCTATGATTCTATGATTCTATGAAAGCACACATCTCCTCTCCTGGGAGGTGGGGCAGCTGCCATACATGATGGGAGAGGGCGTAACAGCCACCCCAGGGGATGCAACCAAAGGGATGCCCTTTGCACATGGCCTTGCTACCTAAGGGGGAGCTCCGGCAACCCCCACGCGTCCCCAGCAGACATGGACAAATCCAAGAGCCCCCCAGAAGATGGATTAGTTATCCTCATTGCATGGCAACAGGGAATTATTCCCAGCAAAGGCAAGGCAAGGCCACACTGAGACCCAAATCCTAAGGTACCCAAAGTCCCTTGACTGAATGGCTACTCATTCAAAGGACATAAACCTTAATAGACTGTCAATGGTTGATGTACTAAAAATTTGCTGAGATCGCTCAGATTTACAGCAGAATCAGGGGACTGAATTTTTTTGTTTTTCCTGAGCCGCCAGCATCTCCCTAAACTGTGGAATAATCCCTGAAATTTAAAATAAGGTATTAAAAAAACCCCAAAAGAATAAAAATAAAATCAAAGCAAATTTCAATGGCGTGAAATTAAGATTACAGCCACCATCTGCTTTCTGAAGAGGAGAGCGATAATCTTGAAAAGGTTTTGCTTGCAAAGGGCAGAGGCACCTTTAGCTGGAATGCTTTTTCAAACGAAGAAGAAAAAAGCCCAATCTAGAGGAGCTTGGGCAACCCTCTCCTTCAGCAGAGACAAAGCGCCACTTGCTGGGAAACCCAGCCAAGCTGGACCGCTGTTGCTGGAGGATGCCCCCCCCGTGGGATCACAGCCCTCCCAGGGGGATCCCAAATGTTGCTTCACCCAGACCTGCAAAGCTAAATCAGGCAGAAATAAAGTCCTCTCCCATGGCCGACATTCCTTTCCCCCTAGCAGGCCTCAGTGAGGTTTTGCCCTAACGCTGGTAGTGTAGCTCCAGGGTTGCCCTTCGGTGGGACCGACACAGGACAGGGTTTATTTACCAAGTACAGGCTGAGCTGATGGATTTCTTGTGGTCGTGGAGCACAGCCTGGCATTTGCTGCCTTCAAGCAGCTCCTGGGTTGGACTCTGCAATCCCTCCCGGATTTATTTGCAAGGACAGAAGGTCATTTTCCTGGCCACCATGCAGGATCCAGCCCAGCGACAGCGGCAGGGTGCAATATTTGCAGGCCAGCTCCTGCTCAGCTCCTGAAGCACTGCTCAGTGAAACAAGAACCCCTTTTAAAGCAATAATTTGCAACCATCCACCGGCCAACCAGCTCCCTCTGCTGATGCTTCTTCCAACTTGACTCAAGCTACATTTCCAGAAAGGAGAAGCCAGCAGAAGCAGCTGCTGAATTTAGCCCAGCAGTTGGCTGGCAGAGCACAGTCTTTGGGATTTAGGGGTCATCTGGCTCCCTGCAAGATGCCTGGAGATGTACAAAATGCTCTGTGATACCTTAAACATCTGCACATGTCCCAGGTCCTGTGGGAGACCCACCACAGCTGGAGGCTGGCAGATCCTGGGGCATCTCCAACAGCCTATGGCTGCAGAACTGGACTGATCCCCACTACCCATGTGAAGAGACTTCACACTGGCTTCAAGTTTCTCCATTTATTAGACAGATCTCTTTTCGATCCTTTGGGCTTTTCATAAAAAAGGTCAGGGTTGTACCGAGACCAACAAATGCCTTTGCCACATCACCGGATGCAGGAAAAGCATCTGGCATCTCCCTGACTGTCTCTGTGTCCACATCCCTCAGTGGGACCGTACCCACATCAGACAAGCAGAAATTCTGGGCAGGGGGTATCACAGCAGCCTTTTCCTGCCTTATTTTGAAGATGTTACTCTACGCTGTGCCTTCAATCCCAGTTGGAGTGTAAATCTCAATGGCTTCTCTTCAACCAAGGTGTTTTATCAGCCCAGCATCGCTGGCCTGTGGAGATGTGGGGATGCCAGACACCTTCTGAGCTGGCAGAGATGGGGATCGGCAGCAGAAAGGTGAGAAAAACAATCTGCTGGCTTGCTGAACAATGTCACCCATGCCCATTGCAGAAGGAGCTACCATCTGCCATGGTGCTGATGACCGGACAGCCACCACTTGTCCCCAGGAGACCCAAGTCCCTCAACACACTCGGCAGAGTGAGGGACACAGCAGGAGACAGCCCCTCTTGGGCTGAAGAGCACAGGGGTGAAGTAGCCTCCACCTCCAATTCACACATGGGGAAACTGAGGCACGCAGAGGCTGGGGCAGGTCTGTGGTTTCATAGAAAGTTAGTGGCAAACTGGAAATCTGTCCCCCAGGCTCTGCCATGAGGATGAAACTCCCATGAGGGGTGGGAGGCCGGCTGGGCTCGGTATATGTTGGGAAGTGAGTGAAGTGATGCCAGGAGGCTGCAGCTGTGGCAGGGACAGCCTGGAGCGAAGGCAGGGAGGTCATGCAAGCTGCTACCAAGTCAGCCCTGAATTATTCTGCAGGGACTGGCAGCAATGACACCAACCTCCTGGCAGTCCTGCCAATGGGGTAGAGATGCAAGGGGGCTGTCCGTCCACCGGGCACATGGAGGAACCACCAGCTCACTTCACCCTCAACCACCCAGCAACTGCCGGACGTGGCTGTGTTCAGCTCCTCTACCAGCTTTGGCCAGGTTGGACCGGATAACCTCGGGCTGTTTGAAGCAGTGACCCAGGGGTGAATGGCAGCAAGGTTTATCTCAGAAGGTTTATTTTGACAAAGGTGGCCGCCCTGAAAAGAAAACAGCTGGCATCCTGTTTTAGAGCTGTACCGTGTTTCTGTGGCTGAGCAGCTCCCGATGGGAGCGGCTAATGGGTGGCGGAGAAGAGTTGCACTCAACGTGACCTTGAATCCATTGCCCCAAGCCTCTGCGTGGGCCCTAACATCTCCTTCAGCAGCTTCTCCTGCCTGCAGTCTGTGACTGCTAAGGAGCAAGGAGTGGGTAGGGACTTACCCCCAGAAAAGGAGGAATGGTTGGTCTGGAAGCACAGGAGCTGCTCTGGTTGGAGATGCTGGCTCAGAGCAAGGCCACAGATTTTTGGGTGCAGGATCACCAGGATATGGCACCAACCCTGGGTCAAGCTGCTTTCAGAGGGAGCAGGATGAAGCCAGGATGCTGAGCTGTGGGGAGGAGGAGGGTGCGGTGGCAGAGGAATGTAAAGCCTCCTTACGTTTGGGCTGCAGAGGTGGGAGAGGGATGTGTGCCCATGGCTGCAGAGATGGCTTTGGTCCATGAAACATCCTGTCAGCGCTGGACTCCAGTGGAGCATCTCAGGAGGTGGCACCACCCACAGCCATCTCCAGGACCTGTTCGGTCTGTCTCCTCCAGACCAAGTATTCCCAGCCTGGGGGCACAGGCTACATTTAGGGCTGTATTTGAAGACACTTCTATTTAGGTGAGAGAAGAGTGGGAGGTGATGGGGTAAAGAGACAACACAGCAGAAGCCATGCAGCCTCCCAGAACGAGGAGTGAAGGACTGCAGGAGAGCAGCCCAAGGAGGATGCACCTCTGTTGCAGAGCAACGTCCTCCCACTTGCTTTCCCTCTTGGCAAGCCCAGCATGCAGGCTGTGGTGACAGGGGGCCATATTCCTCTGCTGGAACCCCAGATGGATGAACACATGCTGTGCAGCTCACAGAGCAATGAGAGCCTCAGACCCTGCCTGTCCAGGCCTGCCAGACCTGGCCTCCATCCATTTAAGGACCAGAAGGATGATTCATATGGCAAATGAAGGTGACTCCACATGCTGCAGGCACACTTTGGCTTGTACGGATGAGCTTCCAGCTCAACCATGACCTGTTCCCACCAGGACACCAGAGGGGAGGGAATCTGAATAAGGGAGAGAAGAAGAGTGAGGAATGAGATGTGATGACGAGGTGGATATTTCCAAGAGCTTGTCCAGCCCTGATACTGCCAGGGACCTTCTGCAGCCCCCATCTCCTCTCTCTGCCCCTGGCTGGAGAACCACTCAGATCAGTGGCACAGAGACTCACTTCAGGGAGTATTCAAGCTCCAGGAGGAAGCATTTTTGCAGAGGACGCCAAATGGGAAAGGAAGAATGCTTAGAGCAAGGGCAAAACCACCAGAGACCTGCCTACAAGCTAGCTTATGGTCCCCAGTGGGGCAGAAGACCCAGAGGAGCAGAGATTGAGGGCGATGAAAGAAAAGCAATGCCGGTTCCTCATTCATCCACGGCTGCAGGCAGGAAAGCTCATGCTGGGACTCAGATCACAGCGTTTTCTCGTAAGGGGCGCAGTGGCTAACGTGAGTTAAGATGAATTGTGTGCATATTTAACCTAGCACAGGTCTGTCAGCCACCCCATCAAGATATGTTTGGGTGGGGGACCTTGAAATCGCATTGCTGCGAGCTGTGAGCACAAACCCTCCCAGGGCACAGCACGAGCTGCTAACGAGAGTCCATCCCTGCCTCAGGTAACGAGATCTGCTCCACACAGCAGCTACAGAGGCTTTCAGGGGTGCAAGGAGCCAATTTTAGGGTGCTCCGCTTCTTTGCTCATAGCCTGAGGGCTGTCAGCTGCCGGATGCATCTCATTTTATTGGCAGCACATAGCTACTGGCTTCTTGTCTTTACCTTTGCTTCCACTGGAAACCACCGATGGAGCTTCATGGTTGCGAAGCACGAGGCCGCCCTCCAACACCAGAGCTTAGGCAGTCGCCGCAGGAAGAGGAAGGCATGGGTGAGAAAACTCCACCTCTGCCTTTCATACCGCTGACATTTCAGCAAATCCTGCCTGGAACAGTAGCAACTAGTCCAGGTTGCTTATCTTCTGGCTCTGCCTGCTCTTAAGAGCAGCCATTTGATGATGTCAGTCCAGTAACCCTGGCAATAGCTTACGAGGAGTCATAAATCATTGGCAATCAGTTAATCTCTTCGGCTAATAGCTAAGACAAAGAATACATTGTTCTAAAATGAAGCAAAATTTGCCAGTGACAAAAAACCACCCCCTTATTCCTCCTCATTGCTTTCTGCTGTTGCTGTTGACAGGAGAGCAATCCTGAAAGAGATTTGCCATGAAATCCCTGTTTCCCTCCTGGTCGGGCAGGGAGAAGACAAAAGCAGCTTTTGAGGTGATTCCAAATTTAAGATTTGATGTCACCCAGGTCATTCAGGAGGAAGACTTTGTAAAAGAGTAACAAAAAGCCTGGTGTCACCCTTCACGTGAGGATGTGAAAATGTTGTGAATGCAACAGGATGCTGAACCTCCTGCTGCCCCTTCTCTCCTGGAGGAGCGTGGAGTTACCCTTCTTCCGAAGGAACACAATAGGATGCTTCTTTTCCAAGTACATACTTGTACAAAAAAAAAATTGCATTGAATTAGTTGTGCCTTCCTCCTTCCACTTTGAAGCTTGACTGGGCTGACACAGAGTTTACTGCCTGGTCTAGTTAGCGGTGTCCCTGCTCACTGCAGGGGGGTTGGGCTAGATGACCTCTAGGGGTCCCTTCCAACCCAAAACATTCTATGATTCTATGATTAAATGTATCCGAGGGTGTTTTTGGGAATCACCAGATTTCGCGATGGAAAGCTGAACCAGAGGATTGCTTTGCTTTTGCACCAGCACATGGAATCCTCTCCAGCAATGCAAACTGCACAGCCACAGCTCTGGCATAGGTGTCCAAGAATCCTCCCCCAAACCTTGGCCAGAAATTCCTCCAAGAAATAGCTTCTCAATGAGCAAGGAGTCGTTCCCTCCTACCTCTTCATGTCACACTGGATTGGATGGACCTGCTGTATTTCCCCTCTTCTTTCCCAGGCTAAGGAGTCCTGGCCTGCCTAACCACTCCTCCTACACAAGTCCCACCAGACCTTTGCCATCTTCACAGGGTCAGAGGGATCTGAGATGCCTGAACCTGCAAGAAACATAGAATCATAGAATCCTAGGTGGGAAGGGACCTCAAGGATCATCTGGTGCAACCTTTCTAGGTAAGAGCACAGTCTAGACAAGATGGCCCAGCACCGTGTCCAGCTGAGAGACCCATGTCCTCCTGGGCCAGAAACTGGAGGGCAGATGGCATATCCCAGGTCACATCAAACAGCACTTGGCACTTACACTTCGGCAGCTGAAATAAGCTGGGTGGGACAGGGATCACCAAGAGAAACCAGAGGGCAGAGGGAGGGTGGGAGCATTGGTGGGGCACCTGGTTGCCTTGGAGATGATGTGATTTTCCTGCACAGGAGCACAGAGGACGGGACTATTTCCTTACAGATTTGTTCAAAAATCCAGATGAATTCCTCACCATAGTTCCTATCCTCTCCTGCAAATAATCATTCCTTCAAAGGAAGATAGAATCAAAGACCATCTAACTTGGTATATCAGGGCAACTCTCCCTCTCTGGAGACAGCAAGCTTGTACATAGGGTGTCAGAAGGAAGACAGACTGAGAGGACCTTGTCTCTTCCACCTGACTCCATGGCTGTTTGGACAGTCACCAAACACCAGGTTGCATGAAGCCAAAGAAACTCCATCACCAGGAGGGGTGGGAGGACGTTTCTCCTCACCCTAAGCTGTTCGTGAGGTTTTTGCCATGTTTTTTCACTGTGGAGCCCTAATTAATGACAGATGCAGAGACCTCCTGGGCTAAGCATGCCTGAAGTCAGTACAGGAGAGGGACCAGCATTCCCCATTCCCAGCCCTTGGCCGGAACCACGGTCAATGGGGCCAGTCTAAAATAAAAGGTTTCATCGTGTGAACTTTCCAGAGGAAGCAAGTTTTCTCCTGGAAAGAACAGAAAGTGTGTGTGGCAGGAGCAAGCGGCTCCTTGGGGGCTGCCTAAGCAGGAAGGAAGATGTTTTGATTTATTCTAGGTGTGAAACTTGGCCAGGGAAGCTTGCCAGGTGTTTGTGTTGGCTCCCCTTGGTCACCAGGCTGTACTTCCAGCCAGAACTTTGCTTCTCAAAGCTGGCCTCTTAATATCCATAACCAGGAGGAGAACAGGGGACAGCCAGCAACAAGGTCTGGCTTACCCAGGGGCAGGGTTGGTGGAAGGGCTTAACTTAGACTGAACTTGGCCTCCACCAGCATCTGGCAGGGATCACAAATGCACATGGGCTTCCCCCCAGGGTCAACCTTGACACCATCTCCATCCCTGCCTCCTCCTCCGTGCTGCAGAGAAAACCAAGAACCCAGCTTATCATCAGCACTTTGGGGCAATTGTCCCAGAAAAGCAGATCAACTTTGAGGGTGCTTGAGCCCTGGCCCAGGCTGCCCAGGGGGGCTGTGGAGTCTCCTTCTCTGGAGATATTCAACCCCCACCTGGACGCTGTCCTGTGCCCCCTGCTCTGGGTGAGCCTGCTTGAGCAGGGGGGTGGGACTGGGTGATCTCTGGAGGGCCCTTCCAACCCCTGCCATTCTGGGATTCTGGGATCAAAGCAAACACCTACAACCAGGGCGTGAGAAGCCAGATCTGTGGCCACTCACGGCATCGGGGTAGCCGGCCTTTGGTCAGCCACAACGCAACAACTTCCCGCAAACGGGGCCAATTCCCATCAAGCCTTTGCTCTTCTGGACAGCACGAAATTGGGCCAGAGGACAGCCAACAGCCTTCCCACTCTGCAGGAACTGGAAGGTCACGAGATAGCCTGGCAGCAGGCTTAAAGCAAACAAAAGGAAGTGCTATTTCACACCACTCGCAGGGGCGGTGCAACACATTGCCAACAAATCTAGCCCCCTTAGATCCCCTGTACACGATGGGAAGTCAAGCAGATTGTGGTCTGGCCCCCACCTGGCTCAGTGCTCCTGCTTCTCTGAACGAAAGGGGTTTCCTTCCCCTCCCAGGGTGTGAAGGCACAAATTTTTCTCTTTTAACTCTTCCCTTCCCCATATCTTTTTGCATGGATCTCACAGAGGTGGGGGACCCACTAGCATCACATCCTCCCTCCACTTCTGTTGCTTTCTCCCCGTGTCTTCTCATATGTGGGATAAAGGAAAGGGTGGAGAGAGTTATTCCTCCTCTGCTTTCCTCTAATCTCCTTGGCACCCCATTTCTTTCTTTGTGCCTTTCTGCTCTCCATTTTTTTCCCCTCCCTAGCACTCATATCTATTCTGCTGAAGGCTACCACATTGGAGAGGGAGATTGACCTTCACAGCTCGACCATGCTCGTGCACATCCCCACTGCACCTCCCAGGGCTGCTTCTCCTCTGCACCTCTTGGGGCTTTCCTGTGGCCAGGAGATATCATGGTCGTTTCTTATGTTTCTGTCCCATTCACAGTGCCTGGAGTAACGTCCCTGTGGTGTTGCAGCCCAGAAAGATGTGTGTGCAGCACAGTAGTGGTGTTGCAAAGGGGCACGTACCTATGTGGGGAAAGTGAATGCTTGACCACGGATTTGGAGGGCTAGAGGACTGCACAGGGTGCAAAGGGCCAGATCTAGACCAATTGCATCCATGCAGCCTGACATGGATGAGAGGAGGGGGTTTCTGGTGCAAACTATGCCCAAAATCAGAGAATCACAGAATCATTTAGGTTGCAAAAGACCTCCAAGATCATCAAGCCCAACCGTTCCCCTACTCTGCCATCCCACCCCCAAACCCTGGCCCTAAGCACCGCGTTTGCCCGGCTGTTAAATCCCCCCAGGGGTGGGGACTTGACCCCTTCCCCGGGCAGCCCCTTCCCCTGCTTGACAACCCTTTCATTGAAAAAATTTTCCCTAATGTCCAGCCTAAACCTGGCCTGGCACAACTTCAGGCCATCATGCTCAGGTTCCTCTCAGAGGGGACATGAATTTACTCCAAAAGCCATACAGGCTTCTGCATGTCTCCTGCTGCTTGTCCTCCTGTCACTCCAGCATCTCCTTCACCAGGGGTTCCCTTTGCTGTTTAAGGGTGAGGACCAAGGACAACACACCCTTAGACCCACCCCTACACCTTGAAGGTGTCCAAGCTCTCCTTCCTGCCCTCCCTTGTCACGTTAGGCACGGTCACCCTCTGCGCATCACTTCAGCCTGCACAGCTCTTCACGGCTACAAGAGGCGACCCAGGTAGACAGAGCAAACAGCTCTTGACTTTGCTCCAGACCGAGCACACCCCTTTCCTCGGGGTGAGACCAGCTGTGCTGAGCGTACACAGAACATCCTGTATTTCCCTGACACCTGCGGCTAGCGAGGCCCTCGAGAGGCGATTTGAGGACAGTCCTCAGCTCTGAGTGTTCTCGGTTTCATCACTCAAAGTCAGACCTTTATTGTCAAGAAAAGGATATTAGGGTGAGCGCTGTCACTTCCACTCGCTGTTGGGAAATGGACCCTACCATGAACTAGCTCTCCCATTCCCTAGGGTATTAACCCATCTATTGCTTGGAGGACATTTTGAACAGTCCTGCCTCTAAGTCACCAGCTGATGGAGCACTCAGAAGAGAGACCTGCTGTAACAGAGACCCAGGCCAACAAAACCACCTGCTTGGGTCCTGATGCCTCCTTCCAAGGCATCCACAAGAAATTTCATGAGCAAAATGAACTCCGTGGCTGAGATCCACGTGCAGCTGAGCCAATGTAGCTGTAGAGGGGAAGAGCCTCAGCTATTCATCCCTCCCTGCTTCTCCCCAGCTGTGTGGTCCCACCCCTTCCCAGCGCCCGCGCAGCACCAAGCACAAGGACAAGCCAGTCCTCATACATGTCATTGTGGATCCCATCTCTCAGGGACGTGGGAGGATGTTGTATAAGGGCATGTGATATTACGGCTTATCGCAGAGTCTTTCCCTTCACGGGGAGCTCACGCATTGAAGCATCCAGCCCTCATTGCTACAGACCCCAGCACAACTCCCTCACGTGCTCCTGCAATGCCTGTGGAATGCCAGGATTGCCACTTCTTCCAGCAGGACACGACCCCAGGTTTCATCCTGTTGAACATCCCTCTTGTGTAAGCAGGCTGCTTTGCATTTCTGAAGAGCTTTTCTTGTTTCTCTAATTCTAGAAAAAAAAAAAAAATCTAATTTCTAACGCAATTCTTGGACCCTCCTGAGTACATGGTGGCTTCAGCACACTTGAGTGGGACCTACAGCCTGGGTGCAGGCACTGCTCACTGCCTTATGTCAGGGGACTCCTGGCTGTGTGGGGCAAACCTCATGGGAGAGGAGCTGCTGAAGAACCCATCCTAAAGGGCTCATCATCAGGACAGGCAGCGACAGAGCCCCAGCTCCACGGGAAATCACCTGGCAGCCTTCTCCCCGAAGAGCTGGGAGATGAAAGCACCCAGGTGCACAAGCAGGCAGCTACAAAGGGCCCAGAGCCCGTCCTGGCATGGCGTGCCCCGTTCCCGGAGCGGGACCAGGGTGGTGTGACCCACACTGAAAGCAGCCAGGCAATTGCATACCTGCTTGGCTCATCAGTGGGGTCATCTCTTGGATGCCTGCTGGGCTCCCGTGACTCCTCACCACTCTGACCTGCAGAAGTGGGCATCTACACCGAGAAAGGGAGAGAGGCAGGAGGAGCTGGCTTTGGAAAGCCCTCGGGTGGTGCCTCCCTTCAAATCGAGAGGCTGCATTCTCCCAAGGAGCTCTCACTGCTATGATGTTGCGATATGTCATTCCCTAGCAGACCTCCTCATGGGGGTCCCATTGGCGAAGGCTGGATCTGCCCCATCCGCCCCCACATCACCCATGGGAGCCAGAGCTGCTCCCTCACCACCAGGTACATCTCCAGGTCAGGAGGTGCCCATCCACCCAGCTCCACATCCCACCTCATCCCCAAACCCAAGTTCCTGACGGAGCACTTGAGCGCTGCTTCCGACAGGACCCGTCCAAGCACGCCACTGTATGTAGCTCGGGGTGACAGCTGGTGTTTTGTAGGAATTAACCTCAAACACAGGCAGAAAGTTTGAAAGACAAGAAAATTAAAGATTAAATATCAAAGCTAAACCTGCCAAAAACAGAACCCTGAAGGGACAAAATCCCCAGCCTCAAAGCGGCTTATGCGTCTCAAGTTTCTGGTGGTTTTTTGACCAACCTTAGCTCAATACCGCCCACCTTTCCTCCCAGACACGGTGTTTCCAAACACATTGCTTTCTTGCTGTGAAAGCCTTGCTCCCACTCTGTTAATCCTTTGCTTTCCTGCTGCACCCCCCAGATCTACCAAATGTGCTTTTCTCACAGAGCCACCTTCCCCAACAGCCCCCTCTAACTACATCCCCGTGGTGCATCTCCACCATCTTCCCAGCTGTTGGTCCCAAATGGTCTGAACCCCCCAGGGTCTCCCCTGTCTGAAAGACTCACCCCACCCCAGATCCAGTGGGTTCCTCTTCAGCTGCCCAAAGCCCTGGGACAATCACCAGCTTAACCAAGTGCCTCCAGGAACGCCAGCCCCAAAGGGGTTTCCAAACATCATCGCTCTTTATCCAGCCCATGCATAAATCTAGATGAAAATGAGACACCTTTGTGCATTTCTCCAGCTCACCACACGTTGAGTGTCTCATGGCTTTAGGGCAGAGCTTCCCATAAGGCATCCAGAACCCTCCTTCCCTACGCACAGCTCCTCCACCCTGACGTGACCTGGGCGAGACTTGCTCTCCCTGCAGCCCCCGGCCTCTGCATTTGCCATCCTGTGACCTCCTTACCAGAGGTGAGGTTCACCTGGCAGATTAAGACACATAAACATGTGCGTCTTGCTGTTGGACATTGATGGGAGACAACGGAGGAGTCTCAGATGCCATCAGGTGCCTGTTTTCAGGCCACCAAAGCAAGGCTGGGGGCCGACTTTTGGAGGAGCCTCTCCAGTCACACCCAGCAGGTTCTCCCCCTGATCTGCTGCTCCAGCCCAGGTCTTGTGCCAGCACTGGGTACAAGCCACATTCTCCGTTTACTCAAACCGTCTGGATAACCACTGATCCAAGATCAACACTTCCTGTAAACAGCCCCTACACCAGGGGTGGGAACATCTCCCGTCACATCCAGGTGACTTCTCCATGTTGGCTTTGCAGAGAAAGCAAATGCCCCATGCTGAAAACAGAGTTTGCAGGCAGATGGGGGTAGGCAATGAATCCCCAGTAAGGGACAGATTTCAGATGCCGTACGCAGATGTCACAGGTCATGCCGGGGCTCAGGTGGTTGATGGAGAGACCTCCACGTGGAAACCATTCCTGTCTCTACTCCCTTTAGACTTTACTATGGCGTGATCCACATTTCCTCTGTAGAGAGCAGTTCCCATCCCAAACATGCCTGTGGAGAAAGATAGGGGCTGTTTATCCTACGAGATGGGGTTTTTTTAACTGATGTGCACTACCTTACACAAACAGCCCGTTTCGGTCCCCAGCTACAATGCTGCCATGGGTACCTGAGAAAGTGGCCACGTCCCTTGGAAAAGGGGACAAAAACCATTTCAATAGGAAAAACAGAGGACAGGGAACATGCATGGAAGAGCACAGATTGAGGATGCTGAGATTTTCTTCCCGGGATCCCTCGCTCAGGACACACAGGGACAGATCCAGGCCCAACACGCAGCACCAAAATCTCCTCTGGCCTATAAGGATCCTTCTCCATCATGGCTAAGAAGAAACCAACAGCCAGGAGAGAAAAATTAAAACTACCAAATGCCTCCACTTGCCTAAAAAAGGAGGAGTTTGGTAAAGATGGAAGAGGGAAGATGCTGGTGTAGCATCCCCTGGCTTTCTCCCCCCCTTCTAGTACAGGCAAGGAGCCCATTCTGGAGGTCACCAGTTAAATCCCAGCCTGTACCCCTGAGAAAGGTGATTTTTGCAGTGTCTGCCCAGGCCAGAAGGATGTTCTGGAATTCAAGCCCCACGTGCAGGTGTTCGGCAGAGTCTTGCCCCATACCCAATACAAAACATCTCTGCAAGTGCTGCCAGCACATCTCATCCAGAGGAAATAATTTGGGGATTAAATGGGCAGGGGTGTAGCAGAGACATGATCGAACAGGCACGGGAAAAGCCACCGCCAGCAAGGAGAGCCCTGCAGACTCCTCCAGCCCAGCAAGGAAATACAAAGTTCACACAAAGGGATTCAATAAGGGGAAAAAAAAAAAAAATCAATTGTGTTTTAGGAGCCCTTAAGTAAAAATCCCAGCAGGAGTCACATTCCAAAACCTAATACTGTTTTTTGTGGCCCACAGGAGCAGAGAGCCGGTTCCTCTCCCGAGGGGAAAGAACATGGCTCTGCTGGAGGCGTCAGAGCTGCCGGGAGAA
>NW_009259420.1:647810-653627 GCF_000687185.1 Egretta garzetta
CCTCTCCCGAGGGGAATGAACACGGCTCTGCTGGAGGCGTCAGAGCTGCCGTGAGAAATACGGTGGCCCCCAACTTCCACCTGGTGACTTTTTACAGCACGGGGAATTTCCAGAGATGAAAAGATCCCCACGCTTTGTTTGATAATTATCCTCTGCTAGCGACTTCCCTTCTCTCCGGTTTTATTTTGACACATTTATCGTGCTCTTTTGATCTCCACCTTTGCAACCACGCTGCGGATAATAATTCCCAACAAAGGATTAAATATTTTGATGTCTCCGCAAGTAGCATCTGCTGTCACTCCGGCTCGGGGGCAGCTGCAGCAGCTCACAGCCCTTGTGCTTCAGGGCAAAGCCGATCGCCGGCGGAGATGATGAAGATATTTCCTCCTGCAGCAAACGGCACAGGCAGCAACACAAGGAGAATTTGCATCCCGTCCTTTGCAGCTCCTGCACCTTCCCAAATCCTCATCACAGTGCTCTCCCTGCTCCTCACAAGTGCAATGGGGTTTGCCCTCTGGAGATCCACCCTGCAAGATGAGCATGGACCTCCTTCGCCCCTGGAGACCCCTTGGTTTAGAGCCAATGGGTAAATGTTCATCCCCTCTGCCTGGGGGTCACCGGAGGGCGACGCAGGGTGCAGCCCGGCATGCACTCAAGGGAAGGACCTGTGTTACCTTCTGTTGCGAGGTTGGGGTTGCAGCTGTCTTGGGAGGTGGAGGTTTGGCGAGGGAGAAGGAATGAGATCCTGATGGATGGCCACAGCCCTCCATTAGCCGGGGGAGGTTTAGATTGAACATTGGGAAAAATTTCTTCCCCAAAAGGGTTGTCAAGCACTGGAAGGGGCTGCCCAGAGAAGGGGTCACCTGGGGGGATTTAAAAGCTGGGCAGACGCAGTGCTGAGGGACAGGGTTTGGGGGTGGGATGGCAGGGTTAGGTGGACAGTTGGGCTTGATGATCTTAAAGGTCCTTTCCAACCTAAACGATTCTATTCTATGATCACTCTGTAGGACTGAGAGCGGGGGGGACCACCCAGCATCACAGCTGAGGCTCCCAACCCATCTGGGCTCATCTCTGGGGCAAGGCTCCCGACCACAGAGCCTTTGCAGAGGCACTGCAGGTGCCCAGTTTGCTGAGGCACTTTAGCATGGCCACCTCCCCCTGTATTTGCAAGGAGCATCCTCAATGTCATCTCTCATTCCCCATCTTTGGAGACCACCAGCACGGCTGCTGCCTGCAAATCTGTGGGAGAGAAAGAGCCCAGCCATCCCCCGGCACAGTGCACCAGGGTGAACACTCCTGCTGCCCCAGATCAACCCCCACGCCATCCAGACTCTGCCATGTGTGGATCAGGGCTTTCTCAACCACGGTGACCAACTCCCTGTGCAACACCTCAGGCAGAGCTTGGCCATGACCTTGTGTTTCGGCAGGCTTGTTCCCATGCCTCCCCGAGTGATGCTGCTGGACTCCTCGGTGGAGGCCACGACATCCAACATGGTGGCAAGAGATGGTCACATCCATGAGGCCATATCCAAGTCTCTCCTCATAGACCTGGGGCCATATAAGGGGTGAAAACCCAGCAGCTTCTGGAGCAGGGAGCTCAGCCCTGCCTCTGCCAGAAATTGCCAATGTTGCTCGTAATTTAATTCCTTCCCATCAATTCTCTCCCCAAACCTCTCCCCATCCCTCCATCCCAAGGGTCTAATCCTCCAAGAAGCAGGAGCATCGCTTGCTCTCCCCACCCAATCACGCTGTACTCACGCTCACCAACCCCAATGAAATCCTTGATGAAAAGCCAGGACAAACTCAATGAGAAAACCCACCTGAGGAGACAACACCTCATCCATCGCTTCTCCATCCGACAGCTCCCCAGATTTCTGTACTAGGGGCTGCGTTGCTGCTCCCAGGATGCTCCCTGGTGTCGGTGACACTTCGCGAGCCACCCGTCAAGAAAGCCGAGTGCCAGCAAGGACCACAGTGGCATTTTTAAGACGCAATTAAAAGCTGTCCTGAGGCAAAATCATGCATGGAAAACACAAACCCAACGGAACGTGTGACCTTTCCCCAGGACTGCAGACTTTGCTCTTTCTCAGCAGTTTATGGCATTTTTAAATTGAAAAAAAGTGTTCTGGATTAAATTGGTAAAATCTTGTTCAAGATATGGATGAGTGCTATATTTCTTGGCAAAATTTAAAAAGCTTTGAACATGTCTATTTTAAAACAGCTCCCTATGTACTTTCCCAGCAAACTGAGAGGCTCCAAAACAAAAACCTCCCATGGTCTGAGCAGCCAATTTCTCCAGACTAATAAAGACCAGTAAGTAGAGGAAGACAGAAACATCAGATGCCTCTCCAAATTTGTCCTGGTAAGCAAATAGGAAAAAAAAAACGCATTTTGGAAAAAAAAAGTTTTACTTACAACCTGAAGGTATTTCTGAAAATGTTAAGGTATGAGATGCCATTATTTATAACTGATTCCCACATGAAATACCTCCTCAGAAACTAACTTCATAGAATCACAGAATCATTTAGGTTGGAAAATCCCTTCAAGCTCCCCCAGCCCAACCGTTCCCCTACCCCTGCCATCCCACCCCCAAACCCTGGCCTAAGCACCGCATCTGCTTGGCTGTTAAATCCCCCCAGGGGTGGGGACTCAAGCCCATCCAGATGGGGATTCCTTCCCTTCCAGTGCCTGACAGCCCTTTTGGGAAGGAATTTTTCCCAATGTCCAACCTAAACCTGCCCTGACACAGCTTGAGGCCATGGCACAAATTGAAGCCTCGAATGAATCAAAACATTTCTGCTGCTGGGTACTCCTTCAGGTTTACGTTTCAGCTTCGTTACATTATTCACACCCAGGAAAATCTACGTTAAGTTCTCTGATGGAGATGCTGACATCAAACCCTAAAATGATAGGAGGTGCCTTGGTTAGGTGAACTTCCCCTCCTCGCCCTGTGCGCTAGGGCGTGCAGCAGCTCACACGCTTGTCCCTGCGAGACCTTGCTGGGACAAAGCAGCTCTGGGAGTGAACCTGAACCACGGAAATCAGGGGCTGTAGGTCTGCAAGGGGTTTGAGGAACCGCACCCTGCCTGAGGGATGGGACATTAAAGAGAAGGACCGCTGTGGCCATCTCTGCTCCTGTGAAGCTAAATCACCTGAAGTAGGAAGAAGAGGAAGGAATCGCTCACTTGTACATTATTTCCTTGATGGTTGCGATGACAGGGACACTTGTGTCATGAAATCACTCAGGTCCCCAGCAATGGTGTGAGCCTGGCTCCAGAGCTGGGCTTGAGGAGGACCATCAGTAACCACCCAGCCACACTCAGCACAGCAAGGAGGAAATCCTTCCTGATGGCCTCTGTGCTGCACATGCAAAAAACCTACAAAAAACCACATATGGTGAGAAAAATAATGAATGTGCTCCTCCAGAGCATGCCATCATGCACCCAAGGAGCAACACGGATGTTATCACGGGTAACCTGACATCCCCAGCTTTTGAGATCTGGGCTGAGCAACCCTCACTGTCTCAGAGTATCTTAAATTTATATAAAGGACAACGTCCACAGTGACGCTAGGCAGGAGAGAGGGGGGATCTTGGAAGGCTTTGCAGGCTTGAACTGCAGGACATGAGCTGACACTGACTAGTGGCAGAGGTAGAGAGAAGGCTCCTGTAGGTGAGGTCTCTCATGGCTTCCAGCAGTGGGACAGCCCGATCAAGTGGAGCCATCCCTACCTGTAGCTCTCAACTGCACTTTGCACAGTGGTCAGGAGTACAGAGGCACCAGCACATCCCTCCTACGAGACAGTTACCCTATTGCCCTCAAGCCCCAGGGTTTGCTAACTGCCCTGCTGCAAACGTCTGACTTCTCAGTGCTCATAACCAACAGTTATGGTTTGTGCCACTTTTTGGGAACTTAATCCCAAAGCAGGTGAAATTCAGCAGGGCTGGCTTGCATTACAAACCCTGAACCGAAACCATCATCCTGGCAAACCCCAGGGGCACCTGCAAGATGTCCCAAGACCAGCCGGTGATGGGAGCATGGCCCCAGTTCAGCTTTGGGTTGCAACCTGCCAAGTCACAGTGCTTCTCATCCCACTCTGTAGAGCAAGGGGCCAGTCTTCTGGCCAGCCTCCCTTGGCTCCTCTCTCATTTTGGGACCCTGTGGGCCACACAGCTGTAGAGCAGACCAAGCAGCTGGATTTTACAACACTTGGAATGCTGGAGGAGAAAAAAGACCTCAGCAGGATCTTGAGAAGATACAAGATCTAGATATGACCAGGCCAGAGGGGTTGATATACTGAGTCTCAGCCACAAGGAGCAAGACACGATGGATCCGCCTTTCCCGCTGTATCCTCACTCTGCAACACAGCCAGCCCAAACCAGTACCTGCCAACCTTCTGCAGTCAGGGAGTGGGGTCCACAAGGAAGAGGAGGAAAAGGCACTGTGCCACCAAGCAAAGCCCCAGAGGGCTGCTGGCAGCATCACCCCTGGGGATACGGTGAACAAGATAACAGCAACACAGTGAAGGCCAGCAGTTGTGACATGAGAGTGGAAGAGAAAAGATGCTGAGGACGTGCTGGCCTAGAGGACACCACCACCACCACCATCCCACAGGGACCAGATTGAAGTTCCAACTGGACGCAGTCTTGGCTGGCTGGAACAACATCATTCAGTTGCTCAGACATCTAGCACCCTCAGAGAAGCCTTAGGCCTGCCTCCCCACTTTGCTGGTCAGGAAGGTCTGCCTTGTCCCAGCCAGCACCCTGTGGAAGCTTGGCATACTCTCAGGCGTCTCAAACAGCAACACACCTACCTTGGGACATCCAAATCCAGCATGCTGATACCTCTACCCATAGGCACCTGAGTCCATGAGCCAAGTCCCACTCTTGGTTGCTGGTTCCCACACACACATGCTCAGAAGTCCTAGCACAGAGCTGGTTGTGGCCAGTACATGAGGACCAGGAGATACTGCAGGCTCTTATGCTTCAGTCAAGGCTTGCATACCCTCAAGAGACATGAAAACCAAGTCTCAACACAGCTAAAAAGAAGCTGACAGGCAAGCTACAGACCACCACCCTTCCAAAACACCAAAACAGAAACTGAAGTGCCCAGGTTCATCTTAAATAGAGCTCCAGGGCCCATGGGTGGGGGTGGGTGCCATAGGTGAGGCTGGTCATGGCCATTAAGGCTTGTTAGTGCCCTTAGAGCCCCAATACCAAGGATGTCTCCAATGGCAGAAGAAACCTGTGTGTGGGCAGCTGAATGGAGCCTCATTCCCGGGGGATTGCAACTCTTCGTGCAGCTCCATGAGCCGAACATTTCAGCAAAGGTGACTCAGCCATGAAGGTGGCACAAATCACAAAAGGGTCAGCAGAAACCCTTCACCTCAGAAATTCTCAAATATCTTGTTTTCGCATATTGTGAACATCCTCCTTCACTCCTCCTGCTTCTCTCCGTTATTTTAGGGGTGGTTCCCTTCCGCATCACCCCCTTCCAACCCCAGGTCTTGCATAGTCTCCACTCAGTGAAGCGTTCAAGACCCTCGAGAAAGCCATGCCACATTAGTCCAGAAGATGTCTGCAGACCACAAGCCTGCGTCATCTTTCTATCACCCTTTGAAGTCTGGAAATCATCTAATTAGTGGGTAATGCAACTGGAAGTTAAGGAGCTTAGAAATGCTGGTAGTCTATGTGCAAAAGTGCCCATTTTTACTGCGGGCCAGCAGGGAAACTATTCTGCTCCGACACCAACTGATGGCTTTGGGGATATTATCTCTTCTGAACATCAATACCCATGAGCAAACAAAGAAATGTGGCTG
>NW_009259420.1:653654-674203 GCF_000687185.1 Egretta garzetta
CATTTACGCTAAAAACTGATTCTAAATTCAGCTTTAGGAAAGGTCAGTTCCCATGCAAGCAACAACGTGAAGCATCTGTGTCCGCAGGAAGGTTTGTGGGTTGTGGCATTATCGCCAAGGGGCTGGTCAGTCCTTCAGAAGACCTTGGCCATACGAGACAGCAATGGAGACCTTACAGTGAGGAAACCTCTCTTATGGATTCACAGAGCAAATGCCGTGGCAGTGTGAGCTGTCCCAGAAGTCTTCGTGGCATCGAGATGAGTTGTGACTTCACACTCCAAGGACACAAGCACTGGGAAGGGACAGGACCAAGCCCCAGCTTCCCATCACCTAACCAAAGCCCTGTTTTGACCCACAAGGTGGCAAGCTTCCTGACACAGCTGGTGAGTGAGCCCACTAGGGAAGGTGCCTGCTGGACCTGTTGTTCACAAACAGAGAAGGACTGGTGGGTGATGTGATGGTTGGAGGATGTCTTGGGCACAGCGATCACGAACTGATAGAATTGACAATTCTTGGAGAAGTAAGGAGGGGGGTCAGCAGAACTGCTGCCTTGGGCACCAGAGGTGCAGACCTGGCCTTAAGCCCACTGGAGCGCATTAGGGGGGTCAGCAGAACTGCTGCCTTGGGCACCGGATGTGCAGACCTGGCCTTAAGCCCACTGGAGCGCATGATCACGAACTGATAGAATTGACAATTCTTGGAGAAGTAAGGAGGGGGGTCAGCAGAACTGCTGCCTTGGGCACCAGAGGTGCAGACCTGGCCTTAAGCCCACTGGAGCGCATGGTGCCTCTGGTTTCCATGGACAATGGATGGGATACAGAGGGAAGGAGGAACCAGACCCCTTCTGAGGACATTGGTG
This sequence comes from Egretta garzetta, assembly GCF_000687185.1. NCBI lineage: Eukaryota > Metazoa > Chordata > Aves > Pelecaniformes > Ardeidae > Egretta > Egretta garzetta. The sequence goes on from NW_009259420.1 coordinate 654,514, forward strand.
GAGGAGATGGTACTCCAGGTCTTGTCTGCCAGCAACGTGGGAAAGGTGGGAGCAATGCCCACCCCCCATAGACAGAAACAGCCCATCTGGGCCGGCCTGTAGGCATCTCCCACTACCCTGAAGACTGCAGCAGTCTGACTGGCAGCAACACAAATGACCCCCCCTTCCTCCTGGCTGTAGCTAACAGTAATCCGAACGAGGAATCCCTCTCCTTTCAGATCCCATGCCCTGGGCGAAGCTGACTCACTGTAGGCTGCAGAGCATTTGCCAGAAGCCAAAGCAAACAGAAACACCAGCACCAAGGACCCCAGCAGTTGGGGTTATCCCTGGCAAGTGCAGGCTCTGTGGATCAGGCTGTAAATCCTGGGTCGTGCAGGAACTGCTGAAAAAGAGGGGGCCAGTGGAGCTGCTGGGCTCCTCTTTGAAGGTCTTTATATGTGGTGTGGGCTTGCGGCTGACCTGGCTGTCCATCAGCCTCCAGAACCCCAGATCTCTGCTTTGCCCCAGCCAGAGATCAGCAACACCCAAAAGGTAATGAGAAACCATCTGCCCTAGGATCCTCTTTTCTCCATGAGGATCTCCAGACCTTCTCCTAGGGGATGCCTCCTGCTCCCCCAAACTAGTGAAGCCTAAACAGAATCACAGAATCCCAGAGTGGTTGAGGTAGGAAGGGACCTCTGGAGGACACCTGGTCCCACCCCTGCTCAGCCAGGGCCACCCAGGCCGGCTGCCCAGGACCATGTCCAGGCAGATTTTTAATATCTCCAAGGAGGGAGACTCCACAACCTCCCTGGGCAACTTCTGCCAGCGCTCGGTCACCCTCGCAGTCAAAAAGTGGTTCCTCATGTTGAGAGGGACCTTCCTGGTCCCTGGAAAGAGCCTGGCTCCCTCCTCTTGGCACCCTTCCCTCAGGTATGTGCAGGCATTGGTGAGACCCCCCCAAGCCTCCTCTGCTTGATGCTGAACAGTCCCAGCTCTCTCAGCCTTTCCTCATAGCACAGATGCTCCAGTCCCTTCATCATCTTCATGGCCCTTTGCTGAGCTCTCTCCAGTATCTCCATGTCCCTCTTGTACTGGGTTGCCCAGCACTGGACCCAGTGCTCCAGGCTTGGCCTCACCAGTGCTGGATAGAGGGGAAGGATCCCCTCCCTCACCCGCTGGCACGGCTCTGTCTAACACAGCCCAGGACACCACTTTGCCTCAAGGGCCCATTGCTGGCTCAAGGTCGAACCCAGGTGAAGCTAATCCTGGAAGGGCAAGAAGGTATGAGATGGTCAGGGCAGGGGGGAACTGGTCACTTTGGAGGGAAGGTGAGGAAACCTTCACATAGAGAAGACATGCCAAGAAGATGCCAAACCTTCCCGTCCCCACCACCCCTCCACTCATCGCTCATTTCTTCCGTTAACATCCTCAACCTGGGCCTGGAAATTCAGGGCAGGAAAGCTACTTACCAGCAATCTTTCCCCTTTTGACTCCTCCAGGTCCAACTCCAAGGTGGGCACACAAGGCCAGGCAAGGCTCAGGCTCCACCTTGCAAAGCCCTCTGGGGCTCAGGGCTGGTGTGTTCACACAGGCTCATTTTCCCTTCGACCTGGGATGTCCAGGCATCAGACACTGCAGGTGGGACATGATAGCAGGTAGGTCGATGTGGTGAACATTGCCAGACCTCACAGACACTGGCCAAGGAGATGCATGTCCACTAATAGCCCACTACAGCCAGCTCTCACAATATGATGTGTGAAACCACCTTCATCATCAACAGCTCTGAAGTGGCCGAGAAGCAGGAACATGTCTTCTCCATCCTCCTCGAGTAAGAGGCAGCTATGGTGACATGGTGACTGCCGGGACAGAGGTCATCTTAAATGGCCCCGGCAAGACTCGACAGCACATGGAGGTACCCTCTGGATGGGGATGCTCTGGAGATGATGCACACAAGGCTTTTCAAGATAACTCACGTATACCCATCAGCACCCATACTGTGCCGCAGCACTGGACTGGCCTGCGAGCAGCACACACTCGTGTGGTCCCCATGTGTTAGGAAGACAAAGGAATGAGTTCAAATGGCTGATGTCTGGGCTCAGCCCTGCCCATGTGCTGGGGAAAAATGAACTCAGCTCTCGGGTGCTCTAGGACCTTGCTGAAAGGCAGGGACTTTATTTGAAAGAAGAGAAGCAAAACTGAAGTAAATCAGGTAAAGTTGAGTACCTTGCAGTATGAACTGCTTCTGGTCCTGCTGACGACTGCATCTTGGCCAGCGGCAATGTCCTGGCTTTTCAGTAAGGGCCTCCATAGCAGGCAGACTCTGGACTTAGTCGCCTGCCGACAGGCTACTCCATAGACATCCTTGCTCTCCTTGCTTGAGTTGCAAACCCAGGGTGAAAGCCACTATCTCATATTAATGTCACCACCCCCTGAGACCTAATTATTTGGCCCAGAATTTTGCACTTTATCACAGTCACAAGCTTCCTTCCACCTCCCTCCCCTTTCTGACAGGTAGCATTTTGAGCTGAGACTGTTCACCCTGGTTGCAGCCACCACATGGGCCTTACCACGTATGGGGACACTGTAAGATGCTTGGCCATCAAATGCATAAGGAATTTGACCATCAGGAGATAACTACACAAAGCAGACTGGACCCTGTAACACCTCTCTCGTTTTCAGAAGGACATGGTGATGACGGTGAGACACCAAATTTTTCCTGAAGCAGCTCAGGATGTGGTTGTAGCTGGTGTTTCCCCAGGAGACTTTCACTTCTGAGTGGGATGGAAGACCCACCGGGACACAAACTTCTGCTGGCAATATGAGAGTGGGAAGATCAGGTTTGCCCACAGCTACATGCAGCTGGATCACTCACTTCAGAGCTTCGAAGCCTCTCCGCACAGGAGAGAGAGGTCTTCAGAGACCTCCTGGTCAACCCAGCCTGAACCTCCAAAAATTTGGCTGCTGCTTCTCCCCCACAGCTCCTGAGCCTAGCTCAAGTTTCTTGGCTGGCCAGCTGGGAGCTGACGGCTGCTGCTGGGTCCTGGATTCTTTTTTAGTGCCAGTGGCTCCAGCTGGTCTGCCTGTGCTGGGGAGAGTTGGTAGGGGAGGGAGTAGGAAAATAACATAGGAAAAAGATGTGACTGCGGCTCTGTTTTGTAATCCAAGGGTGCTCTGGTTTTAATCTAGCTTGGGAAAACCCTGAGGGATGTCTCTGCAAGGAAAATAAAGAGAAAGAGGACTGAGTTGTCAAGGTCAACCAGCTCCTCGTGTTTCAAGAAAGGGCAGGACTTAAGCCACAGACCAGGCTCTGCCCCAGCTGCAAGGCGCAAGCAAGCCCGAGGCGGACCCCTGCAGACCGAGAGCACAACCCACGTGATTTCCATCCTGCTGCGGGTGAACCGAGGCCAGGACAGCCCCTATGGACAGGCTGCATCAGTCACCCACCCCGGCTTCAACCTCTGCCCTCCAGCCTGGATGAGCAAGGCCTTGGACACCATTAATGCCCCAAGGTCTGGAGGACCCAGAGCTTGGCTGAAGTTTGGTCCAGCGGCACATTTACATACCAGCAAGGGGGGAAGATGGCAGAGCATGGGCTTGAGCAAGACCCTCTTCACTACCAGCACAGGCTGGCTGAGAGTTGCATCAGTTTAGCTCTGTGGTTCCCCTCACGAAGACACCACTGCCCAGGAAGAGATATGTTTGCGCTGGTGCATCCCATCCCTACCCAGGCAAGCCACATCACCGTGCTTATAGCAATGCGGCACTCCCACAAGGAGAAGACATGTAAGGAGCAGGTCTGGGAGCAGTAAATCCTTTGAAACCCAATCTTTGTACAGAAATTGGGGGACCTCAGAGCCCACCCAAGGTCCCAGCCTCACCCACGCCATATCCAGGCAAGATCCTGCCTCGCATCAGCCCCTTCCCCACCATGCCGTGCTTGCTGTGCAAGCAAAGCCCTACAGGGCTTAAAACCAACCAGCCTCCACTCAGTCTCCTGTCAAGGGTTGGGACACTTCTTCCTGGCCCAAAGGGAGGTTTTGGACCACCCAGGAGCTTTCATCCTGCTTGGTTTTGTCCCTTACCCACCCCCGTCCTGTCACAAGCCAAGGATATAACTGGGAAACTGTACGCACGTACCCACACCTCTGCAACCCTTCCCAGCACGAGGCTCTGCCCGCTGCCTCCAGGCTTCAGCCAGTCAGGAATATTCAGACAGATCTGTCTTCCTTCTCCTAAAGCATTACGGAATGTATAGATATGTATCTCGGCAGGGTACATTGCCTTTGCCAGCTCAGGGGAGTCGGGGAAGGTTTGATGTTCTGCAAACATCCCATTTTGCAACCTCCTAAAATGCAACATTGCGGCAGGGGGTGTGGGGGGGGTGGTTTTGGTTTGGTTTTGCTGTTTTATTTCAGATTTAATGATTCTTGTTGCGTTTGCCATAGTCAATGTACCTACAGTTTGGGGTGTTTTACTTCTTTGGGAGAAGGAGTCAAAGCTCAACCTTTCCTTTAGCACACACAGACTGTTTCCTTCCCAGATCAGGAGTATTTGCAGGGCCCCTTGCTTGCACCATCCCTGTATGCTAATAGAAATGGGTGGACAGGTCTCCTTCTCTGTCCCACAAGCATCCACCTTCTTTCCAGCACCAGCAGAGGCTGGAGGCAGCTCATCACATGGCAGAGATGCTCTCCATAGGGAACCCACCCTCTCAGAAATTATCTCCCAAGCCATTTTTTTTTCCCCTCTGCCCAGCTCCAAGTGTATTTTCCCCACCTCACGGGTTCAAACGGACATGAGGAGGAAGGCGAAGTGTTAAAGAGGTGAAGCAGGAGACCTCTGGGACCTCCCACCTGCAGCTTGGAAGGAGAAGGAAGGAGGGGGCTGAAATCAGACACTGGATCTTTCCATAACGAAAGGGCTCAACGCTGCCAAGAGGGTTTTTTCCACTGTACAGCTACTATAGGGTTGATGACAGGAAAGCTAATTATATCAACATCCTGTTTACCCAGCAGCGGGGAACAAGAGCCCAGATATACTTGGGCTGTGAGGGCATACTCTGATCCGGTTGCATGAACAGAAAAATCTCAGCCATGCGTCTGGGTCATTTTCTTCTGCAGGTGAAGTGCTACCTGCTCCCAGTGCCCCGAAACCTTTGTCGGTGTGCCCAAAAGAGAGATCTTGGAAAGCAAATCGTGCAATGTCTACCTTGAGGACGGCTCACAGAGCTGGGAAATGGCTTCCCCTGCTCTTGTTGGAGGACATGGGGTTTATTTAAACCCCTGTGGGTTCCTGCTAACCCTGCAGCAAGCCCCAGCCCAAAGCCTGGGAGGGAGCTTTGCCTGGGAACACCCTGACCAAGCAATACTTTGCAGAAGAAGCAAAACACCCAGCAAAAACCACCCAACAAGTCAGGGCACCTTGCCTCAGTTTCCCTCTCTGTCAGAGCTATATCCAAAAGACTGGTGCCCTTTTCCCATCCCCTCTTTGCCCCACACTTTACATTTCTGGCTGGCAGGAAGCTGGGCGTGCTGGCAGAGCCCTCTCCAGACTTGGTTTTGGTTTCAGCCTTTCCACCAGATTGCTTCACATCCGCCACGGCCCCTCTGCTCGTCTGCTGCCGTCCTATTCTTTTTTTGCCATTTCCCATCACTTCACTTCTCCTGTGAAGTCTGAAACATAGAATCATAGGATGTTTTGGGTTGGAAGGGACCCCTAGAGGTCACCCAGCCCAACCCCCCTGCAGGAGCAGGGACACCTTTAACCACATCAGGTTGCTCAGAGCCCCGTCCAACCTGGTCTTGAATGTTCCCAGGGATGGGGCCTCCACCACCTCTCTGGGCAACCTGTTCCAGTGTTTCACCACCCTCACTGTAAGGAATTTCTTCCTTATATCTAGTCTAAACATCATGGGACAGCCCAGGGACAGCAGGGCTACAGGAAAGAGGAGGCCACAAGGATGAGCCTTCTCCATCTCCCTCCACTCCCCGGCATGTTCCCACCATACCCTGCACCTAAAGACCTTGAGCTTGTTATGGGTTATGGCTTATGGCTTATGGTGAGCGCTCACTGGCAGCAGAGCGAGTGCCATTCTCTTGGCTTTTCCCCCTGCAATATCAGCATTTCAGAGCACCTGCTAAATGCAAACCCAGAGAAGTGAAATAATCTGTACAAGCCTGGAGAAACCACCCAGGACCAGAAAGCATCCATTTTTTCTGTCCCTTCTGCTGGCTCAGAAAACAGCAGGAGAAGGCATCTTTTCCAACAGAGCCCATGGGGTGATGTGGTGTAAAGAAAGAGCTGGAAAGAACAAATTCCTGAGGCAGGGCTAGAGCTGTCAGCAGGCGGGGGATTTGGCACCTGGATGTGGTCCAAGGAAAGTGCTCAGACCTGCCTCCAGATGCCATAAGCTGCCAGCACATTTCTACCTGAGTATCAGAAATGAATAGAATAGAATATTTCAGTTGGAAGGGACCTACCATAATCATCTAGGCCAACTGCCATATCGTATTGATGAAGCCAAGAGAGAAAAAGATGGAGAACAACATCTGGATCTGAATTTACTCAAAGCTCCAGAGGCCTCAGCAGAGTCTGGGGTTGGGCCCACCCTGGTGAGAGCCCATAGGGTGGGCAATGGTCTTTGTAGCTGCCCTTTAAGGCCTTCAGCCTTTCCTTACGGGTGATGTGCTCTGGACCCTAACCATCCTGGGGTTAGCAAAACAAAGCTGCTGGACTTCTGGGGGTGCTGCCTTCCATGGCAAATCAAACCAAGGTCCTCTTCATTATTAGAGACCCTCCAGCATTTTTGGTGAGGACTATGTCATTAACCATGAGCCCCTGGTACCTTTCCAAAGTACAGTTACCCCCAGCCTCCTTCAGATCCTCCTTCAGACCCTTCCAAGGGTTGTGCAACAGCTGAAATATGGCAAAGTGGTGTGGGGCATAGCTGCATGGTCAGATGTCCCCTCTCGGATGGGCTGCCTTTCAGCAGCCAGGGTGCAATAATCACCTTTGCATTAACATCTGGATATTATGAAGCTTAAAGATTCAGCTCTCGCAAGGTACTCTGAAAAGAGATGGTGAAGAAGGACAGATAGGCAAAGAACAAGGAGAACCTGAAGTATCAGTATCAGGAGTGGTGTGGCCAGCAGGAGCAGGGCAGGGACCGTGCGCCTGTGCTGGGCACTGGGGGGGCCGCCCCTCGAATGCTGGGGTCAGGGTTGGGCCCCTCCCTCCCAGAAGGACCTGGGGGGGCTGGAGCGTGTCCAGAGAAGGGCAGCGGAGCTGGGGAGGCGTCTGGAGCCCCAGGCTGCTGGGGAGCGGCTGGGGGAGCTGGGGGGGTTCAGCCTGGAGCAGAGGAGGCTGAGGGGAGCCCTCATCGCTGGGAACAATTCCTTCCCCTTGGGGCTGTCAGGCACTGGGAGGGGTTGCCCAGGGAAGGGGTTGAGTCCCCATCCCTGGGGGGATTTAAAAGCCAGGCAGGTGCTGAGGGCCAGCGTTTGGGGGTGGGATGGCAGGGGTAGGGGAACGGTTGGGCTGGGGGAGCTTAAAGGACTTTACCAACCTAAACAATTCTATGGTTCTATGACCCTCACAATCATTCATTTCCAAAAAAACAAGACCCAAGATCCACATCTCAGCCAAGTCTGAGTCAAGTCAAGTCTGTTTTAAGGATTTTTGTTCCTCTTATCAAGCCCCAGTCCTAATTAATGTTAGGCCAAATGCCATGGACAAGACTTCAGGAGACCACTCTTGTTGATAAATCCTCTTCCTTCCTTCCCTCACGTCAGCTGCAAAGCTGAAATGACCATGTTTTTTTCCAGACCTTATTATAAATTAGCAAGGCTACCCAGGTGTATTTATTATCCTGCAATACAGAAATGCCATCGTAAAACACCATGGCCCACCATTTCCAACTTCCCTCAAGCCCTCTTTCATCAAGGCCACCTGAAGAGAAGGAGGAGGTCACTCCTCAGGCCCTGTGACATGTGTCACCTCATGGGGTACCAAAATAATTTGAATCAAGAACATGAATCTCAAAGCCTGGCAGTCCAGGCAGGCTCTGGGGTGGGATGCAGCTGCCCACCAGAGATGCCTGAGCCTTGGAGAAGCTCAGGTCACCATCTGCAAGGGGCTGGCTGATATGACAGAGGACCAAAGGGACATGCACACCCCACCAGAGCAGTATCTGGAGACCAAGAGCTAAGATAGCATCTTAGACAGATGAGTCTGTGCCTGCAGCAGTGTCCTACATGAGCCACTGCACCCTAACGTAACAGGGTCTGGCTCAGACCGCCTTTTCCACTGAAAAATGTGGATTCAAGTGGCCAGAAGAACTCATGGATTTGGCAAATTGCTCTGGCCAGTTGAAAAAAATTACATAAAATGGGGGAGGGGGTGCTGAGAAAAGTCAACATCTGCCAGAGCTTATTCACACCAGCAGCACTAAGTCAAAACAGAGTTAAGGCTAGAAACAAAAACAAAGCAACTCTTTTGTTTTGGGTCAGATTTCCTTGTTTTTTTCCAGTCTCTGTTTGCAGTGGAGGGAGTTCTTCTGTTTATTTACCTCGTTTGACTCAGCCCCAAAATTCCCTTTGATTTTTCAGCGCAAGCTGAAGGCGAAACTTGGTTATTTGCACAGCTGCCTGCACACCCCGCCACAGAGCATGAGCCCCTCGTGTTGGAGGGCATGGGCACAGCCACTGAGGTTCAACCCAAAATTGCCACACAAGAGGTCCTGTGACAGAGGAGCCAGAGGGATGGCCACAACACATCTCAGCCTTTCCTTTGTCCTCCAGCGTCCCCGTGCAACTCTTGGCGCCGTGCAAAGGCAGGAGCGTGGTGGTGAATTCATAGAATCACAGAATCATGGTGTGGTTTGGGTTGGAAGGGACTTTCAAAGCTGATCCAGTCCAACCCCCCTGCCATGGAGCAGGGACATCTCCAACCTGGTCAGGTTGCTCAGAGCCCCAGCCAACCTGGCCTTGAATGTTTCCAGGGATGGGGCATCTGCCACCTCTCTGGGCGACCTGGTCCAGTGTTCTCCGCACCCTCTCCTATGTGCCACAAAAGCCACCAGGAACAATGGCTGTTCAGCTAAAAGAAAAAGCAAGGTTCACATCTGCATAAATAATTACAGAGCAAATTTAATTAAGAGTTTTGTGAGCAGCATAGCAGCAGAATCCTGTTTCCCTCTGGCCAAGGTCTGGGAAGACACAAGCCCCATCTAGGCACATTGGTAGAGAATTATCATGGACAGCCCCAAACCTCACATCCAAGAGCGAAGAGGCTGGAACAAGTCCAGCTTTTCCTCTTCCAACTCTCCCTACAAATGCAGTCCTGTCCTGTGGGAGAGAGCATGGTAAGGAAGAGCCATTGTCCTATGGCGAAGCAATGTCAAAGGCAAGTTTAACCCAGACGGAGACCCTTTAGGAATCCCACCTGCCTCTCAGCTCAGGGTGAAGGAAGGGAAGGGGATGGAGGGTTTCTTGGTGGCATCTCTGGTGGGCAGCCTCTGCCCCATTTCCCCAAAGGCAGTCGCGGGGGATTTTAGGGGTCCATGTTGGGGGCCAGTTCCAGCAAAGGAAGATCACGCCTCATTAATTTTTTAAAATGAGCTGGATGAGTCGATGCATCTCTTGGGGAAAGCAAGCTGGGCAATCACATTGAGACTTTCTGAATGTACCTGAGGTACAGTCCCAGCGTGAGAAGCAAAATGTTTCTATAGAGAAAAAGAGGAGATAAAATGAAGAACCAGATGCTCTAGTGAGGGTCACAGGCTCTGTACTGAACCTGGCATAGCATTACAGGCCCATCCCAGCACTACGGGAGATGGATTAGGACACCAGGGCTTGGCCAAATTGTGCAGGTGCCCAATGGATCCCACTTGGGATTGGGATATCCCACCTGCCTCCAGCTGCTCTTCCGGAAGAGCCCCGGTCTCTTGGAGGTCCTCTGCTAAATCTAACAGCCCCATGGAGATGTCCCAGGTGCCCCAGAGCATTGCCCCAGAGGGCAATATTGCCTCTATTGGATGGAGCCTTAGGGAGGGAGCACTGGATCCATAAAATGCGCATATTACAAACTTCTCTGGGACTGGAAAGGAATTTCAGGAAGACATAAAGAGCGTCAGGGCAGCTGCACACAGCCCTTTCTCCCTTTTCCCTGCTCAAGCATTGCAGGAAGGAGCAGCCTTGCTATGCCAGGAGGAGGCTGCAGCGGGCACGTGGCCAACGAAGGCGAGTTTGCTGCCCGTCAAGGATGAGATCTGCTCAAGGACAGAGCCCTATCCTTGGCAAGTACTGCTGGTACAGTCAATGCAAGGACCTTCCCCCCCGCTCCCACTTTCAGGGCCCCCTCTGATGCACGAGGAACGAAACGGCTGCAGAAAACAGCTGGAAGCTTCCCTCCCCACCCAACAGGGGCAAAACATTTTTTTTTTCTCCTAATCAGTCTTGCAAAATGCTGAACTACTTTAGCTGAAACTTTCCAAAAACATTTCAGCCTGGAGGCAGCCAGCCAGCCTGAAGAAAAAGTAGAATCTGGCAGAGTTATCAGTAATGAAAGGCAAAGTTTTACAATAATAGGAAACAAGGAGCATGCTAATGACAGATACCAGCTCTCCTTTAGACAGGCAGCACCTCGCCAGCCACTGAAATAGAGCTGGGGCACCGAAAGGGAGTGAGTTATGGATGCGTGGATGGATGGATGGATGGGTGGATGGATGGATGGATGGATGGATGGAGCAAAGTGGTAAAAAGACAGAGAAGCCTGTTCCCCACTCAAGGCAAAGGGCAGGATGCTCTTTATGTCCTCCAGATAAAGCCCTACAAGCACAAGCGCAGTCAGAGGAGGTCCTCTCAGCTTCTCCCCATGGCCATCAGACACACTTCAGGCTGCCCTTCCCAGCTGCCCTGCAGCCCATGGTACTGGTGTCATTGGTTGTCATCTCACTGGGAGAAGGGCTGGGGATGCAAACCAATTCATTTCAGAGTTTCCTTCCCGACATCTGCAGGAGTCCTTGGTCTTCTCCAGACCATGAGCAGCCCCTGGAGCACCAGACTGCCCAGAGGTGATGCTTTGTCTGAGCTGCACCTAGAGTCACAGGGAAATAGCATGTGGCCTTTCAACACTTGGGCCACAGAAGGTGGCATCTTCAGCAGAAGACAAGCCTCTTCCTGAAATAAGAGTGATGCTTTGGGGCCAAGCAAGGGGACAGCGGTACCGAATTAATTCAACCCTGCACAAACAAAGCTCTGCATGGGTAGCTTGCTCCCAAGGCCCAAAGCGGTCCTCTTTTCCCTGGGAAAAAGCAGGCTAATGACCCACAAGCCCCCACTATTTGTTAAGACCACCAAAAGCCTCACCGGGATTGCAGTCCCAAATTGCACAGACTGACCTGGGTTTTCCAGCCAGCTCAGGCATCGAACACACGTGGAAACCTCATTGCAGAGCTCTGGGCTTGCTCACGCCAGAGCTGGAGCTCCAGTGAGAAATGAAGCCAGAGGCTGTAATCCAGCAACAGACAGCTGGAGGGTAGCAGATTCCCATCGCAACCACAAAACGCCAGAACTGCAGAGACAGCAAAACCTGTGAACAGTCTGGAAATCTGCCTTGGCCAAGAACACGTACATCTCATTTGGGATCAGCAGGACGGACAGACCGACACGTTCAGACCTCAGGGACATTGACTCAGGAATTCTTGGATTGTTAAAGTATCTCATCTGGCCTTTTTCCAGCCTGTCTTCTCACTTTTGAACGATTAGGTCCTGTCTTTTCAGCCCCCTCTGTGCAGCTGAATGGACCAGACATTTCTCCCGCATGAAGACACCTTCACGCAGTATTGTCGTGAACATTCACAAAGTCAGGGCAGTAAGAAAAAGCCCCAGAGATCCAATGTCAGCCAGTGTCACCCATATCCCTGGGGTATTGCTCTTAATTCATTTCTATCCTAATTCTTCTATTCATTGCTTTTATTGCTTTGGTTCCTAAGCTATCCTTTCGCAGACCAAGATCGCTGTGTGCAAGATGCAATGCAACAAAAAACCAGTTTCTGGGGCAAAGAGATAAGATTTCCACTACATTTTCAAGCTATATTTCAAGTTTGCACCAAACTTCAGGAATTGGGTGAGATTTCAAACCTTTGTACTCTTGGACAGGGGAGTAATAGAGAAGTAGGGTCAGCATCCCAAAAGCCACATCTGAAGCAAATCCAGCAACATGCATCTCCCACCAAGGAGCCAGAAGATGCAACCACAGCTCTGGGCATGATCATTGCGTGCAAGGAGGCATGGTCAATCCTCCATGCCTTCTTCCCCCGATTCCCACATCCCTCTCCATCGGTGCCCGCGCGGAGGGGAGATCTGTTGTAACTGGGACAGCCACTTCCATCGCTGCAGGAAATCCCGCAGTGAGAAGGCAACGTGTCTGGGAGAGGAAGGAAGGCAGGGAAAACGGGGCTGTCAGGATTCAAAGCCGCGCCGCAGGCCCTGTGATGCTCATGTCCCCACCAGGTGTCATGCTTTGATGAGATTTGGCTTGGGGCCTAGCACCATCTTGGGTCCTTTTTCTTTAAAAAAAAAAAAAAAAAAAAAAAAAATTATTTGCTTTAAAGCTCCCTTGTGCAGAAATCTCTTTTCCCATCCCCTTGCTCCCGCCACTCTCCCTCCCTCGCTGCGCTGAGTTGCCTGGTCTCCTCTGCAGAGTGTGGCTCAACAGCCACCAGCTCCGCTCCCTCAAGATCATAGAGTCATAGAATTGTTTAGGTTGGTAAAGCCCTTTAAGCTCCCCCAGCCCAACCGTTCCCCTACCCCTGCCATCCCACCCCCAAACCCTGGCCCTAAGCCCCGCCTCTGCCCGGCTGTTAAATCCCCCCAGGGCTGGGGACTCGACCCCCTCCCTGGGCAGCCCCTTCCAGTGCCTGACAGCCCCAAGGGGAAGGAATTGTTCCCCATGCCCAACCTCACCCTGCCCTGGCACAACTTGAGGCCAAGATGTGACCCTTCAGAGATGCTTCCCACTGCATGCTTCCTCCATGACAAAGCAGTGCCTCCAGCCTGGCACAAGGGATGGGGAGGGGGCAAGACCCAGTGCTCTGACGGATCTGGGAGACCTGGTAAAACCCTGGCTTTGTTGAAAAAAACAAAGCTGGGCTTCAGGTTGCAGTGGTCACTGGTCCATCACACCTGCTAACTCCATGGTTTCCCCAGCTTGGCCATCATCTGTTTCTGCAGCAGAAAGGGACTCAGGTATGTGGTTCTTCAAGAGCCAGATGCTGGCTTGCAGCCCTCCAACTGGTTTCTCAGTGGTCAAGTCCCCACTCCTGGGGGGATTTAAAAGCCGTGCAGATGAGGTGCTTAGGGACAGGGTTTAGTGGTGGGATGGCAGGGTTAGGGGAATGGTTGAGCTTGATGATTTTCCAACCTAAACGCTTCTGATTCTCAGGCTACCTGGTGAATGGAGGCAGTGGGGTCTCCTTCCACCATCCCTGAAGGTCCAACATGGGGTTCTTCAGGCACGACACGTGCATCCACACAGGGATGCCAAAGTCAGCCCTTTTACCTCCCCACTTCCCCCTCCTCCATCTCCCACACAAACCAGCTCCCTGTGCCTTGGACAGATGCTAACCTGACCCACTGCTCAGACAGTATCATGGATACATCTCTCCTGCAATGACCCTGTCTCCTGACCCACAGGACCTCCAGCCTGGGACCTCCTCCCTGGTCCCATACCCCTCACTAAGCAACTACCTCATCCCTGGAGCAGCTCCCAACACACTTTCTCCTGCTGGGAAAGAGGAAACAAAGGTCTCTTCTGTCCTCCCCAACACCACACAACCTCCTTGCAGTTGTAGGTCCAAGTAGTAGGTTCAAGTCAAGAACACTTTGAAGACGGGGATGAAGAAAGTGGGGAAGGTGGCAAGACAGGGATCTCACATTCATATCTAACACAGCTCCTCATTCCAGACAGTCCACGGGAATTTATCTGGGAGAATGGAGTTAGTAACTGCCCCCCAAATCCACACCTTCTGGAGAGCCAGCCCCAAGATGTGTAGCCCGTGAAGGAGTTTGGTGTTGGCTGCAGACATCAGTCTGGACATGAGGACTTGCACATGGACCAGCCTGCAGAGAAGCCTGGGTTTGGGTCTCTCTCCAGAGTCTGTGCAGACGATGATGGGGTGAATATACTGAAAAACTCAGCAGGGCGGCGCTGTTGCCTTCCCACTTGGCAGGTAATGTGACAGCCCCGTTTGTCCTGGTGACAGACCAGAGCAAAGCCTCAGTCTCCAAGGAAAGCATCGCTGGCAAAGTAGATTTTCAGATACAGGTTTCCAAAGCTCAGTGGCAGTGCCGTGAACACTGAGAGGTTTGCAGGCAAGAAAACCTGCCCCTGACCTTCACTGTCAATGGAGGAAGAGGAAAGGGGAGCATCCATGGAGGTCCTCCCAACTCCATGTGCCCTGGGTGAGATCTGCACGCCCCGCGCAGCCCTTGCAGCTCCGGAGACATCTCCGTCCCACCAGCACCCCTGTGCTTCTGGATATAGCCACTAGAGGATGGCAATGTCCTAGGCCACACACCGCATGCTGGAAATCACCAAGATCCAGCTTTGGAAACCGGCTGCACGGGGGTTCCCATCGTCACTGAGGCCACCAAAACCACCCATCCCGCGTGACCCAAGTCCAAATCACAACCCGAAAATCCCCAGCCCTCCGCCCTGCTTCACATGCCAAGCAAAGGCAGCCCTTTTGGAGGCTGGTAATTGAGATTTTACAGGGGATCAGCCCATGCGTGCTCCCTGGTCCCCTCGGGACACGGGTGGGTGGGTGTTTTGCTGAGTTACCTGGTGCATTTCCAGATGTTACTGTGTGTCCCCCCCGCAGTTTTTGTGACATAGAATGGTCAGGGCCCCATCATCAGAGAGTCCCTGCCACCTCCGCAGTTTTCTTGCATCTGCCATCAGATGGTTTGACCAGAGCAATGTCCCTCTGGGGTCTCCGTGGGCCTGTGATTTCCAGCAGAAAGCAGGGAGCCTGACAAGCCAAGGAGATGGGGGAAGCCCAGGACCTCGACCTCAGCATCCCCCAGCATGCTTTGTAGGGGACTTTCACAGCCAATAATGTCTGGGAATGACAAATGCCAAAGTAAAAGCCTGACCATGCCAAAAAACATCCCTGGGCACAGCTTGAAGAAATATCCCTCCTCACGAGGAAGCATCTTAGACTGGATATAAGGAAGAAATTCTTTACAATGAGGGTGTTGAAACACTGGAACAGGTTGGCCAGAGAGCTGGTGGAGGCCCCATCCCTAGGAACATTCAAGACCAGGTTGGACGGGGCAACCTGATCTGGTTGGAGATGTCCCTGCTCCCTGCAGGGGGGTTGGACTGGGTGGCCTCTAGGGGTCCCTTGCAACCCAAAACATTCTATGATTCTATAAAAACCAAGCTGAGCTGCAGAATAAGGTGGGCTGTATCACCTCTGAACAAGGACTCGCTGGGGAATAAAACATCATGAGTTGTTTCAAAATAAGACCACAGGGAACCGACATCTCCTCTCCCCTGGGCTTGAATTCTGCCCAGTGTTACAAGGGTTCTGCTCTGAGCAGAGAAGAAAATGTTCAGCTCCTGGTGGGTTTGAGCAAAGCAACCAGGACAGCCCTCCTCAGGCATCGGGAAGAATTAATTATCTCAATATGCAAATAGACCTCAGCATACAAATAGATAAAATTTGCTCATGGCTGCCTTAAATAACATGTGTATTGGCAGCAACAATGACCTCTTCCTCCAGCTGGGGGACAGCTGTGGTTTCCCCTTCCCTCCCACTGAGAAGATAGATGACCTGGTCAGCCTGGTGGATCTGCTGGGCTGGCCCCAGTACATCACGATCTCCCATGGACTGGGGAGCCCAAAATGGGACTTGGTCTCCAGATGTGGTCTTGTGGTGGTCCCAGATCCTGCTCTGCAAGCACCAAGCCTGTCCCAGGATGTGGCATTTGCCTTTGATGAACTTCAGGAGGATCCCATTGGCCCCATTCTCCATCCCACTGAATGTGGTGTGACCCACGAAAGGCAAAGACACACCATTGGCTCTGGGAATCCCCGAGAAAAACCTCAGGAGGCTGGGAAAAAAATGAAAAAAAAAAAAAGAAAAAGGAATAAAGCTCCTCAAGTTCCACAGGGTGCCCCACGGATGTTGGGGACACATTGCTTTGGTCATCTGCACCAGCCGCTGGGTGCTTTTGGGGGTCAGAGGGGCATGGTGATACCTTGCCATTCCCAGGCTGTATCCCAGCCCTGGGGAGCAGCACAATATCCACCCGCAGCATCCCCGAAATACTTTCCTGCTGCTAATTAAAGCCTCTGACATCAGTGTTTTGATGTCAAGTGGTTACATAACACCTGGGGGTGTCCAGGGCTCCATGCTGCGTCAAGGGCAGGGATGGAAATAGATCCCCCAAATCCCGGCTCCCTGCTCCCCTCCTCCCTCCTCCCAGCCATGCCGGTGGCCTCCAGCCTGGCACAGACACAGGAGGGGTGGAGGGAGCTGCTGGCCCCAGGGGGAAGAAGTTGTCATCCTCCAAAAAAAGGAACAGGTGGTAGCAGAAGCAGCATGGATCAGCACTGCTGATCTCCCACCCTGTGGTGCCTTCTGAGGGGGACCTCAGCTCAATGTCCCCTGCACCCTCATGTGGACCATCTAACTGAGCATCTGGACCCCTTTTCTCTCCAGCAGGGATTTTCATGTGGTGGCTCAGCTTTCTCCACCCAAACGGAGTCATAAAAAGATACAGCGAGACCTGAGGTTCATCCAGCAAATTCCTTCCAGCGAGAAGAGTAGGTTTTCACAAGGGTTGAAGTTTCAGAGCTGGAGCCAAGTCCAGCTGAGTCAAAGCTCCTGACCGGCTTGCCAGCTGGATGCAATGCACCCCAGTTTTACGGGAAAGGCA
This sequence comes from Egretta garzetta, assembly GCF_000687185.1. Taxonomy (NCBI): domain Eukaryota; kingdom Metazoa; phylum Chordata; class Aves; order Pelecaniformes; family Ardeidae; genus Egretta; species Egretta garzetta. The sequence continues at coordinate 671,442 of NW_009259420.1, forward strand.
TCCAGCCAAGAGGCATATGAAGCATTGCCCAGGTCAAGTGCTCCTCACCCATGCACAAAACAGGGCATCGGCTACGTGAATGGAGGCAGGTGTCTCCTCTGCGGGACCAGCCTTCTCCATAGATCCTAAATAATCCCAAAGATGCTCAGCTTAAAAACTCCTGCTATGTCGCGCCAAAGCCCTTGGCTGGAAGGGCACTATGAGCTCTCCTGGCTCTCCCTGGGGCAGGTGGGACAGGCGGTGAAGAGCATCTTCTGGAGCCCCCCAAGGAGGGTGGCTCTGCTGCAGCACCCAGGTTCAAGATGGACTTTGGCCAAGTGCTGAGTGAGGTTCCCCAATGCAACTGCCCAATGCCAGCCTCAAAAGTCTGAGGACACCTTCTGAGTTTTCTGGGCCAACCCAGCGAGACAGACCTCTCCCAAGGCCTCAGGACAATTTTGTGTTGAGCTGCAGGTCTCCTAGCCCTGCTCTGCAGAGGGAATACTGCTATCCAGTTCAAGCCAAAGCTCTCACCTTGAATTCTCCAATTTTGGGGGAGTTACAGTACGTTTTCCAGGGCCTCCTCCTCTCTCCTCTCCATGGGATGGTGTCCCACACATTTCCCATGGGACCTGCTGATCTTTTCTCCCTCTATGCCCAAGGGTAATGTGAAAGACCATCGCTCAGTGCCCTGAGAAGGACATTACCAAGCTGGATGTCTCTGGGGAGAACAGGTCAACCCAGTGGGCTGTACCTCAGTTTCCCCAGCTATCAAAAGAGGATTAGTTCATTTCCAGGATGTCATTGAGGCTCAGAAATAAAAACCACCAGGGCAGGACCAAGCATCACACAGGCAACAGCTTATCTGGGCTGCACCCAGTGCCGCCCAGGAAGAGGAGATCCGGTAAAGCCTTGCCTCCCCACAATTAGCCCAGTGACGGGCAGGGGTGTCACAGGGGTGGACATGTGGCGCGCTGGGTTTCCCTATAGCCAGAAATTACTCTGATTGCTGAGCCCCAGTTCTTCCAGTCTCCCCATTCATCCAGAGGGTAAATGCCAGGGAGGGTTTATGGGGAGAGTCCCGGTGCCACACCTGCCCTACAAGACCTGCCACCCGCATGTCAAGGTGGGAGGAGAGGTCAATCCCTTTCCCGGCATGACTTCCATTTTGCAAAGCTCCTTCTGGGCTGGGATTTCTCCTGCTGGAGAGTTGTTTGCGGGAGGATTTCACAGCAGAGCAAACACCTTAAGCATGCCCCCCCCATCACCCTATCTATGAAGCCCTGAGCCCACCCGAGAGCAAGGAAATCTGCTTCAAGGGCTTTCATCCATGTTTTACACCTGGGGAAACTGAGGCACGGGGATGCAGCTTGGCCAGAGCTCTCCCAGCCGGCATTTCTCTGCAAGCATTGGAGGATTTCGGGGTGCGGTCAGGCTCTTGCGTTTCCTCTCCCCTTCTGGGCCCAGCCAGTGCAGAGCGAGGGATGCCGACCTCCCCATCCACTCCCTCCCTGCGCAACCGCCTTAATTACAGCTTCGGTGGGGGATCCCACCTCTGCCTCCTCCCCCACTGCTGTTTCTACCTGGGTCATTGCACGCTGATTTACCGCCGCTCGAGCAGCTTTAATCCCCGGCGAGGAGCTAACCTTCTCCTGTTACAGGGCCGGGATGGCTCAGGGGAGATCACTTGGGATCATTTCCCACGGCGTGGGGTAACGAGACATCTAAGGTTTCTCTCCCTGGGCTCACGTTGCAAACCCAGCTCAGCCACTTCCCACTGGCATCCTGCACTCAATCCAAAAAGTTCCCTATGTGACTGTGATGCCAACCTCCCCCCCCAAAAAAATCCCTTCCCCTCCACAACTGGCCAGGGCCAGGGAGGCTTTGCAGGAGCATCGTAGCTGTTGTCCGCAGGTGGCACGGGAAGTCCCTTCTCACCCTGGTTTGGTGCAAGGGGGTGATGACGGCGCTGGGAGCTGCGAACTCTCATCAGGGCATAAAGGCAGACCCAGAAGCTCAGCTCAGATGGTTGGGGTGACCATCTCACCATGCTGCTGCCACCATGTTTGCAGGCTGGTTTGGTGTCTAGGTCCAACGAGGAGGTTCAGCAAGAGAGAAACTGGTTAGAAATGACCCATGGGCAGGATTCGCTGTCCCAGCAAGTCCCCGGCCCCCTCCTCGCACACCGGGTAGGGAAGCAGCCGGAGCTGGAAGGCGCCCAGGGCAGGGACTGCGTCTTCCTATAAATGGAGGCAAAATTTCCTGTAAACACAAGGCAACAGCTCTGAGAAAGGCCAAGACACACAACCCCCAAAAAGCCCTTTGGAGAGGCGAGGGTTGGAGGAAGGATTAGAGAGGAGCCATTTCGAGTGGCCTCTGCTGAGGATGCATTCAGCTTTCACAGAATCACAGAATGGCAGGGGTTGGAAGGGACCTCGGAAGCTCACCCAGTGCCACCCCCCTGCTAAAGCAGGTTCTCCTAGAGCATGTTACACAGGACTTCATCCAGGCGGGGGTTGAATATCTCCAGAGAAGGAGACTCCACAGCCCCCCTGGGCAGCCTGTGCCAGGGCTTGGGCACCCTCAAAGTGAAGAAGTTTTTCCTCATATTCAACTAGTACCTCTTATGTTTCAGTTTTTGCCCATTGCCCCTTGTCCTGGTGCTGGGCACCACTGCAAAGAGTCTGGCTCCGTCCTTGTGACCCCCACCCTTGAGATATTTGTATGTGTTGATGAGGTCCCCTCTCAGTCTTCTCTTCTCCAGGCTGAACAAGCCCAGCTCC
>NW_009259420.1:674345-674708 GCF_000687185.1 Egretta garzetta
AGAGCTGCTTCCCAGCAGGTCAGCCCCCAGCCTGTACTGGTGCATGGGGTTCAACCTCCCCAGGGGCAGCACTTGACACTCGCCCTTGTTGAATTTTCCCTTCTCCCCGCTCTCCCGGCTCCATGGGAAGGCTTTGCTGGCTCCCTGCGCTTAGTGGCGTGCGATGCTATCGGGAGCCACAGGCTCTGCCTGTACTTGCAGGAGGTAAATCTGCATTCAGTACGAAGGGTGGGGACTTTCCTGGCTCCCGACTCGAAGGCAACCTCAGAGGAGCAGCATCTGCCTCTCACCAGCGCACAGCAAGAGCGGGTGCTTGACGGCCACTTGGCCGGGTTTTGTCAGATGTGGAAGGGGGAAGTTAAA
>NW_009259420.1:674804-680532 GCF_000687185.1 Egretta garzetta
TTTTTTAAAATTTAATTCAGGATAGAAATGCCAATTTGCTCTCCACACGCGTTTGCTACCTAAGGCTCGCTCCGCGCAGGAGCCGCTCTTCACATGGAGCACGGGGGTCACCAAAAGAGTGTGTTGGGTTCCAGATTCAGTGTCCTCAGCTCCAAAAGCCTTAAGTGATCTGAAGAGCTCTGGTCATCTCACCTGCTGGATGTTGCAGCCGTGGCCGTCCACACCCAGAGAGCTTTGATGTTGCCCATCACACAAATTCTCCTCTGATTCCTCCCAAATGCTGCCATCTCTTGCATGTGGCAGCATCCCCATGTCCTGGTGACCTTCCATGGTACAGAGGACATCCCGCAGCCCTTCTTGCCTGCATCCTAACTTATTTTTGATGCTACAAGCCAGGTAGCACCCCACCACCTCCATGCACAAGTGCATCTCCTCTGATTTTCACCTGCTGGGAAATTGCCCCCCATGTAAAAGTTGTCCCCGGATTTACCCAGGAGCCCCTCTCCCTACGGATTCTCCTGCAAGGGTTTTTTCCCAGCCTAATTTTAAAGCAATTGGAGCTCATCAAGTGTGGGTCCAAACTGAAGCACCACGGCAAGGACCTGAGGAAGGGACAGTATTTAATAAAGATGCCTTGGACTCTCTGTTCCTCTCCTCCTGCTTTGATTGCAACATCCCTATTTCTACCCCCCCCCCCCCAAAAAAAAAAAAATCCAAAAGGCAAATTGCCCTCAAAAGCCCCGGGGAGGTGATAAATGTTGGTCCCTCACTCCACCTTACAGCTAAATGAATATGTTAGAGGGAAGCAGCCGCTCCCGGTAAGGTGGGAATGATCTTCTCTTTCCAGCACAGCTGCTCGGGAGGCTGTGAAATCCCTGAACCCGCCGAGCCTCGGGGGGCTGCTGGCGAGACGGAGCAGGCGTCAGACCACGGGAGTTGTGACCTCCAGCTCTTACATTGCCTGGTGACCGAGTGCGCCCCAAAAATCTGCCTGGGCTGGATCCGGTCTTCAAACCCCAAACACTCCTGGATGGGATGCACCTATTGCAAAATCCCTCCTGCAGCCCTGGCAGAGCTTCGGGGTGAGACGGAGGGGAGGGGCGGGGGGGTGCACGCGGGACCGTCTGGGTCTGCAAAGGGCAGCTTGGACCCGTTCCTAGCTTGGAGCATTCCTGTCTCTTTATGGCTGATGTTCTCCAGATGTTTTGTATTGCAGCCTCATGTGGAAACCCACTGGCCCCGGGGCTGGATCCTGCTCAGCCCTCCACGTTAGACCCGGCGGAGAGGAGGAGGAGGAGGAGGAGGAGAAGGGTAATTACATCACTGTACGCGCGGCATTTATTATATTTAAAGCGTATTTAAAGCAACCCTGGGGCTGAACCACGGCTGCACGGAACTCCCTGCTCCGGTGCTGGCTCGCTCTTTTGAACTCTTTTTTCCCAAGGAAACACCGCGCGTGCGATTCCCCCCCCACCTCCACCAGTCCATCAAGTGCTGTTAAACAGAAAGATACGGATACAACCTCTGGCTCAGGAAGTCCCGAAGCAGCAAATTGCCGGAAACTGAGCGAATATAATATGGAAAGCATTACCCTGGCTTGGCCCTCGCCTTGCATTCCTCCGGAGCAGTTCCCCTTGGTCCCGGCCAGCGGACGGATACAAGCAGGGCCCGGGGCTGCGAGCCAGGAGGATCCCTCACCCCACCTCGCGTGCGTGTCCCTTGCCTGTATCCCCCTGTTTCGGGGGATCTTGTTGAACAAGCGGAGGTTGTAACCAAAGATTCGGATGGTTTCGTTCTCTGCCTGTGTCTAAGAATGGGATGCCGTGCTTGGCGTACTCCTAAGGAAATAGAGGGAATTTGCTTCCCCTCCTTCAGCTCTGGTTTGTAGGCAATGAGCGTGGCAGTTCTCAGTTTTGTCCCTATTGGCAAAAGTCCCATCCCCGACAGGGACATGGTGGGTCCCCAGCCACGGGACAAGGCTGTGGTGGCCCTGGCAGCAGTGACACAGCAGAGCACCACGTTTTCTGCGCATTAGTCACTGTGCAGCCCATGCACTTGCCGTCTCAGACAAACCAGTTTGGCCTCCATGTAGGGAACTTTCTCATTTCCTATTTATAGATTAGTTTTCTTTTCTTTCCAAAAACATCCCCCCCCCCCCCCCCCCCCCCTCCCCCCTCCCTTTCATCCCTCTGCGGTCCAGGCTTTGCTTTGCCCATCCGTCCTTGCACCGGTGCTGGATCCTGCACAGGACAAGGACACTCAGACTCCATGAGGGTCTTTTTCCCAGGGTGGGAGGGGAGGGCACAGAGCCCCATGGTGTTACTGGGGTGAGGGAGGGTCTGGCTGCCTGATGGGAATGCCCGAGTGCTTCCTGGCATCTCAGGAAACCACCTGCATCCACCAGCAAATGGTTCCTGCTCCGGAAGAGGGCACTTGAAAAATTTTCCTGACCTCAGTGGTAGGAAAACACTCGTGGCAATCAGCTCTCCATCCTGACCGGGCTGAGCCCAGCTCCCGTGCCAGACATCCCGAACTCCAGGGACAGGGCACTCCAGGCTCCGAGCCCTGCAGCCATGACTCCCCCAGCTGAAGCTTTCAGCATTGCCCAGCGATGTCCAGGTTGGTTATTTTTCCCTGGCACGTTTTTGGCACGGTCTGGGGCAGAGCAAGGGGATGAGGCTGCACTGTGTCACATCCAAGCACCTGAAAACGGGCACCAAGCCCATTTACTTCCCAGCACGGATGCGAGCAGCGATGGCTCAAATTCCCCTTCCCTATTTGGACTGGCAGGATCCTGCTCTGCAGCTGAGCCCCATGGCACGTCCATGGAGAGGAAGAGCCGCGGGGTTCGGGTTGCCACCCAGGAGCAATACCTGCTCCGCTCGTTAAGCTGGATGTGGTGCTCGGAGCGAGATCGCCTCGGATGGGTGCAAGGACCAAGGAGGTGGGTCACCCTTGGGCGAGCCCTGCAAAAGCAGCATTGTTCCTTGACTCACAAAAGCCATTCGTGAGTCAAAGCTCCCAGGTAATTGCGCCCTGTGACAAGGAAGAGGAAGAGTCTGCCCTGCTCCACCCCACTCCACATCAGTCTGGCAAGGGGCAAAACCAAAGTCCTTCTGATGCCGTGAAAGGGGTGGGGAAGAGGCCTGAGAAAGCAATCCTGCATGTTGAGCGTGGCCAATGCCTCTGCTAGCAGCTGAACCACGCTGCTGCAGCAGGGATGGAGGGAGGGAGACCCCCCCATCCTGCTTCGGAGGCAGAGATGGGACAGGCATACTCTGCACATGCCTGATGTTCACCAACAAGTGTCCTTTGCTGGCCATGCTCCCTCTCGGATCGGCCGGCAAGGCCACCGCATAGACCTCAAGTGAAAGGAAGGAGAAGGGGAGACAAGGAACGGGGAGACCCAGCAGTCATGATGGATGAAGAAGGAAAATAAGGGGCAGAATGAGGGGGATCATTTCCAGCGAAGGAGCTGGAGGAAGACAGTTGGACCATGTTCAGGATCTGACAGCAATACACCATGGGTGCTGGGACCAGGGAAGGGGATGGTCTGCAGGAGCCCATCCCTTCCTCTGCCCACCAGGTCTCCCATCTCCAACAGCTGTATGGTTGGCTTGCCCAGCCTGGTGAGGCTGAAGGTCCCCTTGACCAGTAGAAACACCATATGGGGATAGACAGTCCAGGTGGGCTGTTTTGATGTCCTCTCTACTGCTGACACATGCCAAGATGACCAAAGCCCGTTTCTGCTGGCAGAATTGAGCTCACACCACATCTTCTGCCGCTGGCAGATGGACTGAGGGCTGAGATTTTGGCAGCATAGACCTCACCCAGTAACATGGCTCAGGAAAAAGCCTGAGGGAAGCAGCCAGAGGGTCAGTCTCAGTGATGAGAAGGGAAGGTCAAACAAGACTTCTGCTGTGAGACCCACCAACGCCTTCTTCTGCCTTATTTCATCGAGGCTTCAGCCAAGGATCAGCCCTTGACAAGCCCTGTAAATCCCTGCTGCGGCCGGGGAGGGCTCTGGGGAGGGGCTGCACGTCACTGGGCAGCGATAGCACTATGGATCTACACTTCCCACCATCTCCTCCATGATGGCAGTCAGAGGGTGTTTCTCCCCACAGCCACTTCATTAATTTTCATCCAAACGGGGAAAACTACACCCAAGCCCTGCTGAGGTTGGTGTTCTCCTGCCTGCTGGACAAATTTGGGGTTTTCTATTCAAATGAGGGCCCTTAAGCAGTGACAAGTTGGGTATCAGCATTTGCTTTCAGAGGGCCTGAGAGCACCAAAAGTGCAGGTACCTCATTGGGTTCGCCCAGCTCACTTCTCCATTGGGACCATGCTGGGTCCAACCTGCTCATGGAGCAGACCTTGGCTTTCCTTGGCTTGCATGGGTGGATGGAGGTCTAACTCACCAGAGGGAATCCAAAACTCTGCCACCACCCACAAGCAAGGCTGAAGTGCCACCAGAAAAGAGACTGTCCCTGTCCCACAGCCCAGTTGTGTTCCCCCCCAAGGCAACATCAGAGGTGCTGACAGGCTGCAGGAGATGGCAAGCCACCACTCCAAACAGCCTCCACCCATTTCACAGGCACATGGAGGTCCCATCCCTGGGCTCGTCACCCCATTTGTCTGGGGATGACAACAGATCTGCTGCAGCATTCGTGGTCCAGCATCACCTGAGCTGAGGACTGGGCTAGGAGGACAGCTTTGCAGCTGGCTTCGCTCATGTGCCATGAGAAGAGCTTCCCAAAACCGAACTGCCCCTATAACAAGTCCTCAACCCCTCTGCTTCCTCCCCAAAATCAGAATAAAGATTTCAGGCTGTCTCTCCAGGCTGGATTGGTGCAGAGGAGCATCATGCGGATCGTAAGAGGAGCAGGAGATCCCTCGCCAGGAGAAGGCAGCCTCTGCTCCATCTGCTTTATGCATTTTGCCAGTGAGGGCCACGCTTGGGCAGTGCAGAGCAGCTTTCCGATGGGATGGAAGGAGGTGGTGGAGGTCCACCAGCTGGCCTGCGAGCCCTCCTCCGGCTGGGAGGTGGTTATCACAGAGCAGAAACATCCCCGAGAGGAATGAGAGGAGGAAGGGGACTTCTTCCACCTTCCCAACAAGACAGACCCACCCTCCCTTATCACCCCATCTCTCTGCCGTAAGGTCCGGGCACACAGCCACGCTGGATCTCAGCTACCTTCACTCATCCGGTAGGAAAAACTGGATCTTCTCATACATAAAGCGGGGTGTTATTAGCAGGAGTGCACGGAGCGGGGAGAAAGTGAGCAGCGTGGTTTCCTCCATAGCCAGGGCGGGTGAATCAGAGCTCGGAGACACGTCCCTGCTCCCCCTGATGAGCCAGTTTTGGGATCCCCCGTCCTGCAAGCCTCACGCCACCAGCCCGCAGGCAGGACGCTGCTCATCTGATCCTTCCCCTTCCACCAAGGCGACTTTCTCAGCCACGTCCCCACGGAGGCAGCAGCGCTTCCCAGAGGGGAAACAGAGGCAGGGAAGACGGTACCTCCCCGGGAGCCATTTGCTAAAACCAGCAGCAGAGCCTGGGTGCAGGGCGGTGTCCGGGAGCCCTATGTCGGCACTGGCAGTGCCAGTGGCCACCCTGCCGTCCCGGCCACCCTACCTTATCATAGAATCATAGAATCATAGAATCATAGAATGTTTTGGGTTGGAAGGGACCCCTAGAGGTCACCCAGCCCAACCCCCCTGCAGGGAG
>NW_009259420.1:680813-683261 GCF_000687185.1 Egretta garzetta
TTCCTGGTGCTGAGGGCTCCCGAGCTGGACGCAGGGCTCCAGGGGAGGTCTCCCCAGAGCAGAGCAGAGGGGCACAATCCCCTCCCTCGACACTGGCCACGATTCTCTTGATGCAGCCCAGGGTAGGGTTGGCTTCTGGGCTGCCAGCGCCCATGGCCGGCTCATGGCCAGCTTGCAGGGAGCTGATGTCCAGAGGCAGAAGGTTCCTGCCTGCGGGGAGGGTTTGGGGTTTTTCTTCTCTTTTCCAGGGAATTTCTCCCTCTGGTGAAACGCCACAGCCTGGTTCCCACCTGCGCCCCAAACTCCTTCATGCCTGCGTCTGACACCTCCTTTGGGTGGATGTCATCTCCTCCCAGCTCAGGAAATCTGGAGAAGGAGGTGGCATTTAAGGAGCCATGCACCGAGCATGCCAGTCCTCAGCTCCCTGGTGGTCAGAGTGAACTGAAGCCCCGTTCTCCCCGGCTCAGACCCCCTCCCCAGCCATCAGTCCTCGCAGACCTCCCAGGGACACCCTGCTCCTCGGACTGCGGTGACAACAAGTGGGGCCATGCCGCAGGGCTGGCCCAGATCCATGGAAAGCCCATGCTCACATGCCACCCAGCTGGCAGCATCCTCTGCCCAAGCCCCGCTGGCAAATTTGGGCTGGACCATTTTTCCCCCTCCAGCCCCTGGTGCGTAGCCCGGTGAGGCACCAGAGCCAGGAGACCTCCCTGTGGCTTGGGCTGACGCCGCTGCCCCGCTGAAGAACAACGATTTGGGCATATGGCCCAAACTCTCTCTCCCCCTTGAATTAGGGGTAGGAGAGGAGGCGGCGTGAACAGCAGCAGCACGGCGCTCGCCTTTACGCGTTATCACAGCCTGCCACGTCCTACCACCGCCCGGGCCAGGAATGGGGGAGGTTTCCATCCATTTATGTCCCCCAAAAGAGAGGTTTCCATCCATTTGTGTCCCTCAAAAGAGAGGTTGCCATCCATTTATATGCCCCAAAAGAGAGGTTTCATTCCGGGATGTGCCGAGGACCAAGGCTGCGTGCGCAGCCCACGTTGCTCCTCTCCCTCCACCAGCCGTGGCTCCCGGCTTCGCCCCAGGGTGCTGAGGGCCAGCCAGCATGGGAGGAATGGGAGAACCTGATCTCCGAGCACATTTGCTTCCCAAATTCATCCTGCTGGCTGCCGGCGGGAGGGTCCCGCGGGGCCCTGGCTCTGCAGCCTCTACCTCGACGGCAGGAGTCCCCGCTAAAGGCAGCGCCAGCGAGTTCAGGCACATCCCTCCTGTGCGATGCGGGGATTCCCACAGCGGGAACAAGGCTTCAATCAGTGAAAACAGAATCATAGAATCAGAATGTTTTGGGTTGGAAGGGACCCCTGGAGGTCACCCAGCCCAACCCCCCTGCAGGGAGCAGGGACATCTCCAACCAGATCAGGTTGCTCAGAGCCCCATCCAACCTGGTCTTGAATGTTCCCAGGGATGGGGCCTCCACCCCCTCTCTGGGCAACCCCTGCCAGGGTTTCCACCACCCTCATTGGAAAGAATTTCTTCCTTAGATCCAGTCTAAACATCCAGCAAACAGGTTCCTCATCTCATTGTCCAGGCATCCCGAGGTCAGGGCCAGCATCATCTTCAAAGCCGCCACAAGTCATCGTAGAATCATAGAATGTTTTGGGTTGGAAGGGACCCCTAGACGTCACCCAGTCCAACCCCCAAGTCCTCCCACGGCACCGAGTTTGGGCATCCAGTGCTCATGCCACTGCCTTCCTCCGCTGACAGAGGAGACGAATCCCAAACTGGGATTGGTTTTTGCTCTTGTAGCGCCTGGGGACCCTGGTGTCTCCGTCCCCTGCCGAGCCCGGAGCGAGGTGAGGCAGGACGGCAGTGCCAGGCCCCACCACAGGAGAAGTTTCCCACCGCCACGTCCACCTCCCAGTGCGTGGGGCCAGGGGATGGAAGTGCCACAGAAGAACCGCACCCCCAGGTCTCTCGTTACAGGCTCCCCGCCAATTACAGCCCCGCCCCCCCCCCCCCGCTAATGAAATTGCCTTATTGTGGTGGTTTGACCCTAGCTGGATGCCAGGAGCCCACCAAAGCTACTCTATCACTCCACTCTAACTGGACAGAGGAGAGAAAAGTAAATCAAAAGGCTCGTGGGTTGAGATAAGGACAGGGAGAGATCATTTATCAGTTACCATTACGGGCAAAACAGACTCAACTTGAAAAAAAAATTCATTTATTATCAATCAAAATCAGAGAAGGAGAGGAGACAAACTGCTAGATCTTAAAACCCTTCCCCCCACCCCTCCCTTCTTTCTGGGCTCAGCTTCACTCCCAGTTTCTCTGCCTACTCCCCCCAGCAGCACAGGGGGATGGGAATGGGGGTTGAGGTCAGTTCATCACACGTTGTCTCTGCCGCTTCTTCATCCTAGGGAGAGGACTCTTCCCCTGCTCCAGCGT
>NW_009259420.1:684307-685067 GCF_000687185.1 Egretta garzetta
GTGGGATGGCAGGGTTAGGTTAAAGGTTGGACTCGATGATCTTAAAGGGCTTTTCCAACCAAAGTGATTCTATGATTCTATGCTGAGCCCCCACTGCCGAGGCACCAGCTGGTCGCTCTCCTGCCCGCCCAGTTCATCTCCAAAGGGTGGGAAAACGCGTTGTCCTTGGGACAAGAGCTCGCCCCGATGAGGTGACATCCCGGCACCAGGGGGTGAGGTCATTTCTCTCGCAAGTGGTGCCGAGTCCCTGGGGACAGGGACAGGGAGGGGGACACGGATGGGTCCTTCTCCCCCCTGCAGCCAGCTGGGTGTGGGTGCTGGCGGAGCCGACCAGAGCAGGACAAAGCCCGCTCGCACACCCCTGCCTGGTGCCACCTCCCGTCCCCTCTGTGCCACCCCATCCCCACCGCCACCCTCCCCGCGTCATCATGTTGGTCACCACCATCACCCCGTCCCTGCTGCCGTGCCCTGTGTCTGTTGTCACCCACTGCCACCTCATGTATCCAGCATCACCTCCTGTCCCCACACCATCTCCCTGTCCCCGTTGGCCAGTGGTGGACACGGGGAAAACTTCTGGCAGCTTCTCACAACAGCCACCCCTGTAGCCCCCCCACTACCAAGACCTTGCCACAGAAACCCAATACAGTCCTCCTGGCCGGGAAAGCAGAAGGAAGGGAAGACTCCGCAGGTGTTGATAACACCCTCGGGACGCCCTCGAGTGCCTCAAGCCGCGCGAGGAGCCCTGATGAGGTTGAGAGGA
>NW_009259420.1:686908-693905 GCF_000687185.1 Egretta garzetta
TTGGGCAGGGCCCTTCCTCCGGCCCCCCGGTGGGGCAGGGCCCCTCCCTGTGCGCTGCTCTGTGGGGCAGGGTCCCTCCTCCGGGCCCCCTGTGGGGCAGGGTCCCTCCTCCGGGCCCCCTGTGGGGCAGGGTCCCTCCTCCGGGCCCCCTGTGGGGCAGGGTCCCTCCTCCGGGCCCCCTGTGGGGCAGGGTCCCTCCTCCGGGCCCCCTGTGGGGCAGGGTCCCCTCCCTATGCGCTTGTCCTGTGGGGCAGGGTCCCTTCTCCAGCACCTCTGTGGGGCAGGGCCCCTCCCTGTACGCTTCGCTATGGGGCAGGGTCCCTCCTCCGGGCCCCCTGTGGGGCCGGGCCCCCTCCCTATGCGCTGTTCTGTGGGGCAGGGTCCCTCCTCCGGGCCCCCTGTGGGGCAGGGCCCCCTCCCTATGTGCTGTTCTGTGGGGCAGGGCCCCTTCTCCCCGTGCACCGCTCTGTGGGGCAGAGCCCCTCTTCCAGCACCCCTGTGGGGCAGGGGCACCCCCTCCCCAGCAGCAGCCGAAACCCCCGCAGGGCAGTTCCGCCTCAGGGTGACAGGGTTGTGCTTTTGGGGTGGCTTGCAGCACTATGAGGGTGTCACAAGGTCCCCACAGGGGACTCATGAAGTCCCTGCTTGGGGGGCAGAGGGGGCAGCCCAGAGGAGGGGGCAGCAGAGGCTGGACTGTGGTCTGGGACCGCATCGTCCAGGAGTGACAGAGGAGGGGGCTGGGGTGGTGCCAAGGGACGGGGAACATGTCCCCATCCCACCCGGACCCGCTTTACAAGGTCCCCCTTGCTCCTGGGGGTCCCACCTCACGCATGGCTCAGGTCCCCAGATCACCCCGTTCCCAGTAGCCACTGGTTTGGATGCAGGCACGTCCCCTTGCTTTCCTGGGGCCGAGACAGGACGCTGCGGGTTTATTTAGCTTAAAAAAAACCACCCAGAAGTGGGAAAAGCTGCTTTTTGGAGTTAAACGGGGTGGCTGTTCCTGCCGTACAGGCACGTATGGAGCCCTCCCAGCATCTGCTGGCTCGCCCGCTTTGGCAGGGGACAGGCACAGGTCCCATGGGACTGAAAACTGATGGGTAAAAATGCACCTCCTGGGGTTTGGGGTTTTTTTCTCTTTAGTTTAGCCTGTCTTTGTTTTAGCCCGGGTATGCAGAGGAAAGCATTTCAGTGGGTCCCACCGCCCCGCGCACCTACGACCGGTGCCGGATCCTTCAGATGTGCCAGCGTGTGTGTCTGGGCGTTATTTCCCCCCTCCCTTGCACACCTTTGGCAGGAGGTTTGGATGACATCTTGCTCTGGCACGCTCCTCGCCTTTGATCTTGAGTTTCCTGCCGTGTATAACGTGTTCGGCAACACGCGAACCTGGCTCCGCGGCTGCTGGGGAGGGCGATGCGGGTGCCTCCTCACCCCGGTTTTCCCCGGCCACCTCCTGCCGACAGCTCCTGGCTTTCCTTTGTCTCGGCTGCTGCCAGGACAGGCTCTCGCAGCCGGAGGATGCTCTGAACAGAGCACAGACAAGCACAAAAAAACCCCCCCGTGCCTTTGTTTCCAGCCATTCGCAGGCTCAGCTGATTTTATGCGGCGTTCGGTGTGCCCAGGCAGATAAACTGACTACTCGCATCTCTCTTTTTTTTTTTTTTTTAAATTATTTATTTTTTTTTCTGGGTTATTTGGGGTGATTTAGTTTGCAGGGAACGTATCCCTGCTGGCTGTGCCGGAGGGATGCGGCAGCTTCCTAGAAACAGGGTGAATTAGCCAGAAGCATAACTGGAGCATCTTGTCCTCTTGTGTCCTCCTCCTGTCTCCTTGGGCGACCAAGGCCACAAGCTCTTGGTGCCGCATGCTAAAATCCAGGTTCACCAACCCTTCCCCTTGCTTGTAGGAGGAGAAGTTCAACCCGGGTTTGCATGACCCGCTGCCGACAGCAGCTTTGGGGCCGGTGAGGATGGAGGAAGGTGAACAAAACCCAGGTCCAGGCTCAGACCTGACTGCCTCAGTGGCTGAAACTAGCCCTTTTATGCTTGGCTTGCGAGAAAGCAAAATGCAAGTTTTAATATTATCAGTATTTTTTAGACTCCCATTGTTGTTTCAATTCCCATGGGTGGTCGGTTTGATAGCGAGACTGTATCCTGAATTCATATTAATGCTTCTTTTTTCTGACGGGTGTAAACAGAGCTACCTTCAGCGTGTCAAACAGCCCCTGAGTAAATCAGGTTATTTGCTCTATTACTTTATTCATACAGGTTAGATGCTCCAGCTGATGCATCTAGAGTGCTGTGCCATCTGGAGCAAAAATTAAATACAAATTTGGCCCCCAGCCCGGAAAAAATAACAAGCCTTTGCCTCCAATAACTGGCGGTGGAAGAATATAGCCCCTGACAGAAGAAATGCTTGGGGGCAATGTGGAAGGGACCCAAAATGCACTAATTGAGGTATTTAAAAAAGAAAAAAAATAAGGAAGGAAAAGAAATCCTTCCAGCCCTGCTTGCCGAAAGCAGCCAGGAGGGTTGGTGTGATCCAGTTACCTAGTTGTGGGCCTAAAGCCCACAGGTGAAGGTCCTGATCCTGAACAGATGGTGGAGATGCTGGAGGTGAGGGTGGTGACGACCTCCTGGGTCTCCTGGTCTTGCTGTCAAAGGGAAATGCCCTCCACAACCTCCTGAAGCTCCACCTGACCACCCTCTTGGCTCAGGTCTTGTTATTTTTTTCCCTGCTCAGCCTGGTAAAAGTTTATGCCAAGGCTGGCCCACTGGCTTGAACCTTCCTTCTCATCCCCAGCTGGGTTTGGACACTCAAGGTCTGCTCATTGGGTCACTGGTGGTGGTGTTTAGTCTGAGGCTGTCTCAGATCTGGGCGGGGGCAAGCTGTGGAGGTGGGTAAGCCCTGGTGGCACCTCTTGCTTGTACAGCCTGGCCTCCGAGCCCAGCTGGAGAAACCTGTTGTAATGGACTGGCTCTGAAGGACACTTGGTCAATGTGTTGTAGATGTTGTGGGATGTATTTGACCTTCAACTAAGCAGGAGCATATGTGCAAATGGGAAATGAGATGATGACCACTGGTCACTACCGCTGTTCTTGGCCACAGGGTGGTCCTGGCCATGCCCTGGGGGAGAGGTGGGTGATAGGGAGGAAGAGGTTGAGGGTTACATGTTGAGGAAGCAGCAGGGCTGCTCCAGACTGCGAGACTGAACCGAGCCTGGAGGTTTTACCCAAGAAAGTCTGATTTCCAGCTGATCTCCCAGAGGCCTAAGTGATGCATGGGAAGATATGAGGACACCCAGCTCTTGCTAGGAGGGCTTTCAAGCTCATGGATCACCTCTCCACATGTTCATCCCTCCCAACAGCCCGGCCATCATCTCCACGTTGGCCATATGGCAGAAGGTGCGTTGCAAGTGATTAGCTCGTAGCCATAAAACATCATCTGGGTGTTGGAAAGGTGGAGAGAGGCACGGCTGGGTGCGCTCATCTCCTCCTGTTCCCACCACTGCGTCTTGAAACGTTTCTGCAATGGGATGGCAGGGCTTTGGTACAGCTGAGACAAGGTCCTCTCCCACTGGGTCAGATTCTTGCTGTCTCACATGAGTACGTAGTAAACCCAGGCAGCCCCATCCCTCAGGCTGGTGTAGGAGGTACAGATGCTTCTGGTGGTCTTCAACCACCTTGGAACCATCGATGTCAAAGCCTGGAGGGTGTTTTGGGGGGTTTGAAGCTTCCCCTGGTCTTTGGGCTGTCAGTCTCAGCTGTGGTTGGTGTTGCTTGAGTTCAGTTCCTGTTTATTTTTGTTTCCTGCAATCGTTCATCATAAAGCTGAGTCTTGTTGACATAAGATAATGTCTACCTTGTGTAGACTTCCCTCCCCTTTCCCTTCATAGCGACGGTTTCCCTGAAGCCACTCAGACTTTACGTCGGGAGCGGCTGCCCTGCCCGCCCCCCCACGCTGACTCACTGACAGTGCTTTAAAATGACTTCAGCGATGATGTGATATGGGGCTTATCTGCAAGAGAGGTCAGCCGTCGCCTGGCCCCGGTGGTGCCTCTTGCTTGGTTGAGAAATGGAGGTGATCCCATCAAAAACACGCTTGAGGAGAGGATAGAAAAGCTCCACAGTTTCACCATGGTGGCGGGCAGAGGTAGTTTGCTTCCTGACCCGAGGAATGGGAAAACCTTGGCATCTTCTCTGTGGGGCATGGTGGGTTGGAGTGGTACCTGGTTCCCCCAATCCCGGGATGCAGTGGTACCCGAGTGTTCGCTGGGGACGGAGCTGCATTGTTTTGGGATGCTTTTCTCTCCCTGGAGCAATGACAGGGGCCATCCATGTCGTTTTTTCTACCTGTATGGCACATCTAATTTCCATCAAAGGAAAAAAAAAAGAAACCTAAACGGTTCATCAACCACATGCCAAGGGCTCCTGTGTCCTGTTAATGAGCTGATTATGGTGCCAGGGGGATGTCGATGGCAGGAAAGAGCAGCCATCCAAAGCACCTCCAAAGGATGCCAGCAGTAGCATCGGTGGCGAGGATGGAGCAGCTGTGAAGCCTCCAAGGTAGGGATGAGCGGTGGCGGGAGAGGAGAAGACATGCGTAGGGAGGATGGGCAACCTCGCTGCTCCGAGGGAAGGAAGAAGCCTCAAATGCCGATGCGTGGATGGGCGGTGGGAGCCTGGTGCCAGAGCCCACGGACCAAATTAGCTGCGAGCAGCTGCCTCGGCATAGCCAAAGTCTGCGAGGTCTCAGGTTGCTCATACGCCGGAGCTAAAACTAGATCAGCCTTCGGAAAAAGTGGGCGAGATGCCGAGAAGCAGGAGGAGGAGCGAGGACCGGGCTGCGGGAAGGCCAGGCAGGGAAGTTCTTCCACCAGTTGCTCTTTCTGCTCCAGCTCTGGAGACTGCGAATGTGAGAAGCAAGCAGGAGTAACTTCTCCTGGTTTATTTATTTATTTTTTTTTATCCCCGTGGAGGATTAGCCTGGCCGCTAATACAGTTTTTAACTCGCAAAGCGCCTTAGAGGAAACCACGCCAGGAGTGCGTGCTCGCAAGAGAGAAACTGAAAGCACCGAGCGGGGACAGCAGCCGCCCTCCGGATTTCAGCCATCAGCCGTCCCGGGACCGTTCTCGCTCTCCCTGTCTGCAAAAAGCAGCAAATTTCCTGGCATCTTGGCTTGGAGGAATTATTTAGGGGAAATATAAGAGCTCCGGGGCCGTGAATATTCCCGTCCTGGGAATCCACAAGCGTGGAGGCAGGAGGTTTCGGCTCTTCGGTCGGACCGTTTGAAGGCAGGAGGAGCCAGCCCAGCAGGTAAGAAAATGGGTGAAACCAAATTACTCGTCGGAATCAGGTGGGAGGGAGCACAGTCTCCCATCTGACGGCTTCCAACTAAATTAAATTAATCTGAGCGTCACATATCCCCCGCCTGCCCCGACCAGGCTCTTCGTGCTTGCAGCCTGCGCGAAGTTAAATTGCCGGCGTGCCGTAAGGATCGAATTAAACTTCTCTCCGTGCAGAGCTTTGTCGCGAGCAAGCAACTATTCCACAGTGCTTTAAAGACTCTCATTTTTCTATTGTTCTGTATAAAAACCCGTCACCAGGCTGGGCTTCCCCCGGAGCGGTTTCCTGGCTCGTTAGTTATTAACGCAGCTGCGGCGCGAGGTTGTTTATTTTATTTATTTATTTTTTTTTTCTTTTTATCTGAGAAGTGCCAGATTAAGCAACCCCCCCCACGTTGTGCTGAGCATCATTCAGGGGCGGCGCTTTGGGAGTAAAAGCAGGAAAAATGGGATTGTTTCCTCGGCTGCGGCTTTGCCTGGGAGATGCTGAGTTGCCTCGTGCTCCAGACCGCCCCCGGGGCTTCCCCCTTGCATCTTTTCTCCTTGCGTCTCCTGCAGCGTCTTTTTCTCTCTCCTCGCATCCCCTGCAGCGTCCCAGGGTGGTGATGGCGAAGGGGTGGGATGTGTGGCAGCTGGGGGAGAGGGATGGGGCTGGAGACGAGCCCGGTGTCGGGTGATTTATTCCAGCCCGGAGGAGCCTTGGGTGCTAAAGCTGGGAGCGGGAGCTTTGCAGGGAGTTAGGAGTTGGGCTGTGTGGGGATGGCGAGTGTTTCCCCAAAGTCGAGAGCGTGGTTTTCTGTGCTTAAAGAGGAGGAAAAAAAAAAATAATATGGTACCCCATTAAAATGGGCTTCTGCTGCTGGCCCATCTCCAAAAGGAGCGTTTTTAAGACAAGCCCTGATGAGACTGAGTCCTGGTTTAAACTGAGGTTGAAACTTAAATCTTTGTAGGTTTCTTTTTCGGATGGAATTTAAAAGTAGTAAGCACTAGCAAAAGTTTTCTTTCTTTTCTTTTCAAACAAAAGTGGCTTTTCCTCACCAAAGGATCACCTAAATCCATTCTGCCTGAAGCCTCCTGTAGGTTTGGATTTATTTTGGCTATTAACATTTCTCTTAAGAGCTAGAACGTCCAACTTAGGAGCCAACCTTTCCGAAGGGGGTGGCTGTGCTTGGTATGAAAAAACAGGTTGCGCGTTGCCTACTTCATCTTCTAAATCAAATAATTTATTCTTTAATATTATGAATTATTCCTTGAAAGCATGGCAGCAGGTGCCGGGCTGTTTACATGAGGATGCTGCATGATGCTGCGGTGGGATGCTTGCCCGGGGTGGGATCCCACCTTTCAGGGGTAGCCGGGTGAGCTGGCTGGGCTCACCTTGTGCCGCAAAGCTGGGCGGAACTCGGGTTTTGCGTGAATTTATCCAACTTGCTGCGCAGAAGTTTGCCCTCTTCTTTTTTTTCTTACTATTAAAATAATGTTTTCCTTGGCCAGTGCAGAACAAGTTGGGGGGGTTGGGGGGGTATTTTTTTTAGCTGGAGCATCATTCCCGTAGAAGTGGGACCCCAAAACCAGGGCATGATGCTGCGGTGGGATGCTTGCCTGGGGTGGGATCCCACCTTTCGGGGGTAGCCGGGTGAGCTGGCTGGGCTCACCTT